>NC_053419.1:1257000-1604500 GCF_016859285.1 Xiphias gladius
TCTAGGCGTATGAGGAGACTGGCCAACACTGCTCCGTCCTGGTAGAAAGAGACATGAAGCTACATTAGTTGACGTGTCCCCTGGAGTCTTTGGTTATTCTTAATCAAGTAAATACACAGAGAGTTACACACAAACACACACACACACACACACACACACACACACACAGGTCATTAATGAAGCATCTGGATGTCCCTGTAAGCATGAAAACAGGTGGGCTCAGTCTCAATGGGCATGTCACGGACTGAACGCCACACACAAATCCAATCGTTCCTCTGCACATACAGTTTACCATTATCATGTTTCACTATGCTTTTAGGACATCAGTCATGGTAACAACTCAAATCTAACCTTAGATCAGTGTTTACTAGTTTTTGTCATTGAAGGTTTATCTGATGTCTGTTATAAGTTACTGTTACACACCACACCAGGCAACATCCACACTACACAACAAAACAAAATCCTTGGCATTATAGTACAATGACTGAGTATAATGTATCTGTATGAATGGTTATAGAAATGACACCATGAGTTTGTGATGTTACACTGTTCTGGACAGCATCTGTATAACATCCCCAGTCTTGATGACAACTCAATTACATTCTAGAGACTTGTAAGAGGAGTCTGTCATTTTCTCTGTTTACCATGGTCAAATTCCAGTTGAAATAACTGAAATATCTATGATTGAGCTAATTTAGATCCTGTCCTAATCAACATAGTACTGCACAATACAGTCCTTTACAGCCAACAGCAAGAACATATTGGAAAGGCAAGGAGAAGCACAGGCATAACTAATAGCAATAATGCTGGCTCTGTGTCCCAGTGCTGACAGCCAGATGGAATGAAGTGTTCGTAATATTAATGTCAACTGTGCTTCTCCTCCTGTGACAGGTCAAAATGTCTATAGAGAAAACAGCCTGTAAGTATTTTTGTTCCATATGACCAGCGCTTGGGATTATTGAAGTAGGTTGTCCTGTAGAGCTGAAACAATTAAATTATTAATCAATTAGTCAATCAACAGAAAAATGATTTACTGTTTTGATAATCGATCAATCATTTCAGTCAGCTTCCAAGCAAAAATAGTGAAAAGGTGTCACACATTTTCTTGTTCCATCTTCTAAAATGAGAGCATTTACTGATCTTCTTTTTCAGAAATCATTGTAAACTGAATATCTTTGGGTTTTGGTCATTTTTCAGACAAAACAAGACGTTTGAAGACATCACCATGGGCTATAGGAAGTTGTGATGTACATTTTTCACTATTTTAAAAATGTTTTATAGACAATTAATCGATTTAATGGAAAAATAATTGACAGATGAATCAATAATGAAAATAATTGTTAGATGCAGCCGTAGTGTCCTGGTGGCAGGAGTATACTGTATAACACTGTTTTCAAACTGGCTTTGCATATCAAACCTTTGTTGGTGGATGACAGCACAGAAATAGTACATAATGACCCTATGAATAGGGTTGGAACATTTCTGACTTTGGTAACTTATAGTGGGATGACCAAAAAAACGGAAAAGTAGTCCCTGTTCTCGTTGGGATGGTGAGAATTGGTAAACTACAAACACAACTCTTATGCTATCAGAATCATTTGACAGATGCACTAATCACATAAAACAGTGAAAAAAGAAAACATTCTCCTTTTCTATTCTTCAATGTGTTCAGGTTTTCATCTTTCATCTCTCCAGACCACCATTAGACTTCCTAGATTCAGTGCAACACAGTGAGCACTAGGTCTCTTGTCTTTTAAATCACATAAAACATCCTACGTATAAGGGCTTTAACAAATATTGTGAGCCACATCAGTGATTTGGCTGTACTGTGGCTGATGTTAGTGTTTTTACCTGACTGAAATCACCAGTGTGCATGTGTAAATCCAAACAACGTTATTCCCTTGTACAGTTACTTTTGTCCAGACAGGTCCTAAGACAATGGCAGTGGCCCAGATCAACATTGTGTTTACAAGAGTGTTGGTTTGATTTTAGCATGTAGACTACATTCTGATCTTGGTTACTGATTCTGATCAGTTATGTGCACCAGTGTTCATATGCATGCTAAAACATAGGTAGTTCATTCTGTACCCTGTGCATGAGGAACTAATTGTCCCCGCTGTTACTTCTGTTTGCACTGTGCCTCACAGTTCATCAGTGTCAGCAGACTAGAGCCCCTGTTTTACTGAGTCCTTTTGGTTAAGTAGAGAGGGGGAAGAAAAACAAGCTGACAAGAACCAATGGTGTCTTTTAAAGTGCTGATTTTCAACTTTAACATCATTTGCAGAGTATGTTCATTTATGTACTATTGCTTCTTGTTTTCGTCTTTTGTAAAATTGCTTTAGCTTTAGAGTGGAATCTTTTTTTATATGAAAAATAATAAAGAAAGCTTGTTGAAAATATGTCTATGATTTTGACTTGGAATTTTGTTCATTTCTCTCAATAAGATGGTTGAGAAACGTGCAGATACAGGAGTCTATTTGGTAATCACCCTGTACAACATGGATGAAAATATACATTTTCCCTGTGTGAAAGATGAATAATTCCTCAGAGGTACTGACAGAATCTGGGCTGGTATGTATAAAGTCACTCAGAAAAGTTTGGTCTTATGTGTCAAACTTTTTTTTTTTTTTTTTTTTGCTTTTTTCGCTCATACGTAGAATTAAAAAGAGGTTCTATTCATGAATGTTCTCAACTGTTCAGGCTTGCTCTGAGTGATATGTCACAATACCTCACATTATGACAAAGATGAAATCTTCCAATAAATAGCATGATGGATTCAGCATGAATACAATCAGATGTTCATGTTAGAGGGCTTCTACCACATCTACAAATGGAAGAATTCTGCTTAGTTTTTGACGAAAAATTAAACACTGAAATTACAATTAACGCTTATTCTAAACATTAGAGGTGTCAAGTACATGTACAAATGAATCTATCGATTAAAATCAAAGGGAACTGACTGGGAATTAGTAAGTAACCATTTTCACTGACTGAATCAGTAGCATTTAACAGTGGAGCTCCTCACTGATGACTGAGCACGATTATCAGCTCAGTGATTATTATTAAAAGAAAAAAAATGTGAAAGCCACAAAACAATCAGTCTGATAACTGTTGTAGATAACTGGCTGCTGAGCTATTAAGCTTATGTACAATGCTTGTATAAATAGATTCCTTTATTATCATTGCAAAGAGTATAACAAAATTGAGTAGTAGACAGTGTATGCCACATAAGAAACAATAGAGTTAAAACTAAACTAATTTAAAGTGCAAAATATATAACTAAAATACAAAATGTATATACAGTTAGGTACATAAGTATTTGGACAATGACACCATTTTTGTAATTTTGCCTCTGCACACCACCATAGTGGATTTGACACAAAATGTAGACTTTCAACTTTAATTCAAGGGGTTTAACAAAAATGCAGTAACCATTTAGGAATTACAACCATTTTTATACAGTCATTTTCAGAGGCTCAAAAGTAATTGGACAATTGACTGGCATTCAGTTTCATGGCCAGGCCTAACCCGTTCCCTTGTTATTTCATGACATATTAAGCAGATAAAAGGTCTGGAGTTGAATCCAAGTGTGGAATTTGCATTTGGTAGCTGTTAATGGGAATTCTTAATATGTGGTCCAAAGAGGTGTCGATGCAAATGAAGGAGGCCATCATTAGGCTGAAAAAACAAAAGAAACCTATCCGACAGCAGAAACTTTATTAGTGGCCAAATCAACAATCTGGTACATAAAAACAAGGAATGCACTGGTGAGCTCAGCAACACCAAAAGGCCTGGAAGACCACTGAAGACAACTAAATTGAATGACTGCAGTATGCTTTCCTTGGTGAAGAAAAACCCCTCCACAACATCTAGCCAGGTCAAGAACACTATCAAGGAGGTAGGCATATTATTGTCAAAGTCTACAATCAAGAGACACCTTCATGTATGTAAATACAGAGGGTTTACCACAAGCTGCAAACCACTGTTGATATTCAAGAACAGAGAGGCCAGATTAGACTTTGCCAGAAATCATTTTTTTTAAAAACCCGCAAAATTCTGGAACAAGATTCTTTGGACAGATGAAACCAAAATTAACTTGTACCAGAATCAGAAGGAAATAAACAGCTCATGATGTCAAGCGTACTACATCGTCTGTCAAACATGGAAGTGGCAGTGTTATAGCATGGGCATATTTGGCTGCCAATGGAACTGGGTTTTTGGTGTTTATTGATAATGTGGCTACTGATAGAAGTAATAGGATGAATTGTAAAGTTTATAGGGCTACACTATCTGCTCATATTCAGCCAAAACTGGAAAAGTGATACGATGGTGCTTCACAGTACAGATGACTCAAAACATACTGCGGAAGCAACCATGAGCTTCTCAAATCAATTGTGGTGGTGTACAGAGGCAAAATTACAAAAAATTAAGTCACTGTTCAAATACTTATGTACCTAACCGGATTTGCTGTAAGTGTCAGTCAGTGTCAGTGTTTGGCAGTTTTCCGTTCTTGTATGGTAGAAGCTGTTGTTAAGTTTGTTTGTCCGTGATATGATGGACCAGAAGCATCTACCAGAGGGCAGCAGGTCAAACAGATGAAGTCCAGGGTGGGATGGGTTTTTCAGTATGTTGGCTGCTGTGCTTAGGCAGCGAGAGCCGAATGTCCTCCAAAGAGGGCAATGAGCAGCCAATGATCCTTTGAACGGTATTGATGGACCTCTTAAGGGCTCTGCTGTCTGCTGCTGAGCAACTGGTGTACCGTACAGAGATGTAGTATGTCAGCGCATTCTTGATGGAGCAGTGGTAATAGAACACCATTAGATTCTCCTGCAGGTTGTTTTTCCTGAAGATCCTCAGGAAGTAAAGTCATTGCTGTGCCTTCTTGACTACTGTTGTGTTGGTGGTCCAGGAAAGAACTTTGTCTATGTGCGTGCCTAAGAACCTGAAAACAGGGACCCTTTCCACACAGTCCTCATTGATGTATATAATGGATCGGGGTCTACACTATTATTCTGGAAATATATTATGAGTTCTTTTGTTTTTGAGGAGTTCAAAACAAGATTATTCTCTGAACAACATGCTGCCAGTCTTTTGACTTCATCCATGTAGGCTGTCTCATCTCCTCCAGAGATAAGTCCAACAGTTGTGTTGTCTGCGAATTTGATGATTTTTGTTGGTGGGATGGGTGGGGGCACTGCCATGAGTGTTGGGGCTGTAGAAGAGGGGGCTCAACACACATCCCTGTGGGGTGCCGGTGTTGAGTGTAAGGGTGGATGAGTGGTGGGGTACTAGTCCAACAGTCTGGGGGTGGTTAGTCAGAAAGTCCTTGATCCAGTGGCAGGTGGGTTTATGTTAGTAAATTTTGTGACCAGTTTTCACTGGTGTTAAAGGTAGAGCTTAAGTCTATGAAAAGCATCCTCACATGGCTACTCTGGTTTTCAAGCTGGGTCAGTGCTGTGTGAAGAGCAGTGGCAATGGACTCTTCTGTAGACCTATTGGCTCTGTAGGCTAACTGGTGTGGGTAAAAGGTGGGCGGGAGGCTGGCCTAAAGTACTGCAGGACCAGCCTCTCGAAGCACTTCACAATTATTCTAAATGCTATATGATGGCAACTGGACTGAGCTTCTTGAAGACGTTTCTCCTTTTATTTGAAAGGCTTCTTAAATTCAAGTGACTGGTGGGGAATCCCAGATATTTGGTCTCTTTGTGTGGTCGTTAACACTTTGAGAGTCGTCGTGGTCACATATTAATCTTTTACCCGCTCAGCCATCATGTGAATTGTCAGGGTCACAGGAGTCCTGGTGTGAATGGTTGTAAGCTGCATTGGGATGGATCTCAAGACTGCATTGTAAGTGGCTGATAATTGGTGTTTTGGCCACTTTCTCTGTTTAGTGATGGTTGTTCCGGTTTGACGGTTTCTTCTTTCAAACCATTGGTCTTCTCTCGCCAAAATGTGTACATTACTGTCATCAAATGAGTGTCTCTTGTCCTTCAGATGTAGGTGGACTGCTGATACCTGACATGAGGAGTTGGTTCCATGTGTTGTGCCATGTGCTTGTGAAGTGGTTGTTTTGTTTCCTCAGTGTACAGGTCTATACATTGCTCCCTGCCTTGAACTGCTCACACTACATTGCCCTGCTTATGCCTGGGTGTTTTGTCCTTAGGGTGGACGAGTTTCCGCATCATTTTTACTGGGCTTGAAGTCAACAGGGAAGCTGAGTTTTTCAAATACTCCCACAAAGTAAGGAATAACAGTGTTGCCAGTGTTGCCCGTTAACTGTGTTAACTGTCCACTCCATTGATGTGTTCTGTGAACGCTTCCACTTCCTATGTTTTGATTTTGAGTTTATCGATTTTTGCAAATGAACTCTTCACATATAATACATGGAGGTAATATTCCAATTTATTTTGTACAGTGGTATCAATTTCACACCGTTTCTCGCATTTCATCCTTCTACCATCTTAGTTATACTTGTCACACTTGAAATGCTTTTGAAATTTTGTTATGGCAGTTGTGACAATCAGTTTTTTACAGGTGTGCCTTTGGCATGCAAGCTACCCCATCATTCCAGGGATTTATTGTGCATATGTTTTCTACTTCATGGTATTATTTGGAATAAGAACAAGTCGAGTTTCTTTTTTTTCTCTTTTTTGGAGATTATGAACATCCAGACATTCAGCTGATGGACATGGAATGGACATTTTTGTACAATTCAAGATTCCAATGTGAGAACAAGTCGAGAAATGGGTCCACTGTTAAATCCGGCACTGCAGCAACTCATAAGGGGCAGGCTGGAGTCAAAAACAAACTTACCTTTCTCAAGCGCACAGCTATGATATATATATATATATATATATATATATATATATATATATATACACATACATACAC
The DNA here is from genome assembly GCF_016859285.1 of Xiphias gladius. NCBI lineage: Eukaryota > Metazoa > Chordata > Actinopteri > Istiophoriformes > Xiphiidae > Xiphias > Xiphias gladius. The sequence continues at coordinate 1,263,892 of NC_053419.1, forward strand.
ACACTCAAATTCTGGGAGCAAAGCACACTGTCTTTAAAAAAGCGGAAGTTGGCAAAGAGGATGGCTTCTATGACTCAGGTTAAAGATTCTGAACCCCAAATTGTGTGTGTATCACTGGTGTGTGAATGTGTGTGTATAGAAAGTGCTGTATGAATGTGTGTGAATGGGTGAATGTGGCATGCACTTGGAGTGGTTGATAAGACTAGAAAAGTGCCATAAAAGTGCAGTCTATTTATGAGCTGAAGGTTTTACCATGGCTCTAAAAGTCCCCTGACCTGACCATCGAAAAATCTGTGGATAGACCTCATAGAGCAGTGCATGCAAGACAGCCCAAGATCTCAGAACTAGAAACCTACATATTCAAAGCAACAGAAATTTTGACCAGACCTGTGCTCAACCATGTTATGCTATGCTATGCAAGATCCAGTTAGCATTACCAAGGTCATGGAGACAGGTCCTTTCTGGTGTGCTGCTTTGTTTAAATCCAGTGAGCTGCAGGGTTATGCAGCTTCATGGTGGGCTACAGGCCATTCTGGCTGTGTGTCTTCTGTGTCACTGGTCGCTCCTTTGTTCTCCTTACAGAGTTAGTTGCTTCGCGCCTCCTGTTGCTTGTAAAATCAGATGGCAGAACTTGTGTCATAGCCGCTGGCACACAACAAACTTGTTCACCATTTGTTAATCTTAGGTAGGTTCTTGCATTGCTGCCATTGAGAGAAAGAGTTAAGTGCAGCAGCCTGCTCCGAGCAGGCCTCCAGAGAAGCGAGCCGTGAAGGGAAGAGCTGATGCTGCCCCTATAGCCAGTGGGAAGAAGAGAGGGGGGTAACCTTATAGTAGAATGATGTCCTGCAACAAATGTTTAGTGGTTGATTATGAGGGAACCAAAGGAGCACTGAGGTTTTGCTGACATGGCGACATCATGGGCCATAGGCCAAACAGTAACCAGTGGTATCTGATTGTTGGGCCCATGGGTGGAGTTCAGGTATAAGTGTGAGACCTGAGGAATTCGGAGAAGCTAAGTTTAAATCACACAATGAACAAATTCATCTATGAAGTCCCTGGAGGACCTATATCATCTACCTCTTCCATAGTTTCAGTTTTCTTTGGCTCTATCAAACAAATATCTCTTAATCCTGTGATAAGGTCCTGTTAGTGAGTTGGCTTGTACCTGTTATGACTCCATTAAGTCTATAGTAGGGTCCAAAATAGCAGTGGAGGCCAGCAGCCCCCCAGCATGTACTAGTGGTCCCACCAGCAAAGCCAACACCAGAAGCACCAAAATGGCTGTTTTCCTTACAGTGACACACGTGGTTCCAAGTTGTTCTCTCCTTCACTTTCATCGCCGTTGGTGTATTGAGCAGAACCTAGAACAAACATCTCCAGCATGGAGAAAAGCAGTATCATCTCCTAAGGACCTTCACCAAAACCCAGTCACCAGGATGACAAAGATGAGTGGTTTCTCTCTCTCTCTCCGAGGCAACGGAAAAGCTGCTTTCACGTGGGTGGAGGCAGAACTCAAAATCTGGGTTAGCTTCCTAGTAGGCCACTATGGCCTCATCTACAAGAATCTGATTTTTATGTGCTCCCTTGTACAGATTTTGGCCCATGGGAATAATTCTGCATATGAAAACTTCATTTGGTGACAAACCTATAGTAGAATCCTGCAACAAATATTTATCTGTTGATTTTGCATTTGCCAGTTTACAGGGAAAGGCTTCTAACCATTTAAAGAACATATCTACTACAACTAAATACTTATATCTTCTAGCTGGATGTAGCTCAATCATGAGATATTGAAATAGACTGTCAGGAATAGAACATGCTGATTGTGTGGTGCTGTGTGACTTACCTATGTTTTATTGAGCACACACCAGGCATCTTTTGCAAAAGTTTTCTGCCATTATGCTAAACCCAACTGGATCCCATTTTTCTCATCTACAAGAGCAAAAACTGTAGATCTGTCTACATGTCCAGACATGTCTAGGATGTAATGCAAGCACAGAAGCTAAAGTGTCCCTTAACTTCTCAAAAAAAGTCAGTAGTTTCAGAAGTCCAATGTACAGTCAGTCCATTCTCATGCGCCATGTCAGAAAGCTGTTGAGTGAATTTAGCATAATCACAGACCCAAGTCAACTCAAAGACAGTTTATTAAAGCCCGATATCACAAAATATGTCTCAAAGGGTTGTACATAAAACAATGAACACCATTAGCAAAATACAAAAATGTAAAATGTGAGACAAATTACATGTAATACATTAACAAAAATAAAAACTCCTGTAAATTCACACCTGGATACAGATGAGGAAACCCACAAAGAGAAATGGGCTATATGGGCTACATTTCACCATGTGCTCACAAAAATATAAACAAAATGGACATCCAGCGCCCAGGTCAGGCTAAATGAGTTTAAAGGCTGATGCAAATGAATGTGTTTTGAGTTTGCTTTTAAATGAATCAACCAAGCTAGCTTCTCGAATTTGAATAGGGAGACAATTCCAGAGAAGAGGGGCTTGGTAAGAAATGACCTGCCACCTACTGATTTTTTGTTTATTTTAGTAATAGTTAGGGGACCAGCATTTTGTGATGTTAGCACTCTAACAGCTTTATGAAAAGTGACTAGACATAATAAGTAGGATAGGTCAAGTCCGTGTAATATTATATAATTAAAAGAAGGATCTTAAAGTTCGATCTAGCATATACAGGAAGCCAGTTTAATGAAATAAGAATGGGGGTGATATGGTTAAATTTTCTAGTCTTGGTCAATATCCTAGCAGCAGTGTTTTGTACAAATTGTAATTTGCTGATAGTTGATTTTGGTAAACCAGAGAAAAGAGTGTTATAATAGTCGAGTGAGAAAGTGTTTTAACATCAGCCATGGAAAGAATGGGACAAATTTTGACAATATTTGGTAAATGGAAATATGCAGTCTTTATAATATCGTTGATATTATTTTGATGATAGAGAAGAGAATAGGGCCAAGCACAGACCCTGTTGGCACACCATAACTGATTTTAGTGTGGTCTGATGAACAGATATTATGTAGAACAAGGTGAGATCAGTCAATTAAATATAATCTAAACCAGGAGAGAGCAATGTCGGGGAGGCCTGTATAACTTTATAAACGATCTAAAAAAATGTGGTGATCAATAGTGTCGAAAGCTGCATTGAGGTCCAGGAGCATTAGTATCAAACCTGAGCCAGAGTCTGAAGCAAGTAATAAATCATTTACCACTTTTGTCAGAGCAGTTTTTGTGCTGTGGAATTTTCTCACGCCGGGTTTATGAGGTTCGAGCAAATTATTGGATGAAAGATGATCTATGAGTTGCTGTGCCACTGCTTTTCAAGGATTTTTGAAAAGAAGGGGAAATTTGTGATTGGTCAGATCGGGGTCCAGGTTATGCTTTTTCAGACAAGGCCTGATAACCCCTTTTTATATATGTATATATATATATATATTAATGTGGGCTGGGGATTGTAAAGAGGTCCGTAATAAATTTAGAAGGAATAGGATCAGGTAGACGAGTAGTGTGTTTTGAGGAAAAAAACAGTCTAAAGAGTGTTACAGGGGAGATTCACTGTCTATAGTAGCCTCTGCATCCTAAAATGGTCAACACCTGCCTTTGTCAATTTGTGCCAATCGTTCATTTATTTTGCGAGATCTCATAACCCAAGTAGTACACTCGTTTCACCAGCTGGAGTTTTTTCTAACAACAATCTCTTCTCCCGTAAGACCAAATATTTCATCAGGGAATTTGTATCAGCAATACATTATTCTTTCAAATTTCTCAAATCTCTTTTTTCAAATATCTTCCAGTGCAGAACATATTAGCCAAATTGCAATGCATTTGCCAAATGCATTGCCAGGCACAGAAAACGAAATTGTGGCTAGGTTGGATACAGCTGGTGCTCGAGCAAACAGTTTCATTTACAGCGTGCAGATCATGAACAGGTCGCCAGGATTTGCCATCAGCTTTGCTCTATGGAAAAAGTAGTATTGCATAGAGATGTCAAAGATGAAACAATAATTCCATCCCTCAAAAGTTATTCAATGATGGTAATCATGCGTTCTTCTGCGTCATATCTCAGAGGATACTATCATTTGTTAGGCCTATGATCCAATTTAGGCACCAAAGAGAAAACTTCAAGGGAAAGCTTTACAAGCAAACATTATTTGTCCATAAACGTTTACTCTTTCCTCTGTTCATAAACTTTTCTCTATTCTGTTTTCTATTCTGTTTTACCATAGTGCTCTAGATTTTCAATTACTCAAAACTCCAATGGCCACTGTACCTTGTACTAAAGACATTATCCAGCCCTTTATATCTTATAGGTTTTTACCAAAAAAAAAAAAAAATCAACCATATCAGTGTGTGCATAAAAACCTACACCCCTGCAATTGTGAATTTTAAACAACAGCAAGTTCCACATAACTAAGACAGCCAATTTACATTTGTAATTTTAATTTTGCAAATTTATTAAAAGGAGAAACTGAAATAACACATTAACATAAGGATTCAGACCCTTTGCTATGACAATTGAAATTTAGCGGAGGTGCCTCCTTTTTCTCTTGATCATCTTTGAGATGTTTCTGCACCTTGACTGAAGTCCAGCTGTGGTAAATTAAATTGATTGGACATGATTGGAGAGGCACACACACCTGTCTACATATGGTCTCACAGCCAATGATGCATATCTGGAAAACCAAGCCATGAGTTCAAAGGAACTGCATGCAGAGCTCAGAGACAGGATTGTGCTGAAGCACAGATCTGGGGAAGGCTACAAAAAAATCTGCTGCATTGAAGGTTCCCAAGAGCACAATGGCCACCATAATTCTTAAATGGAAGACGTTTGGAACATTCAGCTCTTCACTGGCTGCCCGGCCAAACTGAGCAACTGGGGGAGAAGGTCCTTGGTAAGGGAAGTGACGAAGAACCTCTAATTTAGCTCCAGAAATCCTGTGTGGAGATGGGAGAAACTTCCAAAAGGTCAACCAATTCCAGACATGACACTTAGAATTGAGGCCAAATAGTTCAATCTTGGTTTCATCAAACCAGAGAATCTTGTTTCTCACAGTGTGAGAGTCTTTCAAGTGCTTTTTTGCAAACTCTAAGCAGGCTTTCATGTGTCTTTCACTGAGGAGATGCTTCCATCTGGCCACTCTGCCATAAAGCCCAGATTTGTGGAGTGTTGCAATGATGGTTGTCCTTCCGGGAGTTGTGTCAAACAGTCAGCAAATCCAAAATGTCACAGCAGATGCCACTGTGGAAGAGCCGAAATACCTTGCTGAACCCAACACTGGATGTCTTGAGGATCCACTGAATTCATTTACGCCTTTTCAAGCTGGCAATTGGGGTTTTTTCGTACCCCAGCCTCATCTGTGCCCTGTGAAAGATTGTTCTCAAAGGCACAGGAGATCATTTCAAAAAAGAAAAAAACCGTCTTAGGCCCAACACAGTTGAGAAGTTATTTCTTAATAAAAATGAATAAAATGTTTTTCCAAAATCATTCTCTATTTAACATTCTTTGCCCACATAGTATTTTGACTACTCAAAAGAGAGAGATATTGACCCTAACTAAAGGTATGCTTAGAATAAAAAAATACAATTACGGTTTGCCTTATAATTTATTTATTTTATAATATACAAACACTTTTTTCCTATTCACATTCTGACCAGAAGATGTTGTACTGTTACCATGAAGCATCAAGAAATGACTCTTTTCTTTATCCACTTTGCTGGAATGTTTCAGGGCTTCATTAAGCTTCATTTCACCATCACTAATGCTCACCTAGCAGGAGAATATCACACAAGCAGGCAATCTGAGACTATTGCGTGCTAAGAATGGGCAACTGGCTCTCTAAGGCTTAAAGAGTGTTGCGTATTGGATAAAAGTGACAATATAATAACACAGCTGGGTTACATTCTCACATTGGAAACCTGGATTTTTCAAAAATGTCCATTCATTGTCCACCAGCTGAATGTCTTTATGTTCATAATGTTCAATGAAGGGGGAAAAAAATTCTCAACTTGTTCCTATTCCAAATCATATCATGAATTTGAAGACATATGCATAATGAATCCCTGGAATGTGGATGTAGCTTGCCTGCCAAAAGCACACTAAAAAACAATTGTCACAGCTGCCAAGGAAGAAAGGGTGGAAGCATTTGTTTTTATTGCAGTTTGTCTATTGTGTAACAACTGAGAAAAATAGATTTGCCCCGGGGTTAAAGTGGGCCGGAACGATCTGGCACCTCTGATTAATAAGTAGGCCTAAATAAATCTGTTTGGCAGTTTCGTACATAATAATGTCAAGCAACTCCATTTTCCGTGTGCTGCAGCCTGGCGTTCCGTCTAGCTGATGCCATCGAGATACCCCCCCCTCAGATTTTAGGATTCCCTCACTTGCCAAATCTCACTTTAACCAGTCTGTTATACCATAATTACTTAAGAGGTACCATGGGATGTCATTTTTGTCAACTTTTCGGCTCTGTTTACCAGTACGTACCCCGTAGGTACCACACCTACAAATACTTGCAGTATAATTTATTTCTCCTTTCCAGGAACCCGTAAGTATTTTATATGTTCTGATTCATACAATGAAATTACACATTAAAATGAAGGCTGCTGCAGTAAAGGCCTGGCAAAGCATCTCAGATAAGAAAACTCAGCATTTGGCGATGTCCATGGCTTCAAGACGTCAGACAGCCATTGCGTGCAAAAGATTTTCATGCAATTATTAACAATAATCCTTATATTTATAATTATATTGGTTCATCCAAGTACTTTTGAGCCTCTGAAAATGAGGGACCCTGTATAAAAATGGCTGTAATTCCTATACAGTTAATGCGTTATTTTGATTAAACACCACTGCCCCCCCCCGGATTAAAACTAAAAGTCTAAACTTCAATCACATCTTGATGGCTTCGTTTCAAATCCATTGTGGTGGTGTACAGAAGAAAAATCAAAAAATTGTCTCACTGTCCGAATAATTATGCACCTAACTGAAGCACTTGTACAATTTGAATGGTACTCGCCACCCTGGGTTGATGAGGACATTAAAAATTTCGGCCGGTGTCATGTTTATATTTGTTTAATGTTTGTTCATTCAGGAGTAATCATAGGCCTAACTGTTACACTGAATTTTTAATCATTAGTCATTACTGTGCCACTTCAAGAATGTAAAGTTAATGACGATAATAAAATGATTGCGTTTTCGGCTATTACCAGGGTTCACACAGGGCACGGAAAATATGAAAAGTTATAGAATTTAAAAGCATGCTTTACAGACATAGAAAGTCAGGGAATTTAACAAATGTTATGACATAATCTGGAATATTTCACATTTTGGTAACTTTTGTGTATTCTAATTTGAGGTCAAATATTACATGGACTTTTTTAGATTCTGCCATGGAGGCTACTAATGCGCAAAAATGTGCATTATATGTTGTTATGATTATTTTGCTGTATATGAAAAAATAAATAGCCTAAAAAGCCCGTATACCGCAAATCAGTATGATCATGATAAGTAACACTTTGACAGATTGATTTGTACACCATGTAATGTCACGGCTTATGACTGATAAATTCCAGAATCAAAGTTGTAGTGTAGACCACGTTATGTAATATCCCACATATCATATCTGATATGGTCAACATGACTGTAGAGAGAAATATCTTATGGGATCGTTCTTTTTACATATTTCGATATACTAAAGCATTTATAATGTCTGATACAATGAATATAATGGTAGTGTTTCAGAGGATTAATCACGACAAGGTGTGCTTGTCATGGTGATGACTGATGCAGCCCTCAGTGCTTGAGGTCGGGCATTGTAGGCAAACAGGTTTCTAGTCCTTATTCTACAACACTGAGAAGTCATTGCAGTCAGCAGTGAAGTGACACACTTTATACAAAGTTCCTCTGACTCTCTTTACTATAAATACTGTATCTGGACTCCTAAGTCAAAGTTTAGGTTAATTCTAAAGTGACAAGTTTGATACAAAGCAGCCTTTATTCTTTGCTACAGGAAGCTTTTAATTGCAGTGATTAGTGTGCAATAAATAGTCTAGTTGATAGCCCTAACTCTGTTGATATGTTAAAAATGTTAGGTCACTCACCTTCCTCTATGTCCAACATTTTTATACTTGATCTTTTACTGTCATCTTAAAAAAATACAATAAATGGAAAAAATCTGTGACGATATAAGCCAGCAATCAAGCTCAAAGATGGCATTTTATAAAAAACACAAACATTGCAATAACAAAGGAAAACACAAGCATAAAAATAAGCACAAATCAGAACAGAAAATCTAAAATAAAAGACAAAAATATCAAAAGACAGGGGGAGGTGATACCAAAAGCCCAATACACATTCATCTCTTAAGACATGTTCAATTCTATTTATTACACGTTACACATATTATACATCTTAAAAGAAGAAGAAAGTAACACTTTACTTTAACCCCATCCTACAAGCAGGATACAAACAGTATATAAAAATTGTTTTCATAACACACAATACTCAAGTGGTAGGCAGATATAAAGACATTTTAAAGTGTTGATTGATATATTTGTGTACAATTATTACTTCTCATGTGAAGTATCCATAACTGCTGTTTAAACAGTTGATGAGTGATTTTTCATAAACAAACAAACAAACATTTGACCCACTGTCGACTAAGCATATTCATAGATATAATGTAAGTAAGCATATTTAGTATGCTTACTGGGAGGGCAGGAGAAAAGGAAAAAGGGTGGAGTGGAGCCAATTATGCATATACGTCAACATATATACAGGTGCTTCAGAAAATATCCAGACCCCTTTTTGCAACCGGACAACAAGGGCCTTGGTCAAGGAGGTGATCAAAAACTGAATGATCACTCAAGCTTCAGAAGTCCTCCCCTGAGAGAACCTTCCAGGAGAATGACTATCTCTTTAGCAATCCATCAATCAGGCCCTTATGGTACAGTGACTAGATGGAAGCCACTGTGAGTAAAAGGCATATGACAACCCACTTGGATTTAGCCAAGCGGCATTTAAAGGACTCTGAGAGCATGAGGAAAAAGATTCTCTGATCTGATGAGACAAAAATGAACCCTCTGAGCAGAACTCCAAACAATATGTCTGTGAGCACCAGGCACTGCTAATAACCTGGCTAATACCATCCCTACGGTGAAGCATGGTGGGGACAAGTAGACTGGTCAGAACTGACTGAAGATGGTAGTTCAGAGATGCTTCCCATCCAATCTGACTGAGTTTGAGAGGATCTGACAGGAAGAATGGGATAAACTGGCCAAATCCAGGTGTGCAATGCTTGTAGAGACTTGCCCAGGAAGACTCGAAGCTGTAATTGCTGCCAAAGGGGGCTTCTAGAAAGTACTGAATTAAGGGTCTAAACACTTTTGTAAATGATAGATTCTGGTTTTTGATTTTTAATAAACCTTCAAAACTTTCTTAATCCATGATAAATCTATCCATTTAAAATTAAATCTACAACACAAAGTGTGCAAAAGAGAAGGGGTTTGAAAATCCTCTGAAGCCACTGTATATAATATGAAGTGAGGATATCAGAGCATAACTCTCAATAGAATGTGGACAAGATAACATGGTAAAGCCTGAAAAATAAAAAGGAAAGAGATAGGGATAAAGCTAATCATTCTGAGTAAATCCGAGGTGAAATATATTTAGATGAAGTGAATTACAAAAGAAAAAAAGAAAGGAGGGGGGGGGTTAAAAAAAAAGTGCCATCAATGTTCCAATGCCACGATTAGACCAGATGGAAAATCAACTGTCCATAGTTGATGGAGGGAATAGATGATTGGTATAGAGTTGCACCGACATAGGAAGAGATGAGAAATTAAAATGTTTCCTGAATTGCTTCCAATTTTTTTTATAGAGAACTATAATGTGTAATATTATAGTTATATATTATTTATATATTATTTATGTGACCTGGGAGAGGACAGTTGAGAGGGTAGTGTAGAACAGCAGTTAATGGTTGATTGGCACAAGGTACAGTAATATAGTAAAGCCTGCAGATTAGCTGCCCAGTGTTCATTTTAACCATATGAATTGTTTTTTCCAGAGAGATTTGCAAGAGTGACCAACATTTAAAATCCTTTACTTATCAAAAGGGTAAAATTTTGCCTTGAATTAATTTTCAAATTTATCTGCGATACAGATCTCTAGGTACTTAAATTTTCCATTTGCAACTTTAAGGGACAAAGTATGCGAATTGGTATTCACATGCAGCAAGCTAAAGAGGCAAGAGCTCACTTATGGAAAAGTAATTTGTACCTGGATATAGAATCAAGAATGAATTGCATGGCAGGTATGGACTTGGATATACAGCGGCATGGTTAAAATTTCTGTTACTTTGAATAGCTAAGTGAGTAAAGAAGGACCTGATTTCCAGAAGACATAAAGTTAAAGTTGACACATTTTTTGAAAATTAAACAAGATTACTTTTTTATTTCCATTTGTTACAGTTTCAAAATAACAAAGAAGTTAAAGGGCCTGAGGAAAAAGTTTGGGCACTCTGTATGGTCAGTGCTTACTAACACCCCCTTAGGCGAGTATCACAGCTGGTAAACGCTTTTTGTAGCCAGTTAAGAGTCTTTCAGTTCTTGTTTCAGGGATTTTCACCAATTTCTTCCTACAAAAGGAAGGGCAATCTTGCATCTTGCATTCAATCTTCCTGAAGGTCTTCTGCAGTCAAACTGGGATTCTGATTTGCCTTTCTAGCAATCCTACGAGCAGCTCTCTGAAAGTTTTCTTGGTCTTCCAGACCTCAACTTGACCTCCATGGTTCCTGTTTACTGCCATTTCTTATGAATTAAGGAAACAGCTACCTGAAAAGCCTTAACCTTAAGTTGAAATAATTGTATTGTGTTTAATTAATCAGAGTGCTTAATCAGCTGCTTAGGGGAGCCCATGGCTGCTGATTGTTGGGACACAGTTTGGTGAGTCAGAGTATTTATAAAGCTTTGAAATTAGCATCACCTCACCTTTCCTAACGATGACTGTGAGCAAGCCATTGCCCTAACAAGCTAATTGAGGTCTGAGATCTTGGTAAAAGTTATCTGAGAGCCCAAATCTCTGGGGGTGCCCAAACTTTTATATAGTGCTCTTTTCCTTTTTCACTCTAAAACTATATAAAACAAATATAATACATTGATCTTGCTTAAAATGTTGAAAAGAATGTTTCATCTATTATGCCTTTTGGAGATCATCTTCTACTCACTTAACTATTCACAGTTACAGAAATTTTGACCAGGGGTGCCCAAACCATTGCATGCCAGTGTTTCAGAAATGTACTGTATATTAGGAAATCATCAGCGTAAAGCAAGACTCTCTGCTCCCTATTGTTTATAATTATAGCTGTAATTCTGGGGTCAGATCTTAATGCAATAGCAAGAGGTTCAATAGTGACTGCAGAGAGCAATGGACTTATTGAACAGCCTTTTGTGGTTGATCAAAATTATCTGCATTTACTATTAAATCGGAATGTGATTAATGGGCAGAATAAATTTTAAAAAAAAGGGTTACACTTGTTGTCAATCAAAAAATTTGAACAAAACAAAACAGACACCCCCCACCCCACCAGTCAAACGCCTTCTGAGCATCCATTGATATGACCACTTCAGGAGTTCATAACAATGCCTAGCAATAATAATGCCTAAAAGCAAGTCTATCTAGTCTATCTTTAACAAAATTATCTGGTTATAGAAGTAACACATATAATATAGACAGAACAAACACATTTAAGTCACCACTTAAAATTACTTTAATGACAAACTTTAGACTTTGTGTGAGAAAGTGTTGAGAAAAAATGAAATTTTGATTGTCAGATGACAATTGAAACATAAATTAAATAAAAGCTTTGAAAATTAATGATTTTGTTCTTTGTGCAGTTCTTCAGCAGTAAAATGTGCATCTAGGCATTGTGGTTTTTTTTTTCATTTTTAACTTTAATAAAAAAAATAAAATAAAAACTCAGGGTCCACTTCTGTTTTTTGCTTTTTCAGAATTTTCTCTGGCATCTTGTGCACTTTTATTTAATTATTTATTTTTATATTAATAAATTAATAAAAATAAATAAAAAATAATATATTGATAATTTTTAAAATATAGTAAAAATAAAAATAATAAATAATAATAATAAATATATATAATAAATATATATAAAATAAAGTTGAAATCTGTCAAGCATGAATGCCTCCAATTCAGATGCTCAATGAAAGATGATGCAAAGTTTAGAACCAGAACCAGCAAAAGCAGGAGAAGCCTAGGTTCTGCTAGATCTTTCTGCTCTTGGAACTGATTGCTCTAGCATCACGAATCTTGATAGATAGTCAAACTAGATAAGGATATCCGGAATTCCATAAAGTCCATATAGTCCATATTAAACAAGAATTAAAAAATTGAAGAAATGGAAGGATTGAAGCTGGAGTGCATGGCAGCAAGTGGTGTGGGCTAGGTGGAGCAGTTTTGTTTTAGTCTTATTGAAAACAAACTTATTTGCATCTATGGGAGAAATTTAAAGCTTTGCTTGACTGTTTTTCAAGAATGTAATGTACTGTGAATTAGACTGTACTTGATTGTAAATGCATTAATGTAATAACTTTCGCAGTGTTAAATTACAAATCCACCAATGGATTTAAATTGACTTGGAATAAATAAATGTAACAGCAATTAAATTAAATAAACTGTGGAAATACTAATTTATTTAATGAAAAAAATTATTGATTATAATACTGTCTTATTGAATTATAGTTGTGATTGTTGTTTATGTTTTTGACAAATAAGATTTTTTCTTTTTCTGTTAGATTTTTTCTGCTAGATTTAAGAACATTCAGGAAGAAAGTTTTTTGTTTAGGTGATCACAGTCACTTGATATTGATTATGGAAACTGCATTAACAGATCCAGTTAGATTTAGACTTAGACCAAAATTTTATTCATCATTTAACAACATGAAGAACCACTTATTTCAAAATGCTGCAGACAGGATTTTCGCTAACACAAAAGGATTATTAAAAGAGATTATATCACCCCACCATTTGCAACACTGCCAAAACCCCCACTGGGGGTGGACCTCGTTTAATGGTGCAGCCAAATATCAAAGTGTTTATAATAATAAATCCAATGGAATTCTATTTGAACATGTGCCAGCCTGCTGTGTTTTTTAGTCAGTCACTTAATTTGACTTACTGTTATTCAGATGTCCAAGACAGGATGATAAAGTGATGCATCTAAGTTTTTAAGGGATTACACATAACTACAAACAGCAACAGCTGTGTGGGTACATACAATCTAAATCAGAGGGTTATGTGAAAAGAATTTTTCCTTCCTTAGGGCTTTAGGTAGTATTAGGCAATGTTTGCACAGGTCATTTACAGGTAAGCCGTTAAAGCAACAGTTCATTGTCTGACACTGATGAGTCAAGCTATTCCAGTCCCCCAGTGGCAGTTGCCATAGCAACCAAGGTTACAAGAGGAGGATATAAGTATTGCATAGAATCACAACATGACTTAGGATGACATGACTTAATGTTTAGGATTTTGTACCCAATGTAATTTTCACACATGTATAGATAAGTGCTGTGGTCCCATGAAAAATATCCTTATTTGGACATGTAGTAAGTTTTACAGTATATGAGTTCTTTATGGATTTAAATGGGCCATGTGAGAAAGATAATCTTCAGAATTGGGTGGCATTACTCAGTGTGAACTTGTATTGCTAATCTCTATTGTCCTCGGCTGGGCTTCAACAAATGCTTCTACGTAACACATCTGGGTCTCCTGAAACTTCTTCCATCACTTCATCCAGCTCACAGATTTCCATCACAGTTTTTAAGTGTGTCGCTGTGGGCCCCATCTCAGACAGCAGTGAGACAGCTGTGCCCACTCAACACCCCCAACACACAGGAAGCATAATGTTGTCAGGGACTCAGTCAGTTAGCTATGGGCTACAACTTTTTTTGGCCAATATTTGTTTACATTGTGGCTAACTAGCACTAGCAGTGTACCCATGGATGTACCGACAAATATTACTGGATTACTTTTATACTGAAGAAAACTTAAAAACCTCATCCTAATATCGTAAAAAATGGAATAGTATGATGTCTGTGTGTTTATATCTGGCTGAGTTATGATTCCAAGAAGGGGTACGATTTTTGACACAAATTGCAGCAATCGGTCGCCAAGGGTTTTAGAGTGCTTCCATGAGCCATGTGTCACAACCACTGTTCTGTCGCTGCAATTGCTGTCCATGTTGAAATGGGCCAAACTAGCAACCAAACTACAACAACTAACTTCCTGTTGTTTTTAGATCACTGGCATGAATCCGTCACCTTCCATGCCCCGCAGACCCCTGGGAGGCACACCACACAGTTTGAAATCCTCTCTGCTAAATAAAAACTGATAGCATCACTTATATTACTTTTCACCAGTAAGAAAAAAATAGTTGATATGTTTTTATTTTTTGGTTTTATTGTAAACAAAAAACTTTACAGTTATATTCACATCAGGGATACATATTCTGACTGAAATAGCTGAATATAAAAGCAAACGGTACATCAAAATAGATCTTAAAACATTATGTCGGGACATGTTGACAAAATCACAACTGTCTGAGCTACACTGGACTGCTATTGTTGCAGACACACCACAGTGTATTTTAAAGTCAATGCAATCGTCAGTGTCCTGCACTGATTAACAACAGTAACACATTGAATACAAATTAACAAGCGTGATATTCATAAAAATATAGTTAGTCAAAGCACTTTGAAGCTCTATGTCATTTCTTTGATTAGGACTGAAACACATGATTTATATCAGACCACAATATATTGTCAGCAAGTATAATATGATTTTAAATTTTCTAAAAAGTCTCATTGCTTTTCTAAGGAAGGTACAATATTAATCAGGGAACTGAAACAAAGCTCTTCAACAGATAATGAGTACCGTTGTATCGCTCATTAAAAATCTACCAAAGGAGTACACTGAATGATGAAAAGAACAGATTGTGTACTATATCAGGTTCTATTTTTCCTTGCTTCCAGAACCTTAAATTGCACCTTAAAAATTCAGCATCGCTTCATTCATTTTCTGCATGCTGCAGTGAATTTAACTTGACCAAATTAACACAAAGTTGATTTTCAGGACTGAATGTCGATGAATATCACTCTCCTGTCACATTTGTGACATACACTGCTCACCTACACAAGAAAGAAAAACAACAAACCCTTTACGATGTCAGGCCATTGCCAGGATAACACTTTATCTAGCTGCATGTTAAATACTAGACTGGAAGGATTTTGTGAATAATTACAATGCTGACCTGCAAAAAGGAGTAATTTTCCTGACTCGAGTCCCTTTCTGAGTTTGCTTCAATCATCTCCGCTAAATGGTCTGTGTTAAAGTGGATATAGGAGCTGTGTTGAGAAGACTGGCTGTGCAGAGTGCTCCAGGGTTGGACCTAAGTGGTGTTTTGAATTGTCCAGTGGGTGTGCAAGCAGAAGACACTAATAACTCAAATCAAAAGAAGCAGAGGAAGCAGTCAAAGCACGAATGAGATGTGTAGATTTCACAGCCATGCTAGGAGCTCTGTCAGGGTAACATCAACATGACAACATGTTCACAATGACATTGATAACTTTATTATCTTTAGCAGGCATAACGTTTACAATGTTCACCATCTGAGTTTAACATGTTAATATGTTAACACTTGATAATTAGCACTAAACACAAAGTACAGCTGGGGCTGATGGGAATGTCATTAGTTTTGCAGGTATGAAGTCATAAACCAAAGCACTGGACAAATTCAAAATTGACCTTATGATGATGCTAGATGAAGACTCAGAGGGTCACCAAAGTTATTACGTTATTATCCTGCTGCTAGCATAGAGAAAAAGTACCGATGTATGAGACCAGTGTAGAGACCTCACTTCAGTTCCAGGTTTTAATGCTTTTAGCCTCAGCTGGGCTCCCCTTTGAACACAACAGTGTTGTCAACTACAAGCAATGAGCCCTGTGGCTCCAATTGATGGAATGGTTAACAAACATTACATAACATAAGGCAAGAACACTCTCTGTGTGTGTTCAATGTTATTATCATGATCTTCAAAGGGAAAGATGGAAACTAACAGCTTTTTGTGCAGTGTAGCTTGAAGCTTGAAGCACTGTTATCTTTAAAGACTCTGTATGCTTTAAACAAAGTTCCAACCAATAGAACCTGAAACCCAATATCCAACAACAGAATCAAATATTTCTGTAACTTTCCTTAACAGAAAATCTGGCAATCAAGCACACTATACACAGCCAGTGATCAAGGCCCCATTTCCCAATGACGATCAATCTTAGAAGTGTTTTTTGAGAACGGTCTCTACAAATGCTCTTTAATTTCTTATACGTGTTTCCCAAAGCAGTACAATGAGTGCACGGGCATGTCATTAAGAGCTTCTTAATGTCAGCTATCTGTGTTGAAGTTGATGCTAATATCTGTAAGCCATGCTATATATTAATAATACATTGATCATAAAGTGTACATGTTTTAAATGACACGGACTTATTATAGGCCCAGGTGTGTGGCGATGAGAAAGTAGGCAGCATTCGAGCTTGTCTCACAAGCTCTTTTTAGGGATTATTTGACAAAGAGCGAGAGGGTGAATTCGACAAAGTCGCAACTCACGGCCCTTGTATGAATCCCCAAATCGAGACTACAAAGACAGTTCTTGGAGGGAGACCAGGGAGGTAGTGGGATGCAGCTAGGTTGATGGATTTCCTGTGGTTTTAAAATGATTACTTCCTATGAACATAGCACTCTTTTCTCATTTCTGACTATAGTTATAGTGTAACTTTAAACACAGAACTGGAGATAACTGATCATAAAATGGCATTTATTCAAAATGTCTGATGTTATCCTTCAGCTTAGAGCTATAATTCATGCTAAAAATACACTATACAGAATCATTAGATCTGTTTTTCCGCATATCATCTTAACTTTGTGAGTGTTAAATATGTCAAAGTGCTAACAGGAGTGTATGACCATTTTTATAATACTGACCTTCATGAAGCCTAGTATTAATATTGGATTACCATTTTCTTTTCACATCATTGTTGTATTACTATTACTATTATTATTAATAGGGTAATGTTATTATTGTGTTGTTATTATTAGCATTTTAATCACTAAAAAACTCAAACGTTAATGGTGATTCAGAGGTCCTGAATCAGACTAGTGCGGAGAGGGTGGAGTAGTTATTTTGAGGAATGGGAGGATTGTTGTATAGTTGTAAAATTGGGGCCATCTATGCATATGATGTTTCACCATTTAAATGCCCCGTGGGGGATGAAATATTCATCCCGCTTGTCTGAGACAGAGACACTTGAACTACCTGCATAGTTTTCATTTATTTAGTTTTTCTTGTCATTGAATCAAAGTCATTCTACAAATATTTTGCCACACAGGTGACCAGTGAAAAATAACTGGAATGTTTTTGTGAAGGCATGTTTGTTTCAGTACTTCAATAATCTTCAACAGTGTTGGGCAGTAACATATTATTTAGTAACACTTTACATTTATGTAATTACATTTTTCAGTACCAATTAGTGTAAGGGATTACAATTTTTAAATTCATTAATTATACAATTGTTACTAATCCAAATAACAGAAAAAACCACTGGAAGTGAGCAAATTGCAAAACATCCCCCCTCCCATTTTTCCTTTGTCACTGTGGGCATGTCAGAGTTCATTACCTAGCAAGCAGCCTGCTTCCTTACAACCCTGTGAAAAAGCAATTTACAACATTTTCCAAAAATTTCCGTGACTTTTTCCGTGAATCTTGGAAGCAAGGGACATACAAAAGAAGGATCTCAGGATCTCTGTGACAAAGATCCACAAAAAGTCATCCCCTGCAAGTAAACACTGTATTTCCTGTCACTTTTTTTTGTTGTTTAAAAAAAATCTTTTTTGGCACTACAAAGCTTTCAAACACATCTCAACTTAATTTGTATAAAATAACAAATTTTGAACCCTAACTTTATGAAAAATCACAATGTCTTGTTTTTCTATTTCTACACATTAAATACAGAAGATGCAACAAGTGAGTGTGGAGGCTTTAGAGACTTAAACACACCTTTGATGGTGCTGTGTTAGGTAACAAAAAGTAATGTTACAAGTTATGGAACTAATTAGTTTTGCTGTTGAGTAATTAGTTAAGTATTGTAATTACTTTTTCAACAAGTAATATGTAATGAGGAACACAAGATAAAACGCAAGTTTCATTTTTAAAGAAACTTGCGCAACAGTGGTCTTTAGTACTTGAACACATGGGTGTAAACAGACAGTCAAGAAGACATGCCAACAATCTCTGGTTTCCGATGGTATTTTTCCAGGAAACGGGAGCAGATTTTGTCAAGAATTTCTGTGAAATATTGATCTCAGTTCTCCATCTAGGGTCAGTATTTGACCCTAGATGGAGCCAAGGAGAGGTAGGCTTTGTACCTGTCCTTTTGATGTGGGCACTCAGAACAAATATAATCATATTTGCATTTAGATTTGGTCAAGCACATTGTACAGCCTAGTCCCTTGAAGCATACTGAAGCCTTAATACATCCCTCAACTTTGCTAGTAAACAAGGTCTTGCTTGATTTGGCTATTTTTTTCTACTCCACAAATTAAAGGGTACATGAACCCAGCCTAATAATCCTGCTTGCACTGCCAGTTTCTGGAGGCTAAATATTCTTTCCACAACACAACCACTGTACTAGTACACTATAAGGCATCACTACAGACTTGAACCTTTCAACTCACAGAGGTCAGTGCAGCAGTACTGTTCCTCTGAGATCTATAATGGAGTTACTCACAATTTAAGCTATTTGGGTTAGGTTTGGGGAATTATTCTCATCTCAAACTGATCATTCCTGTGAATGTAGGCAACTACTGTGTGACTGTTATTGAGAACTTGCAGTAAATTAGAAACCATTTACATCTATCCAGCAATCCATCCATCCATTGCAAATCCATTGCTGTCAAAAAATTATTTGGAGTCGTCTTAACAAAATACATCAGCTTTGATTATATTTCCAAAATAGCTAGAATGTTCTGTATGGGGAATTAAGCTGAAAAAGCAACATACAAATTTTGCAGTTATATGTATGAACTTATTTAGACAGAAAGGCAGAGCAGCCAAAGAAATCCACGCCAATGTTGCGGGGGTAGCCTTCCACCACCTTCAACGCCACAGGGTCAAACTTCCAATAGTGCAGCCCACTCAGGAAGTTGGCATAGCCTGTCAGAGGGTGAGAAAGGCAACTATGGATTTCAAAACAATGAACAGACTTTTACCAGTCACTAGGACAGAGGCAGAGAAATAAATTTTGAAAGTTAAAATGTTGCTTTTCCTGATTAAATTCCTCACCGTATATGTCCCGAAAGGCTGCATCAATATGGCTGGGCACTCCTCCCCACTTACGCACGCTGTGAGGATGGACATTATCGACTTGATTCTCCTGAGGATTGAAGGGCCAGTAAGAAGTGGACTTGAAGAGGTACACTTTCTCAACACTGTCCTCTTCCCACTTCAAAGCTGCTTGGATATCTGTTACAGGAAGACCCAGCCGCTGAACTGAATCCGGTCCTGTTATCTTCCTCTCAGCATCAAAAACCCAGTAGTTGTCACCTGTCACGGTATAAAGATGGAATAAAACCCAAGGTGCACCTAATATTTCATGGACCTTTGTAAATATTTTTTTAGCCATGTCCTAATTTTGGAAAAAACATTTACAACTAAAGAGTTATATATGTTACTACTACAGTGATAATAAGAATAAGGAAAATAAAATTGTAGTTAATATCTTCAGTTTTTTTGCACTATTTGTTATTGAGCCCACTGTTTTTGCAGAGTAGAATTTGCCATTAGTTGGAATAATATGTTATGCTTTGTCTGATGTTTGTTATTTTATCTTCCCTACAGTTAATGTTTTGACACAACCTGATCTGGCTCAAAGAACATTAATGTATTTAAAGAGTGACTTAATAAAATACACCATCTCACAAGTGGGATGCTTTGGCCTTGGTATGATTCAGATGCTATTTAAAATGTCTTTTATAGGGTTAACTGTTGGCTGAAAAGCAGTGTTTTACTGTATCCTCTGGTTGAAAGGTTCCAGTCTGTTGCATCTGTAACCACACCCAACAGTGATGTCATGGTGTACTGACACACCATGGAGTAAGATTTAATATCAAGGCAGCAAGGTGAAAGGTGGTAATTCATTGGGGGCAAAAACAACAAAAACAACTATTTGTTAAGCAGAAATGATTCCAAATGAAAACTGTTGACATCATATTCCGTGAATTATCTCGAGTAACTGGACATTATGTCTGGAAAGACATTGCGCTAGAAATCACAACTTAAAATGACTCACCAAGAGTTATTTGTGCAGCCTTGCAAAATATCGACTTGTACCCTTTATATAGTATAGATGTATAGTTATACTCCAGCAGAGCATGTTTATATAAAATTGGATGGTGGGACGGAACTAATATGAGAGCTTCCTTCATACTGGACTCTCAGTTCTCTCTGTTCCCTCAAAGATAAGTATTGCCAGCACAGTTTGCAAGTGACCCTTTTGCAGAGCCCTGCCCCCCTAGTTACTGTCTATGCTGTCAACTTTTCCACTCGTCCTTGCCACATGTGCAGTTTACAATGATAACAGTGGCAAGTTAACCATTAAAATTATACTGCAATTGTTTTTTAAGTAGTTCCTGATTTCAAACATAAGTAAACAAAAGTAGGCTTCTCATTTCTTTCTGATGACCATAGATTTTGTTGGCTGAAATGACAATTGTCACTAGTAGATTTTATAAGCTTTTATTAGCTAGCTAAGTTAATTGACACTAACTTAGT
The DNA here is from genome assembly GCF_016859285.1 of Xiphias gladius. Classification (NCBI taxonomy): domain Eukaryota; kingdom Metazoa; phylum Chordata; class Actinopteri; order Istiophoriformes; family Xiphiidae; genus Xiphias; species Xiphias gladius. Next base: position 1,284,799 of record NC_053419.1, read on the forward strand.
CGGCTGAGAACTCCAGCTGACTTTTTAATTTTTCCAGCTGAATCATTTTAAAACAAGGACCATGTGTAGGAGTCTTAAATCTGCACTTGATGACCAAATACATGGGGCTAAATATGCATGTCCCAGGCAAAAAATCAGCAACCTCACCACTTTTGCCTTTAACTTTATCATTTTGTATTTTCAGACAATATGTTTAACTTATACAAAAAAGGCTTTGTTGAGAAGGGAAAAAAAATTGATTTTGGGAAGTGGGTAGCAAGTTTGGCCTGGGTTGCTAGAGTTTAAACTCCCCTAAATCCAATAAAAAACAGGACAGAGCCACTAACGTTAACCTTCATGCTGGTGTAGTAGCAAGGCTCCCATTGTGGGTTGTTTCCTTTTTGTAACATAACCTGTTACCCAACGTAATAATAGCTACTGATATGCTTATTGACTTTGGAAGAAATGCTTGGTTACTGCTGTACTTAATAAGTTAGTTAGCTTGACATGCTAATGCTTGTATCTTAAGTTAGAACAGATTTTGGGAACGCATTAAAAAAGTCACCACCCATGCACACTGAGTCTGCATGTGGAGAAATCCAAAGCTTAACAGACCTGCCGTGCCCAGTTAAGGTCAATTCATTCTTTCCATATCAACGCGGGTCTTCGTGGCCATGTGGGTCTGCATGGCCACATGGGTCTGCGTGACATAAATTTCAGTATCTGCCCAAGTCCACAGGGGTCCACGCAGAGACCAAAATTTGAATGTGCTAGAAAAGAAAACTGGACACTTGTTTCCTTGGTCCTATTATTGTTTGCAGTTTTTCAAACTGTTTTCTTCTTCTTAGTCACGTTGAGCCAGATACAACCATAAAAGGAGTGCTTCTTCTTGCTGTCAGGAGGTCACATCATGTTTTCTAATGTGCATGCGCTGAATATGTCAGTGTACGCATTCCCCAGATTGTAGTATATATAGAAGCAGGTGCGCATGCGTGTCCACTGTCCACGTGCAAGTTTGCAGCTGTTTGCGTGTTACCTGGATCACAGCTTTACTTTTACTAAGCTAGAATTGGACAATCACTGTTTGAGGGGAGGGTTTAGCAAATGGTCGGTTGGTCAACAGCACAAATTTCCATGTCAGATTACCCAAACTTCAACTACATGCTAAAGCACTAGATGAATTTGTCTCCGTTCATGAAATTTCAGTCAGTCTTCCGCACATTAAGATCAACTGACATTTCAACTGCTTTTATCTTTTACTCTTCAAATGACAAGATGTTACACATCAACGGACAGTTTCACTGTTTTAATTTCCAATTCTTTATCTGAGAGTTCATCTGCATTAAGTGATTACACTTCAACATCTAAACTCCATTTATTGTGTACTGTACATGTCAACTGACACTTAAAACCCTTTCAGGTCTCAGATCTTCACCTTTGAACAAAAAGAAACCTCTTCAGCTCCTCTGTCACACAACTTACACTGTTCATACATAGTTTACTCCAACTGCTTTCACTCCATTTGGCAATCTGACATTTCAACTGACACTTTCCAGTTTATACACTTGACAATAATATTTTTCAGGACTTCCACTTCTGACACTTTCACATCAATTTTTCACCCAAACTTTGTTGGACAATGCAACTCCTTTCATTGTTCAAACTTCAACTGAATCTTCAACAGCACTTTCACTTCAAATTATACTTCAACTTCACTAATTTTTCACTTACTCACAGTGCTTACATTTAAACAGAAATGTAATCTTCTTTCAGTATTTGTATTTTGAATACCATTTTAAGTAGGACTTCAAATGTTATAGAATTTGAATTATTTCATGTGTTTCAACTGCAAGTTTTCAGTAGCGAGTACACATACATTTACTTCAGAAAATCTAGTCTTTTCAAGTTTGCTTCTATATTATGACTAACCTTGGAAAAACCAGATGTTGCCAGACTTGTCTTCATATGCAGCATCGATGTGGTCAGGAATGCCTCTCCAGTGGCGTGAAGCCAAGGCTGGATAGCCAGCTTGTAACTGCCCATCACGGATACGCCAAACATATCGAGACTTAAAGAAGAACAGTTCTCCCCTGATCATGGACACAGCATCAAAGTTTGTTCTGCAGGCATCCGCCTGGGGCACAATCACATACACAGCAGGGATATTTTTGTCTGTGGACTAACATGCAAAGTTGCAAAATACAGAAGTGGTTGTGGCTTTGAGGTCCATTCCAAATATTATTGTCATACCATTCCAATGTCAATCTCATTGGTCTCCGTCAACTCTGGCGGTGCGTGCCGAGGAGGGCCATACAGATACTGAATACCCCTCTTGTCATCCTCACTCAGCTGCAGAGGGTAGGAGTCGCTGTAGAAAGGACACATCACAGCATCGGGCTCCAGAGAGTGCTGCAGGCCCAGGACATGGCCAAACTCATGAGCTGCTACTTGTAGGAGATCGGTGCCTAAATGGGGAAGCAAAGGATGAACAAGCAGTTCACTGAATTGCAGTTATAAGAATAACCCTTTAAAACCAGGTTTTGCTTATCATAAAACAAGACCTCCATTTACCTCAAAGTGGTGCAAATTTACTCACCCACATTGTTGGCCATTGTCCAATGTTCATCGTAGTCAAAGTGGACTTCTCCCTCTCTGTGTGTCCGGGGGAAAAAGGCATGAGCGAGGATTCCTCCAGGACCATCAAATGGTAAGCTGTCCCCATGCCAGTACCTACACAAGGACTTCTTTTATTGTACACAATCGAATAGCTATTATCACACCTTCTGTATGCTTAGGAATGTTGAAAGTCAAGGTGGCAGAATAAGAGACTAATATAATTTTAAATTGTATCATTTGAACTGCCTGTGTAGTATTTGAGAATGCCCCTCCTACCTGTTCACACTGCTGCCATCCCAGTTACCTACCTAAAAAGTTTATTTTCAAGAAGCATGAATGAAGATTTTTATTGTCTCATTTTTATCTTTTTTGGCTTTTTAAATATTTTCAAACTCTCCAATCATTGTTTTATGGTGACTTTTTTTAATATATTATTTTTTAAATGTTCTATTTTTTGTAGACACTCTAATTTTTTAAACATATAATATATTTTCATTTTTTTGTACTAATCTCTAATCTGTGGACCAAATATGGTTTCATGTACATCCAACAGTAAACTAACCCTTATAAGTGGCTGCTATTCATGAATTGCATTTAAGATTACTCTGTGCAAAAATGGCAAAAAAAAATAAAGCCTATTAAAGCATGTTCCAGCATTTTTGTTCTAATGGAATCTTTGTTTATACTAAATGATTAAAATGTACTTCAAAGAAAATAGTGATCCATGTTATTATGCCACCTGTTGCTGTTGTGTGTTCTGACTGAAAACTTTTTGTTTTTGGGAGACAAATGTTGTCAATGTCCTGGTACCAGAGTTGATCCTGAGATGTGTTTCTGGTGTTTTGGCTGCATTAGTGCATTTTGGATATGAGATTAACTGTTGTGTTGAGCTGCATGTTGGTAAAGAGAACTGTGGGAAGAGGTTTAAAAAAGTGAACTCAGTATTGAGAAATGTGGTTTAGCAATTATAAAAAACGAAAAATTCTGATATGCCTTGTCTTCCAACGGAAGTTTTTTTTATTTTACATGGCTGGTGATTTAATGTTAATTTCTACTGGAGATATTTTTTAGGCTTTTGCAGAATAATATATCAAAATGTAAAGATTTTATTAAAGAATAGACAATGGGGTAGGTGTAGGTTAAATCCTTGTTTGTAATAGGCTACTGTCTGAGCACATGTGATTAATTATGTGATCACTTGAGAGTTGCAATTAAAGGTTCCTCCACATTTTCCTGTAAGTAGGAGGAAGTTACTCGATGAATTGGGCTCATTCTTCACTTTAAACAAAACATTCATTACTCCTCGGTTGGCTCCTCAGTTCATTCTTAGAGGTGTATTCTCTGAAATCTACTGTATCATAGTGTCAAATGGTGGCTATAACCAACCTACTGTGTATTGTGTAGCTTGCTGGTTCTTACCTGTTGAAGTCAATAATGATATCAGCTTTTTCAGTGGTGACCTCTCTGAACCTTAGTGGAGTCACTGCACTCCATACACCGAATGCATCCTGGAAGACACGCTGCACTTTGCCCTCACTCATCTGCCAGGGGAACCGCACAATCCTATTGGAAAACACACACACACACACACACACACACACACACACACACACACACACACACACACACACACACACACACACACACACACCAATTTGCTGTATTGTATTCTGCCAGAATCTATAGGAATATAATTAAGTTTTTGTGAAATCTTTAAATTCCTGGGAATAATTAATATGTGAAACAAACATTAATCTAATATATTTATAGTGTATAGATGTATACATGTAAAAATATGGATGAGATACTGGTCTGAAATCGAAACAAAATCCTGCTCGGACACGTTCTGCTGTTGGTAGATGAGGTACATCTGAGAAATCATATAATAAGGAGAAATGTAGTACCTACCTGACAAGTTTTTATTATTAATTTTGTGAGTAAAAGTGGAGGATTTTTACATTTATCTTTCACTTAAGTCTAAAATTTCAGTTTGATAAAAACGGGCTAAATAATATAAAATATTGGGCACCTCTTTAACAGAAGACATGGAGCTCTTTTCCTGCTTTTCTGATCCCCAAACTACCAACATCTGTGGCAAAATGGTACACCACAGATAATGAAAATGCAAATTTTCCTGGAGAATATGCACTTGGTTGATCGAAACAGAAAATTACAGCATGCTGTAAGTGTGACAGAAGAATTTGTTACAAGTAATTACAATAAAAAGAGAAAGTAAAAAAAGGTATAGTTGTTACAGACAACTCTTACCATGACTTGAGTTTAACTCCAATTCTAATTAAAACTAAAACAAACCAGACACAGTCTTTGTGTTGAAATAGTAAAATGCTGTATATACAGTTAAGTCCATAAGTATTTGGACAGTGACACAGTTTTCATAATTATGCCTCTGTACACCAGCACAATGGATTTGAAACAAAGCCACCAAGGTGAGATTGAAAGTGTAGATTTTAGGCTTTAATTAAAGGGGGTTTAACAAAAAATATTGCATTAACTGTTTAGGGATTACAGCCATTTTTATAAAAAGTCCCTCATTTTCAGAGGCTCAAAAGTAATTTGACAAACCGACATAATTATGAGGATTATTTTTAATATTTGGATGAAAATCCTTTGCAGTCAATGACTGCTTGAAGTCTGTAACCACATCACCAAATGCTGAGTTTCCTCCCTTGAGTTGCTTTGCCAGGCATTTGTTGCAGCCGCCTTCAATTGCTGCTTGTTTATGGGTCTTTCTGCCTTCATTTTTGTCTTCAGTATGTGAAAAGCAGACACAGTTGAGTTGTCGTCAGGTGACCAACATGGCCATTGAAGGATATTCCATTTCTTTGCCTTGAGAAGCTCTTGGGTTGCTTTCGCAGTATGTTTTGGGCCATACATGTCCATGCCATAACACTGCCTCCACCATGTTGGACAGATGATGTGGTGGCTTTGGATCATGAGCCATTCCTTTCCTTCTCCATACTCTTCTCTTCCCATCATTCTGGTACTAGTTAATCTTAGTTTCATCTGTCCGAAGTATCTTGTCCCACAACTGTGAAGGGCCTCTGAAAATTAAGAACTATGTATAAAAATGGCTGTAAATCCTAAATAGTTATTGTGATTTTTTAAATTAAATCTCTTGAATTAAAGCTGAAAGTCTACACTTCAATCACATCTTGATGGCTTTGTTTCAAATCCATTGTGGTGGTTTACAGAGGCAAAATTACAAAAATCTGTCACTGTCCAAATACTTATCGACCTAACTGTAATTTTTAACTTTTCAGCAAAGTGGTTATTGAGTTCTGTCCTGTCTCTAGTGGAAGGCTGGTGCTCTGTTTTCATTGAGGGCCATCCTTGTCTGTGTGGTTAATATTGCATTCCTTCCAAATCTATTTCCATAGAGGACTTAACAGCCTGTTGTTCACTAGGAGTTAAAAAAACATCTAATGACTGGGTGAACCAAGCCCTAAAAACATTCAGCTATACACCAATATATAATAAATAATATATAATAAACCGTATATAGATATATACTGCATATATATACAGTATATATTTATGCATATATATACCATTCAGCCACAACATTAAAACCAGTTACCAGTTTTAATGTTGTGATCAGTGTATACTTCAATAGTTTTTTTTTTTATGTTGTTTGTTTTATTTTGTTTTTTGCTGTTAACAATTGTTAAAAGCTGTGAATAAATAAAGGAACAAATTAAAAAAACACACACACAATTACTCTCGTTGCATACCAAAGATGTATACACTTAGGAAAAACAATTTTAAAAAACATGTCAAGGAACTAAAAGAAGGAAAAAAGTCCACACAACATATGTTCACACATTGAAGGTATATTGCATAGTCCCAAGCACTCTGCTTATTGATATTTCCATACAAAGTATGTGAAGAAAAAATATATGGAGAAGAGTCTATGGAGAAGAGTTTGTAGGGGCTCCCATCACACAGCTAACAGCAAATAAGATATGTTGTTGTTGTTGGGTTCAAAATGGCAAAAAAATAATCATCAATCAAATTCCTTCCTTCCTTCTCGGAGTTATAACTCAGTCAAATAAGAAGACACATAGACATGATAGACATATTTTTAGATTCAGTGTGACTTACACCTTCCAAGGATATCATTATCTCTTTCATATACATTGGCTTCAGAAAGTATTCAGACCCCTTCACTTCTTGCACACTTTTTGTACTGTAGATTTAAATGTAAATTGATAACGTTGCCACTGAACACTTCTGTAAATGAGATTTCAGTTTTTGATTTTTAATAAATGTGTTAAAAAAATATGTCTTTTCTTTGCCTTTATCAGTTATTTGGAGTAAATTAATGGGGGAAATGGAAATTGTATCCAATTAATATTAAATCTACAATAAAGTGTGCAAAAAGAAAAGGAGTCTAAATACTTTCTGCAGCCATTGTATTTCAGTCCCGTTTTCTCGACATACTGAATTTACTGTGCGATACTTCACTGTGAGGTTTTACAACATTATTTCCATCATAGTTTTCAGGTCTTCATTATATCCTGAGAATAAGACAAAGGTACTTCTCTTAATGTATTGCTGTATTTCATAATAAAAGTCAATCTCACTGGAAACATGTTTTATCAGCAGAATTAAGGTGAATTAGTTCCAACAGGTGCTAGTAGGGACTGTTGCAACATAAAATTAGCATCATAAAGCTTTATAAACCTAAAAACACAATCCATAGATATACAAACAAGGTTGCTTGAGTATTAAAACTGCAAATATCATTCTCAAACTGATTGACTTGTCTTAATATAGGTGCTATGTTAAATAACTGTTTGAGTATCAAACTTTTCTAAAGGTTTATTTCCATCAGTAAAACTGATCAGAACAATATAGTGAACCAATCATGTTTCAAAGGTAATTTCTTGAGAAACATTGTTTATTACAAGTATATTAAAATTTGAAAAATATGTACAATATTTATAATGTAAAATAAAACAGATTGCTTAGTGTTACTGCTGTAAATCTCATTTCAGTGTACACTGCTGAGAATGACTGTTTAAAATGACTTTTAATAACACATTTATGAGCTCAGCTTGTCTGACATCCCTCACTAACTACAAAACATGGTGATGATGGACCTGCAGCTGATTCATTCTCTCTCAAACTCTTCACGTTTCTCAAACTGAGGCAAATGCTGCTTCATTTATCAACAAGCTACCTATGATAATATTTGCTAACTAGACATGTTATTAAATTTAATAATTTATTATATTAAACCATTCTCAAACACTGCTACCAAGCTGTGTTCATAGGAACTCTCGGCTGCTTTCCCCATGATAGTTTTCTTTCTTTTCTCTTTAAGTAGCCAAATTGTTTTTAATGATATGATTGCTTTAAAGTTCACCTTAAGTCCTCGCCATCAGCTTCAGCACAATTAAGGCATTTGGAGACAAACTAATTTTGTCCACTGCACTGCAGGAGTGGACTTAACCGTCAGTTCCTACCAGAGGGGGGCGCCTCTCATAAGCTCTAATATTGTTTTAGATACAAGAAATAGTCTGTCAAACTATTTATTCAACCAACTGTAACAGCTTACTTATCATGCCAATACTGTCAAATTTCCATAATACAGATAAGAGCACTGTTTTAATTCCAGTCTTTTTGAGGGCTCTCCCCATGTTGAGGCCCTGGTAAATGGAAACTTAGTTCCACTTTCCCCCTCACTACAAGACCCCAAGTACGCATACATGGCCTCAGTGTTTAATTTATGATATTGTGTTAAAAGACACTGGTAAGAGAATGGGCTCTCTCTTAAGGTTCAGTTGTGTGGAAGAGAGCAGACACGACACACAATAAGTAATATGAACCTCTTTACCTTCGGTAAGGGATTCCCCTCACACCAAATGGATGGTGAGCTTTTTGTGCTGCTGTGAAAGGAAAAAGCATGAGTCAAAAATTAAAATGAACAGACAGCAGAGTTTGACCACACTGCTCTGCTATGGTGGCTACAGTTAAAATAACCCCCAGGTAGTATAAATTGATGGTCTTGGTATAGGGGATGTAGTGTTTAGGGCTCACTAAATTGCTTACTGTGCAGTCTTGATAAGCTTTATTCATACAGTATACAATAAAACTGGTGTTTGGTCTCTGACATTCTGAATGTGTCCTTGAATAACTATAACTGTCAGTGTAAAATTGTGAGTTGTGGTAGGAGCCCTTGCACTTCTGACAGGTCTACACCAATGAGGGTTTTAGCCATGCGAGCAGCTTAAGAAGAACATTAAGCTCACATGTAACACACACATTGTGTTCTTGCCTCATTTAAATGTTGGTTATCCATTTCATCCATTGGAGCCACCGGCCTTGTTGCCTGTGGTTGACATTACTGCCAGGTTGTGTTCTTACTCCTAAGTTGTCACATATGGAAGCTTGGTGAGGGCCCCTTTGGCATCACTTTTATGCACTGGGTACCCCTTGAGCATCATTTTTCAGTGTGCAGGGAAGTCCAAAAATAGAGCTGTCTCCTAAAAATTTGAGTTTTGTAAACAACTAAACCACAACAGCAAATACGTTTTGTATGAAACCTAATTGTCACTGGTTTTTTACCAACATAATGAAGATATGTTGTTAATTTACGTATTCGGTAAGTCGCAAATATGATGATACTGAACATATCAGTAAAATGTTCACTGGCAACATACTTGTTACCCACCGGAATATCAGATTTTGCTCTACAATATCCATTTGTAGTGACCACTTATTAAACTTAATGGTTATATTTAGGCACTCACAAATTTAGTTGAGGTTAGGGAAAGATTGTTGTCTGGTTTAATACAGAAAAAATTTACAGTGACTTCAAACACATTTATTTATATTTAACTAAAACCTCCATCTTTCCCTAACCAAAGTACTTTTGTTGACTAAACCTAACCACACACAGGACTCTGGGTGCAAACCCTAGTCTCTGTTGTGACAGTCCTGCACTTTCTACATTCACCATCCTCCCCAGGCACCTCCTGGCAACTCTGCTGCCCTTAATAAATGTAGTACTCCATTAATGCTGTACCCTGAATGCTAAAAGGTGACGCTAAAGGGGTACCCAGTGCATTAAAAAGTGATGCCAAATGAGTCCTGACCAAGCCTCCATATGTGAAAACTTTGGGGTGAGAATGTGTTGGTTTGAAGGGGCGCCCAGCTAAGACTAAACCACTAGAACCTGGAACTGAACTGAGGTCTCTACAATGGTGCTTTTTAGCAACAGTAGTATAATAGCGCAGTACTTTGATAAGCGCCTAATTTCTTGTCTAGTGCCATCATCAGGTCAAAATTACCCTTTGTCCAAACCTTTGGTTTAGGACCAGCTACCTGCTAAACTAATGACATTCCCATCAGCCTCAGCTGTACTATGTGCTTACTGCTTATTAATAAGTTTTAGCACTCTAACACACTAGACTAAGATGGTGAATATGGTAAAGATTATACCTGCTAAACAGAAGCAAGTTAGCATTGTCATTGTACACATGTTGCTAAAAGCACCATAATGTACGATGTACGTCCAAGCCCAAGTGGTCTGGGGGCCAAGCATGCAAAGCAGCATGACTCCCAATGTCAGCACGGCCAGGAGCCACCCTATTGTAATTGCCCAGATTTTTATTTTTATTTATTTATTTATATTCTTCCGTTGGTAAAAGTGGTACTGCAGCATACACAGTAAAAGTTATGCAAGTGAAATTTTCAGGCGAGGTATAGAATGGTGCACACTTGTCAGACACCAAAAATGACACATGTCCACCCACAGTTGGACCTATAATCAAGGTAAGGATGTTCTGGCCAGTGAGTCCCACATTGTACATTGCACATTTAAAAACCTTATATGCTCGCTTTCCCTGAATTTAGCTGAATCTCGTGTTATAGGCCATGCCAATTTCCATCTATAATTTTTTGTCGCAATAATTTCAAAATATGTAAAACCTGTTTGTTTTTTTACTCCTCCTACATTTTAAGTCTGATCTGCACAAAACTTTTCTCTCATAATCTATTATCTATTTTGATTATCCAAAAAATATGCACGTTATAAAGGAACAACTTTCCCATAGGTTGCAGTCAAAGCAGGAATTGTTACATGTCTTGGCAATAATCACTCCTATTAACATGAAACGTAGCTCAGTAGTTTCCCATGCTCCACTGAGGCTTTATGCAAAAATTGGCACAAATTGGCCACTAGGTGGCACTTTTGTTGCAAACTGATGAAATATGCTAAAATTGTTTCTCCAAGGATATAAGTGCACTTAGGATGTAAGTTTGATCTGCATGCATGAAAATTTGCATGTATCATCTATGTACTACCATGATAACAAGTTATTAAAAGAATTTTGATGCTCCAAAAAATGCAAAACTTATAAAGGAAAAACTTGTACTCCTACAAAGCAATGATGTTGAATCTTTACATAGGTCCATTCGACACAAACGTTGGCTCAGTGGTTTGCCTTGCCACATGCAGGATCTGTGCAAAATTTGGCGCATATTGTCCACTAGGTGGCACGTTTACACAAAGTTGAAAAATATGCAAGACCTACTTTACAAACTCAACTTAGGTTGAAGTTCAATCTGCATAAATTGTTGTACATAGCATCTAAGGACCCTCATGACTTTCGGATCACTTACACCAAACCTTAAGGTAAGTTGCAACAGGTCCACTCAACCCCAAATCCAGAGTTTATGCCAGGCTAGGTTAACCACACCTTCTGGAATGCCCACTAGAATATATCCCTCAGAAACATTTCAACCTTGGTGGAATGTTTTCCAATGTCTGTGCTGCTCTCAACCTGAGACTTGCATCACGCCCATGGGCCTGCAGGTCCAACCTGAATCGCCTCATCAGGCCACCAGTTGAGAATTGCGTGGGGGGCTTGGACCCCGTTAATAACTGCCTGCAGACCCAGTTTTATTTGGTTTTTGCTGTTGTTGTTCTTTTAGAATTCTGGGTTTATTGAAAATATTTGAACATGACACTGTATGTCAGATTTTGTCACTCATTCGAGGGGAAAACAAAAACTAAAATTTGCAATAATCGATCTGGCTCTTGAGCTGCTAGATGCTCTACACTGTTCACTGGCTGTTGGTAAATTTGTCTGCCTGTTGTTTGGTGCAGGGCTTAGTTTACAGGGGGTTTATCAGGGTTTTTTCACTCAAAACAGCTGCATGCTGCTGGAAAGCAGTGCTGAGAACACTGACACTGAACCAAAATAGTAAAGTTGGGATGTGAAACAGAAACAATGAGCTGAAAGGCTCTGAACACTCTATAGTGCTGAGGGGAATTGCAGAGTTAGGTGATAGCTTTCTGTTTGTTTACCATTACCAAAAACCCCTATTATATTACACATAGGTTAGTCATTTGATCAATTTTCAATATAAGACTTGTTTGGAGCAATTTTTAGTGTTATAGGTTGGATTTATTTTTAAGATCAGAAAGCATCCTTTCTAAGTGAGTCATATTTGAACTTGCTTTTTTTTAGCAAAATGAATAAATGTATCAGTCAATCAATCTGTAAATATACTTCTGTAAGCTGAATGCATGCATGAGTGGCTTTGGCTACAGTTAATCTACCTTGCTTGTTATGCATTGAGTAGAATGGCAGTTTCACAAAGTTTTTCTTAAAGTCAGTGTTATTCTTGGCAATGGCAAAGAAAGACAACAGTGTTTCCAATCATCCTTGAACTGCCTTCTTTGGAATGCTCTGTGAGAAACAGATACTGTGCATGCTTATTTACACCAGAAAAGAAAAAGAGCACAATCTGTTTTTCAGCCTATCAGAATATTTTTACACACAACACAAGAGTCTGTGTAGTGTAGCAACAGTATGTGTACATTGTCAACACATGCACCCAGACAAACCGGGTACTGCAGTGCTAAATTAATTTAGAACTCTGCTTTTGTCACACTGACCATCATGGTAAACACATAAGTAACAAACTATAATAATAACTAAACAGTGTAGCTTTTAGTTCCAGGATGATTCCACAATTTACGAGGTGGCTACAACTCTGCCTATTTTCCTGCTTTGACCATCTGAATTTACAAACAACCTACACCACAAGCCCTCCTGTGAAGCTAAAATGCAAACACATTTTCTGTGCGTAACTATTAGCTCACCATCTCAACCCACCTCCCTAGATCTCTGGTGTCAGAGATCAATACCAAACTAAAGCGGTCAGCTCTGCTTTGCTCCAATTAAATACACTCAGATAAAATGGATTTGTTTTTCTGGAGGTCATGAGATCCTCAAACCAGATTACAGAGAGGGGCTGTCTATTAACTACAATGGAGAAGGCAAAACGGCCAGATTTTTAGAAGTTGAGTACCACAGAGCTCATTTATCTTGTATTCTAAAATAATCGTAATTTAAATTGAGTTATTTTATAGGAACATTTTCTAAATGTACAGAGAGGTCCACGGTATAATATTCAGTGATCCCAGAAATAGTTCGTGTGAGCAGTGCATTCATGATTACGAGACAGTGACAAAAGCAGTGTTAAACAACTGCATAACTGAATTAGCCAATGTACTTACAAACAGAATATTTGTGTTTCTTACTTATAAGTGAGGTCAGTCTTTTCCCAGCGCCCTCCAAACAGTGCAAATCGCTTCCTGCGCTGCTGTCTACTCAGGCCTCCCTTCTTCTTCTTCAGGTTGTAGTACAAAAGGTCAACCTTCATTAAGGTGGGATAGTCTGGGACTCCACAGCGAGGGCGCTTCCAGAACTCTGTGTCATTTTTGGATCCCGGTACAGACTTCAAATGGTACTCTTCATTTAGTGTGTCTTGTTCATGCCGGCCCCTCTTCTTCAGGCCAGTTTGACTGTTGCTGTGAGGCCATCCCTGCTAACACAGGCACAGTCATTGAGGTCTTCATACAGAGTCTTTATTAGCCAAAATAAATACTAATAAATAAAATCTATTTTCCAACTGAGCATTGCAATGTGAATTTTTATGCTGACGATATCATCCTGTATGCCATCCGTTCTACCACAGACCAGGCATTCTTTAGGTTACGCTCAGCTTCTGACAACCTCCAGACCTTTTTTTTATTATAAAGCTTGTTCTAAATTCCAAAAAGATGAAATGTGTGCATTTTACACAGGCACAATGCTTTGATGTTCCTGCTCTCAATAGATGATCCATGTTCTTAATAGAAATCTAACTGATACAGTAAGTCATTATACATGCTTAGGAATTTGGTTCTATAGAAGATTGTCATACATAATGTCAGAGTGCATTTACTTCTTTCTGAAAAGATCGGATGGTCATCACCGATATATACATGTAGAAGGCATCAGCATATATGTGTTTTCATCTATAATCCTTGCTATGAGCCTTCAGATGTATTTAAACTCCTTAGTTGAGTTCAGAGTTAACACCCATGACACCAGATAAAAGGATAGATTAGTTTTAAAAGTTCCTTGGGAGGACTAGTCACAAACTGAAATTACAGACCCTCATTCATCTAAGCGACTTTAAAGTTCTACCTGTTGATATATATATATATATGTAAAAATAAATAAAACTTAGCTTTGTAGATGTAAAAGTGGGAGAAAACTCAAAGAAATAAGCCAATCATGAAGTCTTTTTGAGGTTACTCAACTTTAGGGCCAGCTAGTTGTGTCAACTCAGTTTACAAAGGGCTCCACTGATTTAGCATTGCACTCTTATGACATTCTCGGAGTCGTGATGGACTGTTTTTTTTAAAAAAGGACCACAATCGATGCAGCAGAACCAGAGATATCATCTAGACATCATCTCTGGTGCCATGGTTACATTGATCAGACTTCACACAGCTCCCTCTTGAGCCACAAAAGGCTTTCAACAACTTTTTCAAATATGCAGTAGTAATCCTCTAGACTGACTTAGATGTGTAAAAAGTGGTGGAGCTCCCTTCTTCTATGCTAAGTTTAAAGCTTTTAAGTTTAAAATTACTACACATGCGGAGGTAGGGACTGAATTGGAAACTAAAGTGGTTAGCATTGACCTCAAGTTTCAAAAACTTATGTTAATAATTTCCAAAGTGGTCTGAAAATTAAAACTAGACATTCTGTTGAAATTAACAGAACTTGCATATCTCAATTTAGTTAATAAGAAAAGCTTAGTTGATTCCACTGACATACTGTATAATGTTTTACAGTGTAGTTGTATCATCTAATAATGTTTTGGTTAGATAACTTGAGTTATCGAAGTAATTAAGTTTTAAGGTTAAAAAAAAGAAAAAAAAGGAAAAAAAAGAAATTAGGTTTAGTTATTTAGTTATATTGTCAAGAGGGTGTCATTAGACATGATTAATTTTTTTACTGGTAAAGCAGTTTAAGGTTTGGCTCCCCCGTGTAGTACATTGTTACTATAGCTTTTGCTGCACAGCCACATCCAAATGTGGATCAGCAGATCCTGGTTTGACCATGTGACTGAGTCATGTTACAAAGAAAAAGAGCTATGAGTGGTTGAAGTGGACATCATGTTTGCATTGTTTTAATTGTCAGTAGAGTAAAGACCAAGAGTTATCTGAGACATGTATAAAAAGACATAGCAAACCTTCATCAGAACATTCCACAAATTAGTCAAATGAACACTTACTGGAAAATTTTAATCCAAATACAGTGCATGCTGGGAAGTATGCTATTACCCTTGCAATCTTTTGAAACAACCTGATTTGGTGAGTTGAATGAACAATCAGCAAGACATTTAGTCAACACATGCATTGTATAAGTTCTGAAATGCTTCCAAAACTGAAGAACACAAGTCGGTTGCTTGAACTTGGTTTGTTCCTGCAACTGAAATTTTTACTTTAAATGCTGATGATTTATATTTCTAATTCTGAACACTTTGTAATCCTTTTTATGCCAAAAAATATGGTATTTTTATTGTTTATCAGTTCCAGAATAATAGCTTGACCCACTACACCTTCCATACAGAAGAGTTAAGGGAGACTGGAAAATCAAATAGTAAATGCGGACAGACACTGAGAGCAAGTTACAGTCCCATAAGAGACATACTGTAAGCATTGTAAGCACAATTATTGGATTTGATTTGCCTGATTGATTGATTGATTGATTATTCAGGTTCAGGTTCAATTTACTTCAATTTTATTTGTATTATTCCAAATATTAACACACATTATCTCAAGGCAGAAGAGAGAGCGAGATCAGGAACAGCTGTATATACTGTTGTATTCAAGCACTGTCAGACTGGTATTTATAATGGTAATAATAATACTTGCAATACATATAGGTGTACTAATGTTATTAATAATAGCGACAGCAATGATAGCAGCACCAATTAATTATATTATTAATAATAATAATAACAAAAATTAATAATGATGATGAGTCATAGATGAGTCAGCTCCAGAATCAGAGATATCTGCAGAATGAGGACAGGGAAAGCAAGGACAGAGAGAAAAAGAACAAACTACAGGAAAGAGAAGAAACAAAGTTAATGACATGCAGTACTGTGATATAATACATGGAGGGAGAGAGAGAGAGAGAAAAGAAGAGAGAAGAAGTACCCTGTCTGTCATGGGAGTTCCCCCAGCAGCCTCAACCTATTGCAGCATAACTAAAAGATGGTTCAGGGCTCACCTGAGCCAGCCCTGGCTCTAAACTTGATCAAAGAGGAAAGTTTTAAACCTTATCTTAAGTGTAGAGAGGGTGTCTGCCTCCCAAGCCCAATCTAGGTGCTGCATCCACAGGAGAGGAGCCTGGTCGTTCAAGGCTCTGCCTCCCATTATTCTCTTGGAAACTCTAAAAACCACAAATATGCCTGCATTTTGAGAGTGGAGTGTTCTATTTGGATAAGCTCTTTAAGATACTATGAAGCTTGGTCATTAAGGGCTTTGTACGTATGAAGAAGGATTTTGAATTCTGTTCTGGATTTTACAGGAAGCCAATGCAGAGCAGCTAATATAGGAGAAATATGATCTTGTTCCTCATTACTCGTGAACAACTGGAGGCTTTTCACAGCGTTATTGGGACATCCTGATAATTAGGAAATACAGTATGCCAGTCTAGAGGTAACAAATGCATGGACTAGTTTTTCAGCATCCTTTTGGGACAGGATGTCTCTAATTTTCCGTATATTGCACAGGTGGAAGTAGGCTGTCCTAGAGACTTGTTTTATGTGTGAGGCAAAGGACATGCCCTGTTCAAAAATGACTCCAAGGTTCCTTACAGTAGAACTGGAGGCCATGACATCCAAACTAACTGTATGATTAGATTTTTTTTTTGTGTTTGACGTGTTTAAGGCCAATAACTGTACAATAACTTCAGTTTTGTCTGAATTTAGAGGTAAAAAAATACAGGTCCTCCAAGCCTTTATGTCTTTAAGATATGCATGAAGTTTGACTAACTGATTAGTTTTATCTGCCTTCATAGATAAATACAGATGGATGTCACCTGTGTAGCAATGGAAATTGATGTGGTGCCTCCTAATAATGTTACCTAAAGGAAGCATATGTAGGGTTAAACATACTAGTCCCTGTGGAACTCCATGACTAATTTTAGTATGAATGGAAGATGCATTGTTAACATGAATGAACTGAAATCGATTTGATAAATATGACTTAAACCAGCCTAGCGTGGTTCCTTTAATCCCTAATGAAATTCTCCAGTGTCTGTAATAAAACCTTGTGATTGATGGTGTCAAATGCATTACTATGATCTAGCAGGGCAAGTATAGAGTCGAGTCCATTGATGGAGGCCATGAGAAGATTGTTGGTAGCTTTCACCAGTGCTGTTTCTGTGCTATGATGTACTCTAAATCTTGACTGGAATTCCTCAAACAAACAAACCATTCCTGTGCAAATAATCACATACAGTCATTGGGTTGTAACAGCTTTTTCAAGGATTTTAGAAATAAAGGGGAGGTTGGATGTAGGTCCATAATTGGCTAAAACATCTGGATCAAGACTAGGCTTTTTAAGTAGAGGTTTAATTACTGCAACCTTAAAACCCTACAGTAGTAGCCTGTTAAAAAAGATAAATTGATCAGATCTAATATGGAAGTGTTAATTAAAGGTAAAGCATCCTCAAACAGCCTGATTGGAATAGGGCCTAAAAGAAAAGTTGATGGTTTAGATGAAGAAACTGTTTAAGTTAGCTCAGAGAGATCTATAGGAGAGAAGCAGTCTAAATATAAATCAGGCATCCCAGTTGATTCTAAGACTACTGTACTGGACAATACAGCCGTGCTAGTTGTGGGAAGCAGCTGATGAATTTTTTCTCCAATAGTTAGAATTTTATTTGTAAAAAAGCTTGTGAAGTCATTACTACTGAGAGTTGAAGGAATACATTGCTCATTAGAGCTATGACTCTGTCAGCCTGGCTAAAGTGCTGCAAAGAAGCCTAGGGTTGTTCTTATTTTTCTTCTATTAATGATGAATAATAGGTGGTTCTGGAATTACGGAGGGCTTGTTACATGTTATTAGACTATTTTTCCAGGCCAGGCAAAATTCTTCTACATTGGTGGAATGCCACTTCCTTTCCAGCTTTCGTGATGTCTGCTTTGAAGCACGCATTTGTGAATGGAGCGAGCCTCCTCTGATTCGCTCTCTTCATTTTCAGCAGGGCAACAGTTTTGAGTGTCGTACCCAGTGAGGTTGCAGCACTATCTAAATGATCATCAACTTGTGTGGGAGTAAAGTTGAAACATGGCATTGGAGTAAATAACAATGGAATTCTTCCCTTGGTTACAGCATTATCAGCTAGACACCCAATGTAATGGAATTTTTTCCCAAATGCTCTATAGTCCATTATTGTAAACTCAAATGTTACTAAAAAATGGTCAGACAAAAGAAGGTATTTGAGAAAATATTATTAAATGCTTAATTTCTATGCCATATATCAGAACACCATCAAGGTTGTGATTAAAACAGTGAGTGGGTTCATTTACATTTTGAGAAAAGCCAATTGAAGCTAAGTGAATTAAATGCAGAACTAAGGCTATCGCTGTCAACATCTACATGAATGTTGAAATCACCCACTACAATTATTTTATCTGTACTAAGAACTTACTCAGAAAAAAGTCTTGGAATTCAGATAAAATCCTGAGTAAGGGGCAATTGGATGATATGCAGTAACTAGTAGAACCGGTTCTTGCATTTTTCAGCTTGGGTGTGAAAGACTACGAGTAATGCAGTTACATTCATTAAGGAATGCTGGCTGAGTTTTTAGTTTTTTTTAAAGGTTTTTTTTTGTGGCATATTTGCCTCTATTATATAGCAGACAGTGTAGAGGCAGACAGGAAACAAGGGAAGACAGAGAGGAGAATGAAATGCAACAGACATCCCCAGTCAGAATCAAACAAGAGATTACGGCAATGCATCACTAAACACCTGGCCTTCACCTGTCACCTTTAGTGACATCTTTAAATTACTCGTTTCATCTGGGCCACAATCCAAACCCCAAGGTAATCAGTTTATGCAATGATTTAAAGCAGAGAAAAGCAGCAAATCGTCACACTGAAACCAGAGAGTGTTTGATGTTGACCACAAAAAGGGGATTAGGGCTTCAGGTCACAAATTCATCTGATGACATGAGTTTATGAGTGTCACATAGTGCTGTGCTGGGTGGCTGTCACACTCCATACACACTAAAGTCAGCTGTTTGCTGACTTGGTTTGGTTTCTCTTTTGCTGATTTGACTGTTTGAAGCCAGCAAGGTCAGCTATCCCATTAGCCTATGATTGTTGGTATAGTTCAGGTCCAGAGTTGCTGAGGGGGCCATTTTAATCAGAGAAGACAAAAAACTGGACCAATATACTGCTGTAACTGAAAACATAGCAAGCTGGTGGAAAATTATTAGGTTAGAACTGTCATGGGGCTGCATCATTGTCTTGTGTTACTAATTCTCAAATTATTGAGATGAATGTGAGCAGTTAGGAAAAAGGTGCATTCTTCCAATGGTCGAACAAGAAACAGACAAATTTCTATCATATTCTATCATAATATTCATCAGCTATTGTTAAATGGCGCACTTTTCCTTTTCTCTAAAAAAAACATGGAAATAGTTACCATTCTGGAAAACATGTTTCATGTTTTCATCTGAAATCAGACCACCTACAGTTTCAATGCAATACTGTAATCAAGTGCTTGTCACAATGAACTTATGATGTACACCAATCAGCCACAACATTAAAACCATATATATATATATTTTAGCTTTAATTCAAAGGGTTTAAAAGATTATTTATCAGTTTCATAGCCAGCAAAATGTAAAATGGGGGACTATGTAAAATAATGACTGTAATTTCTAAACGATTAATGTGATATATTTCTCAAAATTTCAAGTCGAATTAACCTCAATCATGTGAGGAAGTCCCCTCGACCCATGATTAAAGAGTCTAATTTATTGATTAATTGTCCTTCGTGGTTGGAAGGCAAATAAGACAATCAATGAGAATAATTTTGTGCTTAAGCAAAGCTCCAAAAGTGCTCTAACGTAAAAGGATTATGGCTTGACATTTGTTCAAATACTAGACAATCAAAAACCACATTGGCCCTGGGTCAGCCTTAAAACAACAATGTCTTTGACATAAACTCAGATGTGCCATCTGGGTCAAATCCAGCTGTTCATTGATATTGTCATGGTACATTTTCTATAAGCATATTCAGGGTTAATGAGGCTGGAGCCTCTCCTAACATGCATTGACTGACAGGCAAGGAAAGATTTTGGTCATGTTTCAAAATAGCAAAGAGAATTAAAATGCATCTGTGATTAAACATGTAAACTTTGTTTTGAAACCTGTGAATAGTTGAATATAATATTAACGAGCCACTCCACTGATTTTACGCATGAAGTTCAGTGTAGGCTGGATGTCCACATAGCGTTTTTCTCTGGTAGAAAACCCCTTGCAGGGCGCTGAGGTGCGCTTCATCCCAGGGCTTCATCAAAAAAGCACTGCGCGTGGGTTTTGTTTTTTATGACAACAATATCTTGACAACATATCACCACCGCTGTTGTAGGATAGGCTCGCATCGCCCCTTGGGTTTTTTACCAGTATAAGTTTATTAAGTTCTGAGATTTTCAACTAGAGTCTAAAAAGGCGGAGAACTCTGAAAAAAGGTGCTGGGTGCAGCGGCCGCATACGCTCTCTCCTCATTGGAAACAATTGAAAAAACAAACTGGCGTTCAGAAAGAAAACGTTCTATGGACACATACCCTTACTCGCTTACTCTTCATGGTTAGTCCTACTCAGCCTGTGAAAAAATCTGTGTAATGTGGCTGTGGCTCTGAAAGGAGTTTTCCAAAGTTCCAAGATATTCCTGATGATATCATCAGGCTTATCTCATCTTGGGTTTTGGACTTAAAATTTTTGACATCAGTTTTGACATTTGAGTTTCAAGTTTTAAAAGTCTGCATTTATGAGGAAGTGAGGCACTAATGAGAGACCCTATTGAGTTGCATTATGGGGAAGTTTAGGATTCAGTGTTTTGGGAGCTTGACCTTCATCTCTGTGAATGCACAGTACAAAATCTCTCGTGTACCCCTTTGATTAATAATTACAAATTTTTACTAGTCAATACACAGTATTATTATAGTATTATTATCACATATACTGTATATGTCTTTATCTGCGTATTCCCACACTTGGCTGCTTGGCACTTGGCAGCTGTATGATGTTTACATTGACTGACATGTTAGATGCCAAGTTTCAGTGGCTGCACCAGTTTATCAAATGAAAAACCTCCAGTTATCCGCTGCATAATTTGATACTCATTTTAAAGTTATTTGTATTTGAAATTAATAATATTACAATTATCTTTATAATTATCAATTAGTCTGTTGTTCATTTTCTTGATCAATGGCTTTGTCTATAAAATGAAAGAAAATGGTGAAATGTATCCCTTATAACTTCGTTAGTGACATTTTCAGATTCCTTGTTTTGTCTGACAGTCCAAACCCCAGGGATATTCAGTTTACTATCCTGTATGGCAAAGAAAAGCAGCAAATCTTCTGTTGGAGAGGTGAATACGTGTCATTTTTGCTTGAAAAATGACTGAAACTATTAATCGATTATTAAAATATTTGCAACTGAAGCTAATCATTTCAGATCTAAATGGGATTTTCACACTGAAGCTAAATAAACATGCTAATATGAACAATGCCTGCACAACAATAGTACATCATAATGGACCCAGTGGTGGGTCTGGCAGGGTTGAAGAGGTTTTAGTCCTTCAACAAAATTGAGGCCACAGGCTTAGCTGAACTGAGAGAAATTTAAGTTGAGTGACAGAACTAAAGCAAGTGTGTGGGCAAGGAGTAAGTTTTCATTTAAAAAGCATAAACACAAAGCTTTTTTGTATACTAGGGGAATCCTGGAGGTGGAGCTAATATGACACCACTAAATAGTGTGGTTACTGCATCTCGTCCAAACTGACATGCCCAAGCATCAACCCAAAGTAAGTGCTGAGCCAGTCTACACACGGGAGCATTGTTGTTTTATCTAATAGATGGCATCTATTACATCGGGGAGTCTTAAATGTAAATACAATGTGTGCATGCAGGTATGAACATGTACATGACTAAAAACTGTGCACCACACAAAAACACACACACACACACACACACACACACACACACACACACACACACACACACACACACACACACACACACACACACAAATCTATTCTTCAAACCCCTACAAAGCTCCATCACACGCAGTGAGCAGATGTCTGGAAATTCCCTGTTCAGTCATGACATCAGATTGTCTGCACCATAACACAGGGAGTGTTGTATGAAAGGTTTTCGAGGATGCTGATCAGACAGTAGTGGGAAACGCTAACCTTATGACTTGCAATAATAAAAAGTGGGCAGAGGTTGATTTGGCTCCCTAAACCACCACACTACAACTGTAATAAGAACTACTCCCACAGACATCCTTTGGCTTATAAAAAGTAGTCCAAACTTGAGACAAACAATGCACATGCTGGATGAAATCTCTCAAGGCTAGATATTTAACCACAAAAAGTCCCAGATGTAAGCAGGAATTCAATGTTTTGCATACAAACCGGATGATTATGCTAAGTGGAGGCAATGCTTGCAACATAAAGAGGATTGGTATGAATGGAAATGGGAGACTGCTCCTCCACTGTAAACAACTCTTACCAAACCTCTTGAGTAAACAAGGTACATTATAGAATTTAACTTTGCTACATAAAATACACTTGTGAGAGCGACAGCTGACAGTAATCGAAGGAGTGTTCTTATCCTTTACTAAAGTAAAACTTCCAATATCACGAGGAAAAATACTTCATTCTACATCCTGCATTTAAAATCCTACTTAAGTACAAGTAAGAAATACATAAGTATCAAAATGGTCTTTAAACATCATGTACTTACAGTATCAATAGCAAAAGTACTTGTTATGCAGAAAAATGTCTTTTGAGTGCTATATTTTATGTATTTCATTATTAGATTGTTAATATTGATGCATTGATGAGTAAGTAGCAATTAACTGTTGTAGTTGCTAGAGGCGAAGCAATTAGAATTCAACAGCTAATTTAAGAGCGCTCTCAAGAGCTGCTACCATTACCACGGTGAAAAGGTCAACAGAAGTTGACGTCCAAGTAGTCTTTGTGAATGTGGAAGTTATTCAGTCCCCAAACACCAGTCTGAAATTGGTTATTACACAGGCTTTCAGAAAGATAACAATAGCCTAATGCTTCTGTCTGACCTTCACAGTGTGGATGTGTGCTTGTGAGGAGTAGTTAATTAAACCCAGCAGGAATAACTTGTTAGCTTATCATTTAAATCATCAAACTCCATAATTTCCGACATTGTAATCACAACAAGTGCATCATTTAATAAAAATTGGAAACATATTACACTGTGAAAGTGAAATTTCAAATTTCAGTGGAATTTGGCGATTTATGAAAGTAAAGCTGATTTCAGAGGCTAGTGGATTTTACTTTCTGTTTTTTCCAAGTTTGAAAGTTTTTTGGATTATATCCATTATTTTGATGGCATTGATACCTATACTGTATTTTCAACACACAGCTAACGAGTTCTACGGGATCTCCTAGACAGATTTTTTGGCAAAGGCACCCAGTGAAATCTTTTACCTACTGTATGTCACAGTGTTATTCACAGGTTAACAAGTGAGGTGCCATTACAGTAACAGCTACTTGTTTACTTCAGCCTACAACCCAGATTTGTTTCTACAGTTGGGTAATTAATTCAGTGGTTCCCAACCTAGGAGTGAGTTCCTTCAAAAGGATCAAAACATAAAAAAATGGCCTCTCCTTACACGAACCCCCTGAACCCAAGCAGGAAACTTCTTGGAAGGCAGTGTTGTCAAAGATGAATTGAAGAACCCACCTCAGGCAATGTGCCTCCTGTCTGGTCTAATTTATGAATTGCACCTGGAGTACCCAAAGTGCATCAAAAACATTTCAGCTTTATTCAACATTCACTGTATTGCTGAACCTGGGTAGAGCTGGCACCCATAATTCAAAATCTAAAAATTTAGTTTCCAAGTGTAGGACTGTCATGCCCTGACAAAATGTACACAAATATTTTTTAAGATTGAAATGGTAGGTCACGTCACATTTTTTGTATGTATATGTCAATACCAAACAATATTAAATAATTTTCTAATAGATGTATTGCATTGTGGGTTTATTAATAAACAACAACACATTTTGCATTTTCTCAACTTAAATATTCAGCTTAAATGAAGGATAAAGAACAATGAATAAAAATAGAAAATCCAGTCATTGTAACTTCAAATGCTGAGTTGAATAGCTGGGCAAATAGCTGAATTTTACTGCAGACTTTAAGTGCAAATGATCAGGCTTTAGTGTCTTGAACCTTAATTGTTACTTCGACTCTATTAGCATTCAAGTCAGTTTCACTCATACAAATTAGTATCTACATTATCGGTTTCTTACATTTTTAAAGGCAGTTGCCTTAAATATTTCAAGTGAAGTCTGCTTGTCCAAATGAACAGTGTATGGGTTTTATGTAAAATCTTACAGTGAAAAGTAGCTACTAATCTAAACATCAAAGCTGTATATACAGTAAGTACAGTACTTGAGTAAATGTACTTAGTTACCTTCCACCACTAACAGAATATGCTGATTAACAAATTCATGTACATCAGACTACCAATATAATCATAAATCATTCACTGTCAGCCATCTAGTGTCTTACAGGGTGGCTTGTTTTTTCAAACAACATGCTGAGAGGGTTTGACTGCATGTTAGGAAGATTAATCTTTCAACGATAAGTCTGATTTAGCTATTAACAATTAAGCACTTAAACATCAAAGATCATAAAATGAATAGCTATGCTTGATACTGTTGCAGTATTGCCATGTTTGGCAGGGCTGGTTGTTTTCCGGAGGCACTCAGAATGATGTACAAACAAACGCCTCCATAGGGTTGTTTCAGTCACTCAGTGTCTGTTGGCCAGATGTCTCTCTCTCTCTCTCTATCTCTCTCTCTAAGTAGCTATCTACTGTTTTCTCCCTTTTCCCTGAGTCAGCAAACAAGCCTGATTTTTTTTTAAACCTCCAACACTTGCCAAATGACTTGCCTCTGCCTGCATAATCTGAGTCTCAGTCATGCTGTTGACAGCTATACCGGAAAGTAGGCCTGCCATCCATCAAGGTGCAGAAAGTTTGAAACAAACATCGTCCTGTTTGGGCATAGAGTACAATGACGTAACATGGATAAAGCTTTACTGTTTTTTTTTTTCCCCTGTAATTAACAGAACGTTTGATTCTATTAAATCTCTAAAAAAAAAAAAAAAAAAATTCCTTTCCAAATAAAAAAGCACAGTACAAGCATACTCATCTGCAAATGAATTGAAAATATATTGCAACTACAGGACCACTGAGTTTCCCCTGGTTTAATAATGATTTCAGCTATCAGATATTTAGCAAATCTGACCTGTTGATTAATTGACCATCACAAGCTTTCAGTGGGCAAAATTATCTTTAATAACATATCAGCCAGATAACTAAAGCGAATGTTGAAGAACAGAAGCACTGACAGTGACAGACCTTTTTTTGAACAACAAATTGGTTGAAGTCTTGTATGAAACTGACAAAGGAGTTTGTGATTTTGCCTTTAAATACGATAAAAAGTGGTGCACAATTTCACCATTTTAACTACATATGGTTTTACAGTATAGGTTTTATGAGAAAAGGCATAAACGGTTCCGCTGATTCTAGTTATTGGCTTTATTGACTGGAATCTACTTTGAATTAAATCATTCACATGGAATTCCACTGTATCAAATGTTGTGTGTTTCTGTCAAACACACACTGCATCCTGTATTGTCCCTAACTGCTCAACACTGTGTCATCCCGGGCATAATCCCCCCTTTTTCCCTGTGCATAAAGTTTCCTTGATACCTATGCTTTTAAGTCTGTGTTGGACTCACCTGTGGCTGCTTGGACCTGCTGGCAGTCCTCCGGTCATGTACCGGCAGGGAATGGACACAGAGGAAAAGGTGCAGAGGCAAGATGCTGCCGCAAAACACGACAGTCCGCATCATCTTCTCCCACAGACACGGGCTGATTCAGTAACAGTGTAAGAGGACAATGGTTATAGGATCCCCCTACCGTCATACATTTCACTACACAGCGTCCTTCTCAGCGGCAGCTCGTCCTCTGTCTGCTCTGTTGAAACTACACTTTTAGGAGCTCCCAGCTCAGCTACACTCCACACGTGACTTAACCCCTTTCACTCCAAAGGCACAGCAACCAACAGAAATTAAAAGTTTCCGAACCCCTCTTCCAGAGGCAATTACACAGAATAGCCTGAGGTGATAAACTGAATGGCATAAAACAGAGGAACTGTTCAGATACTTTTTAGATGTTTAATTACCTCATGTTGTTGGCAGATGTTTTTTTTCCTACGTGAAGCAGCAGCAAGTATATGATTTCTGTAATTGTAAGGTGTTCCTGTTATTTTGTATACTGGCTCTGTTTGAAAACAAATGCAAGCTGGCATGAGTCATTAGGGTCTATGTCTCAATTGCCAGGATCCAATAATGGTAAAATGAGTTTCTAACTAATTAAGTATAATGTTATCCATCATTTAAACTTATGGACAACTTATTAACTTGTCACTGACATTATGCATTAACATACTATCCGTTACGCTGGGATATCTTAAAAGCTGCCATTTGCCATAATGTTGACAGTGATCATTTCTTCCATAACGGTACTGGCCAAATTTCATTCAAATGTGGGCTTTCCTTTGCAGTCTAAATAGTTGCATTAAGGAATATTTGAAGGATACAGTGGCTTTACTTGGGTGTGCAGTGAATTAACCACACAGTAAGTGTGCGTAATGACTCCTGTCTTTCCCAACAAGTTATGCAGGTAGGTGTGAGGGTGCTGGGTGGTAGGGTTTGTTGTTGTTACTGTTGTTGCGATATTCACTGACACTGTATCATTTGATGTTATGGGACTGCTAAATGTCATCCTTTGGGTCCAATTGTCTATTCTAAAATAAAAATCAGAAATAAAGTGTCAAAAATCAATCAGTCAATCAATCTGATCAATCAATCAATCCCTCTCCAAAATAATGACTTACATCTGTCTTACTAGGACTCCCATCCCTAATTTGTTTGTCATTTTTATTTTATCCAGGCATTATAGTGACATTTACAAATGAATAAGTCATCATAATAACATTTACATTTTTGACCTATGAGACACTGACTGCATAAAAGCCTATGGTTAGAATTTGGGTTTATCGTATATTCTCAATAGAATCAAAGTGAAAGTGAGTGTGAAAAATGCATAATGGTAACTTCAAAGTCACATAAGCTTAAGTGCAGAAGGTGTTTTGGAAAACTGAAAAAAAAAATGTAATTTGTTAATTTTCCTGTGATTACGTAAAAATGTAGTTGGCTTGAAAAATGATTGAACATTACTTTAGTTTTACTATAAAGATGATACATATCGAAGCAGGATTACAGTTAATAAGGAGGATGTGATTTAGTTTTATTTCATTCAACCACATCAAGCTGTTTTTATGGATGATTTGCAAACGGGTGGAAGCCTCAGCTTTCTCCAGCTCAACTTTTCCACGTTACTTTAGTCGAACCAAGTTTGTTCCTCAACCAGAGAGCCACTTCAGATAACTGAAGTCTTCCTGCAACAAACATCAGCTCTGTGACTGTATTGCACAGGTTAATTACAGCTTGCGTGAGGGACAATCGATTCCCTCTCTCCCGTCCAGGTTACATGTAAAAAGTGTGATATGTAAAACAAGTTGCTCATCTGTCTGCATCATGTCTACATGCCTCTGTGACTGGCTTTATGTTTGCAGGCGTTGTAAAATCAGAGCCGCTGCTGCACCGTATGAAAGGCAACACTGTGCAGGTTCTTTATTTGAGACAGCTTCAGATTGACAGGAGAGGCTAGATGCAGATTCATGTTGGAAAACAGATACAATTCAGGAGAGTGCGTACGTCCGCAAGGCCAATGTCTAACAAAATACACCGGACTTCAAAGAAAAAAATTTAATGGGTTCTTCCATAGCCGATGCTCCATCCCTCTACCAAGTTTGGTGCAAATCGGTTCGGTAATTTCTGTGTAATCCTGCTGACAAATGAACAGACAATGGCGAGAACATAGCCTCCTTGGCGGAGGTGACAGACAAATACACTTACAGGTCTAGAGACATATTAACGATTAAAAGTGGATATTGTTTTAGAGACAGTTGCCATTATATCAGCAGGAGTTGCTGTCGCGTGTACTCTGCACACCAAACGGCATTGAAGAGAACGTCAAGTTTGTTGTAAACAATGCCACTTTAATGTTACCTTCGAAATAAAGGTGTACAAACAGTTAATAGCATTTTCAGAACGTTTTCCAGAATGAGCAGTCATGGGTATATACATTATATTTGGTTTTATATAGCTTACTTGATTTCTTTTTGGTGTTCTTTGTCACTAGAAGACTGATTCGTCGAGAAATATTTTTATTTTGAAGGTCCGTGCAGGATGTGGTTAACTTTTTTAACAACTTGACAACAGCGATTAAAGTTGAAAATGAAGGAGCGGTGAGGGGGAAGAAGAAAGGAAACTTGCTAGCTGGCTAACGACTTTATCCATCTTCTGCTTTAAGCGTTAAGATAATGGCGCCTTTAGACCTTGATAGGTACGTTGAAATAGCAAGACACTGCAAATACCTACCGGAAAATGATCTAAAGGTGAGTTTAATTTGCTGAATTCAGCGTAGGCCATTATTTGTTAATATCAGTACAAGCTAACAGTGTGACTATACGAAGTTTGTTCGACAAGCGTGGCTAGTAACTTATCCGCGCGTTATTACTCGGAAGAAGCAAGGATTACCGTTATTTTTGTACATTTTGCCAGCGTCACCGACAATGGCGACCATTGGCTGGCTCGGATGAAAATTCCAGAGTGGGCAGGGAAGTCAAAGAGAAAGCTGTAATGCTTAACCTAGTACTACAAGCTAACAGTGTGTAATGGTGTAATGGGAACCACGGCAGACCGAACAGAAGCATATCATCAGCACTCAAGCTACTTGGGGCGTTGTTAACTTCAAATGTTTGGCGCTCAAATGTGAGGTAAAAGTGAACTAAAACACTTGTTCGGGGAAACAATGATAATGCAGTACTGTTTGATAACTCCCTGTTTCTGCAATGTTCTTTGTAGGGACCCTAAAGCAGTGGGTCAGTGTAAACGGGTTTGCCCTAGCTTTACCCTAATTAGCCTCTAATCTACCGTGTGGGTCAATTAGAGCTGTGTTAGTGCTAGTCTTTGATTTGATTTGTTTTTCTCCACTCCTATATTGTCACGGAGTAAAGTAGGTGACCAATAAGCTTGCTACATTGTGCAGTTAAGATGCTGCATTGTAACAGGATGATTGATTAACCATTGTCATACTATACTTTTCCAGAGATTATGTGATTATGTTTGTGATTTGCTGCTGGAAGAATCAAATGTTCAGCCAGTATCTACTCCAGTTACTGTTTGTGGAGATATTCATGGTCAGGTACGCCTAACTGATTTTTTGTTGTTGTTGTTGTTGTTGTTGTTGTTGTTGTTGTTGTTGTTGTTGTTGTTGTTGTTCAAACCAATCCTAGGATGATAAATTAACCTTGCATTTTATCAAATCTTAGTATGTCATTAAAATTGACTGATAATCCATCCCAGAGACTGAGAATTACTGATAAATACCGATTTTCTTTTACTGTTGCTCATATTGAAAGCTGTATACATTTTAAATTTAAATTAGTTTTTAAACCGT
The DNA here is from genome assembly GCF_016859285.1 of Xiphias gladius. Lineage (NCBI taxonomy): Eukaryota > Metazoa > Chordata > Actinopteri > Istiophoriformes > Xiphiidae > Xiphias > Xiphias gladius. The sequence goes on from NC_053419.1 coordinate 1,314,661, forward strand.
GTATGTGTTTGCATTTATAAATTACACACACAGTATGAATGTAGTCAAAAAAAAGATTAATTACTGTACCTGTGAATTTCATAACATAATTATTGAAAAATTAATAAATTGTCCCACTCCTACTTTTAGCCTTTAGTCTTAGGCTAAACAAATATCTTACTAGCAGACGGCCTCAATACTTAATAATTTGTTATGCTATGAAACATGTTTCCACATAGGTAACAGTCCGATATGAAATGCAAAGTGACTTTGTTTAATTTTTATTAAATTGCTAATACTGTGGCACTTTTGAATGATCATGATTGTCTGTTTTTAAAAAAAAAAAAAAAAAGAAAGAAAGAAATCATGACTAATTGAGTTCTCTTTACTGTTCCTGTCTAGTTTTATGATCTTTGCGAGCTCTTCAGAACTGGTGGTCAAGTTCCAGACACAAATTACATTTTCATGGTGAGTAAGTTTTCTTTGTTACAGAACAAACAACAACAGAATTAAATATACCCGAATAATGCAGAAGCTGTTAATCATGGCGTATTTTTCAATCAGTCAGTCAATCTCCATGTTCATTTTAGGATTGAATGGTCTTCATAATGCGGTGAGGGGAAAAAAGTAATGAATCATGTCTTGCCTTACCCAAATATTGTCAAAGATGGTTATCTTGGAATATCTGTCTTTTTAATTTAATTTAATTTTTATTTATTTATTGTGTGTGTGTGTGTGTGTGTGTGTGTGTGTGTGTGTGTGTGTGTGTGTGTGTGTGTACATATATACATATACATACACACAAGTAGTAAATATTATATATTGCATATTTTAGAATTTGAAAAAGGTTATAACATCATGAAAACATTGTCTTTCAGCACAGTGACACTCCATTGAATCTGTTTATATTATAGTGTTATAGTTCAGTTCTTTAGTTAGTTTTAATTTCCATGTACCCCTAAACATTTGGCCCTTTCCACATGGTATTACTAGACATGGATATACTAAATATCAAAAATATCAAGACATCTTCTGGCAACATATATACTGTACAAGACACACACCGAAATAAATATATAAATATCCTTCTAGCAAGTCGATTCCATAACTGAGCTACATAAATACGCCAGCGACCCACACGCTTTCCATGCCATATCTCCCATCATTGCCAACTTTGGTCCATACTTTTGCAAACACACAAATATCTAATAAGCACTGTTTTTTCATAATTTCACACATTTCACAAGATTTCTAATGCCCCATATCCCCGGCTGATTAATCAAGCACATGACACACAAAGGCTTAAAAGTTTTTAGTATGTAACGTGTTACTTTAACCAGTATAAGCTTATTGGCAAGTAGAAAACAGGTTGAAAGTAACTGCAATTATTCTGTGCCCAGATTGTTATATATATTAAGATGCACTGTATGCGGAAGCCAGTGTATTATGTTTTTAATGGTTATGGGAAGGCTCTTTAATGTTTTGGGGTCTCTGATGGTGTCTTCTTATCATCCCTTTAGGGAGATTTTGTAGATCGAGGATATTATAGCTTGGAGACATTTACACACCTGCTGGCTTTAAAAGCAAAGTGGCCGGATCGTATCACACTTCTACGTGGAAATCACGAAAGCAGACAAATAACTCAAGTGTACGGCTTCTATGGTGGGTAACGTCACTTTTTATGTATGCAAATGTTTTATGTTTCACAAGCTCATCAAACCACATTACCATGTATGTTCTGCTTATTTTTAGATGAGTGCCAAACTAAATATGGAAATGCAAATGCCTGGCGGTATTGCACAAAAGTGTTTGACATGCTGACTGTGGCAGCTGTAAGTTAATTCATGGTTCTTTCACATTGTTTACATACATACTGTAGGATGTGTATTGGATGCAGTGGATTAGTTCACTCCCAAAGCAATGATTTAGAGATCTTAAAGAATTATACCCGAGAATATCATCCTATTAAATCTTCTGTGCATACAACTTAGATTATTGACAACAGTTTCCCAGTTCATGCAAGTGGCGCTGCAATTTTTAAATGTGCTTTTCCTAGTTCCCAAGGACCTATTTGTTTCAGTTCATTTTAATAAGCTATCAAAATCAACTCACAGACACTTAACTCAGCACGGATAATGCATCATAATGAAACATGTGCAAACTGGTTTTCATTAAACTTGCTTAATTTTAATAGAGTTTTAATAGTTTGTAAACCATGGAGTGATTTGTGAATTGTACTTGGTGGTGCATTCAGGTGCTAATTTGAAGGTCTGACGACAGTTTCTTCATTCAGTTGCCATATAGCATTATACTAAAATACTATGTTTGTAAATTTAACAGGGAACACAAATAATTATTAGACATGAATATCATAAAAACGTAATTTGACAGTTATTGAATGGTCTACAAAAATTATTTTGTTTATAAGAGTGGAAGACTGTTTTAGCTACATGACAGTATGTAAACGCAGCATTCCTTTATGTGGAATTCAGATGTGTGCTATCGTTGGATGATCAAGGCTGGAAAACCTGCATACTAGTTAGTAAACAAAAAGTAGTTGGATAAGAAATAACTGCACAGTAGTGATGCTTTCACAAGAAAATGTCAAGATAGTGAATATAATGCTGAGGAGAGTAGACAAGATGATTATGCTTTCCACTGAATGACTCTTGTAAAGTGTCACTTTGAGCCAGAGTATACAGAGGAGGCAGGCAGAGCGAGACAGGGAGAGGGCAAGGAGACACGACACTGCTGCTATATCACCGGATCAACCAGAGCAGCAGCCTTTGTCCAATCAGAACTACTTGTAGGCGGCACTTCTGTCCAATACACTCCAACACAGAACTACACAAAAGCAATATATATCTCCAATTGAAAGTTAGTAAAAAAGATTGTTCTGTGACCAAAATCACAATTACCATGACTTCTAAATGTGCATTTCTGCAAAATATTCCCACATGTAAAATATTGCTGCATCCGTTGGGGAATGACTTACACTAACAAGACGGTGTATTCAGATCGTGGTTATTGCAAAATGCAAAAGCATTGGCTTGGTCCTTAAACTCCCATTTAATGGAATTAATCTGTTAATGTGTGTGTGTGTTTATGTGTGTGTGTTTGTGTGTGAGAAATGTTGGTTTGAAACCATTGTTGTTGAGAAATTTTGGCCAGTCCTCACATCTTACAGGACTGTTTGCATGTTAAGACTTGGTTTTAGGGTAAGGATAACGGTTGGGGTTAGGCACTTTTTTTAGTGATGGTAAGGGGTTAGGGAATACATTATGTCAAAGAGTGTCTTCACAACTAATGTAAGACAGTATGTGTGTTTTGGGGGGGGTGGATTAAATCAGTCTTTTGTTCAATGTAATAAGAGCATTAGGTGAGGATTGGCACCGATTTAGTTTCTGGCCGTGTGATGTGTAGTTTAGTTTAAAGGGTGACTTAACAAAAACAAACATTTTCCTACTAACTTTTAGTTGTATCTAGTTATTTAACTTTAGACATTTTCAGTATTATGTGCATTTGATAGAGAATAGTTTCCAATCATACATCTGGTATCTGTTTGTAATTGTCTTCAAACAGTTCAAGTTTATTTGTATAGCACAATATCATACAAAATCAATTCAAAGTGCTTTACAGAATGACGGAATAGTAGACAAAAGGGGTACAGCATAAAGACAGACAACATGCATACATGAACACCTACACTCACAAACCCCATATTCACACATGCACAAAACTGGATAAAAGTTCATTTAAAACTAAAAGCTCAATTAAATAGTAATGTTGTAAGCTTATTTTTAAAATAAGATAGTGTTGGTGCAAACCACAATTCAGCAGGATGTTCCATACTTCAGGCACATAAACACTGAAAGAGCCTAATCGACACAACACAGTTTATCATCCTAGCAGAATTTGTACAGGTAGGAATTTGCTTTGGATTTAAGTGATTTAAACCATGCCTGATAGTAAGCCAGCTAATAACATGGCTGTATTCCCATAATCATTCAGTGGTAGGTAATTTGACCAGTTATTTACAAGGGGAGTCTCTACTATGCCGCAGTCACTGATCTCCATAAATAATGTACAGTATGCAGTAATACAGTATACACCTTCCCTTGAATTGATATCGGAACAGAAGGATTTTGTTTCTCAACTTTTTATTACCTGAGGCATTGTCATAGTTGTTAAACTACTTACATAATTTCTGGGAACAACTAAAAATAGGCTGCTAGATAATAAGTGTAATAAATGGGAATAACACAAATATAAGGATGCAGTATACCTCAGCTTTGGTACTTGTCAGATCATCAAACAGCATCTGAAACAGAGTCCAACAGTCACACGCGGTTCACACAGTGATTGGCCGTGTGTGTGGAGGTGAGAAAGTAGTGCAACACCATGCCTTCCAGGGGAGATTTTCCACAAGCATGTGCTTTTGTCCATATTTGGATATCTCTCAACACTCTCAGCGTGGCTGTTGAACACTTAACGATGAAAAGTTGTTGGACACTACTCCGTGTGTGTTAGGGAATTTTCTGTTGGGGTACGCAGGTCAAGCGTGGGACTTGAGGTCTCAGGTGAAACAGCAGTAAATCTTTCTGAAAGGCACACTGTCCTCTCTCCTTGAAATGTTGGGCAGCTGTCTGATGTTATTCGGGGAAAGCAGAGCCATTCTGATAAAAGTGAATCAGCGTTGCTTTGGTAACCAAGGTCAAAAGAGATGGCTGCTTTCGCCTCCCTAGACGCGACAGATTGGTGTCTGCTAGAATCCATGGGCATAGCCAGATAACCGTGACTCCAGACTAGGATGGGCTGACTTTATACTGAAGGCTACATGCAACGTGATCTGAACTAACATGGGTAAAAACATTTCTCTGTTTACACAATAGCGAACCAACAGACTAACTCCACATACAGTAGAGGTATGGAGTTTGACTATTTCTGGGTGTAAAGTATTCGTAGCATGATCTGTAGGGGTTTAAAAGACTGGCCACGGGGGACCGATAATTTATATGGTTAAAATTTCATTCCATTTTTGAATGGACTGAAATTGAATTGATTGGACAAAGTTTAGAGAGGCACACACCGCTGTATAATTGGGTCCTACAATTCACAAGTGCATCTCAAGATAAAAACACAGCCATGAAATCCAAGGAACTCGATTTAGACATCTGTGATGAAAATGTGGCGAGGCATAGATCAGGGCGAGTGTATAAAACCATTTCTAAAGCTTTGCCTTTTCCTAGGAGCACACTGGCCTCAATAATTGTGAAACAGAAGACATTTGGAACAACTAGGACTGAGTGTAGATTGACTGCCACAAATGGCAATTTTATTCATTTACAAGTAAATCTACATTATAATAAAGTGCCAAATGTGAAGGGGTCTGAATACTTTCTTAAGCCATCGTATGTTACACCCTAATGAATCATAGCTTTCCATCTTTCATTATTTGCATGATTTAGGTTATTGGAAAGGAGGTTCCAATTTTACTTTCACCCGAACACCAACAACAACATTCTTCTTGCGCTTCTCTATGTTTACAGTCATGTGCAGGAGAGATTTCATGTCATGGAACAAGTAGAAGTTGTCAAACTAGGTGAGAGAAGGCAAAGAAATTCTGACATGTGTTTGTTAGGACGTTGGGAGGTGTCCCAGATGCTGTACAGGTTACCTTCCACTATGACACAATGATTTTTGCAGCTACACACTACCTGTCAAGCACCACTCTACCTTTCCAGCACCAAATGGCAGACAAACAGTTATTGTAATGCTTTATTTGACTTTGCCAGACAGGGTTCTAATGTTCAGCTTTCATTGAAACTGTTTTAGAGAGGTTTTCAACTGTGGGATAATTTTGGAGGCTGCAGTTTGTAGTGCTGTTGATGTCTCTGTACGATGTTGATTACATCATACAGAGAGGAGCTTATTTTGTTTAGCCTACCCATCAATATACGGCTAGGTACTTCAGTATTTGGACAGTGACACAGTTTTCGCAGTTTTGCCTCTGCAAATCACAATGGATTTGAAATGAAGCCATTAAGATGTGATTGACATGTAAACTTCCAGCTTTAAGGTGTTTAACAAAAATATCACATTGACTGTTTAGGGATTACAGCCACTTTAATGGGGTGAATAAAATAATATTGTTTGTATTATTGGCTCATACTGTCAGTATAATACATTGCAATTCAACAGCACCACAAACTGCAGCCTCCAAAATAATCATAAAGTTGAGTCAAAACAAAAAAAAAAACGAACATTATAACCATATATTAGACCTTATAACCTAGTATTAGATCGCATTATTTTAGTTTTAATAGTTATAGTAATAGCAATAGTTCTAATAAACTGACAACTGAGTGTATATTCTTTGAACTGAAAGTGGAGGTTTGCGTATATAAAGTTAGGTGCATAAGTATTTGGACAATGACACAATTTTTGTAATTTTGCCTCTGTATACCACCACAATGGATCTGAAACAAAAGCCATCAAGATGTGATTGAAGTGTAGACTTTCAGCTTTAATTCAAGGGGTTTAACAAAAATATCACATCAACCGTTTAGGAATTACAGCCATTTTTATACATAGTTCTTCATTTTTCAGGGGCTCAAAAGGAATTGGACAATTGACAAGTGATCAGTTTCATGGTCAGGTGTGGCCTGTTCCCTCTTATTTCTTGACATATTAAGCAGATGAAATGTCTTGAGTTGAATCCAAGTGTTGAATTTGCATTTGATAGCTGGTCATGGGAATTCTCAATATGCAGTCCAAAGATATTTCCATGCAAATGAAGGAGGCCATCATTAGGCTAAAAAAACAAAACAAACCTATCAGAGAGAGAGCAGAAACTTTAGGAGTGGCCAAATCAACAATTTGGTTCATTCTTAAAAAGAAGGAATGCACTGGGGAGCTCGGCTAGACTAAAAGGCATGGAAGACCACAGAAGACAACTAAAGTGGATGATGGCAGAATTCTTTTCTTGGTGGGGAAAAAAAAAACCCCTTCACAACATCTAGCCAGGTCAAGAATACTCTGTATGAGGTAGGCTTATCATCGTCAGAGTCTACAATCAAGAGACACCTTCATGAATGTAAATATAGAGGCTTTACCACAAGGTGCAAACCACTGGTAACACTCGAGAACAGAGAGGCAAGATTAAACTTTGCCAGAAAACATTTTTAGAAAAAAAGCCTGCACAGTTCTGGAACAAGATTCTTTGGACAGGTGAAACCAAGATGAATTTGTGCCAGAATGATAAGAGTATGGAGAAAGAAAGGAACAGCTCATGATCCAAAGCCACCACATCACCTGTCAGTCATGGTGGAGGCAGTATTATGGCATGGCTATGTATGGCTGCCAATGGAACTGGGTCACTGGTGTATTTATCATGTGACTGCTAATAGAAGCAGCAGGATGAATTCTGAAGTGTAAAGTTCTGTACTAATTGCTCAGATTCAGCCAAATGATGCAAAACTGATAGGATGGTGCTTTAGAGTACAGATGGATAATGACCCAGAATATACTGTGAAAGCAACGCAAGAGCTTCTCAAGGCAAAGAAATGGAATATTCTTCAATGGTCAAATCAGTCACCTGACCTCAACCCAATTGAGCCTGATGTTCACTTACCGAAGACAAAAAGACAGACAGAAAAGGCCTGGCAGAGCATCTCAAGGGAGGAAACTCAACATTTGCTGATGTCCATGGGTTCCAGACTTTAGGCAGCCATTGGCTGCAAAGGATTTTCATCCAAGTATTAAAAATAATCCTTCTACTTATAATTATGGTGGCTTGTCCAATTACGTTTGAGCCTCTGAAAATGAGAGTATTTATAAAAATGACTGCAATTCCTAAACTCTTTTTGTTAAACCTCTTCAATTAAAGCTGAAAGTCTACACTTCAATCACATCTTGATTCGTTCGTTTCAAATCCATTCTGGATGTGTACAGAGGCAAATTACAATAATTGTGTCGCTGTCCAAATATTTATAGACCTAACTTTATATATACACATACACAGATGCCCACACATAAGCAGCAGACTGGCCACAAATTTAAAATACCAAATCTTGTGAACACACTTCAGCAACAGAATTACACTTAAACTAAAGTATAAAAGTGCGTGTTCCAGCTTTCATTTTTGTCCATTTTGTAAATCTTCAACAGGCTCAGTCCAGTTCACTGATTGGCTGCAACTATATTCCGCCTTTCCAACACCTAACGCCAAAAAAAAACACCACTTTGGAATATCACTGATGCAGCCTTCTTTATTTATTGACTCTGATTTTACAGAAATAACATACAACAACTTGGATCATATTTACTGTGATATTTTTACAATTGCTTGATTTTTAAAAAACATATTTTAATCTCTAATTTCAGTTGATAGATGAGCAGGTCCTGTGTGTCCATGGTGGTCTTTCACCTGACATCAAGACTCTGGACCAGATCCGCACCATCGAACGCAACCAGGAGATTCCCCACAAGGGGGCCTTCTGTGATCTTGTGTGGTCAGACCCGGAGGATGTGGACACCTGGGCTATCAGTCCACGAGGTGCCGGCTGGCTGTTTGGCTCTAAGGTTACTAATGAGGTAAGCTGTGTTGTCAACATTTGAAACTTATCAATGGAAAGCGAAAAATAAATTATTTTGACCCTTCACACTTGCATCTTTGAAAGTAATGCTCATATCTCTTACATTTAAGTTTGTTCACATCAACAACCTGAAGCTTATCTGCCGTGCACATCAGCTGGTTCATGAAGGCTACAAGTTTATGTTTGACGAGAAGCTGGTAACCGTGTGGTCCGCGCCCAACTACTGCTACCGCTGTGGAAATATTGCATCCATCATGGTCTTCAAGGACGTGAACAGACGAGAACCCAAGCTGTTCCGCGCTGTCCCTGACTCAGAACGTGTCATACCTCCTCGGACAACCACACCCTACTTCCTGTAATCAGTTCTCTCAGTTCTCTCTCCTCTCCACCTTAAAGATCTCAACTCTCAAACTTATTTATATGCAACATATTTGAAGAAAGTAATGTCCCCTTCATGTCTACAGCATCTTGAATTTCAAAGGATTTCTTCCAAGGCTCACTTGGTTCTGTCACAAAGGAAAAAAATCCTCTTATACCTGCAATGAGAAAATCACACTTTTTTGATATTTTAGATTTTTAAAAAATGTTAAATTGTTTAATTTAGATGTGATGTATCCCACTGAAGCATATAAATCATTTAAACGAAGTTGTGCCAATAATACGTGTTCAAATAAAGTGATAAATATTTCTTAAAATATGATTAGCAGTTTGATTTAATTATTATTTTTTTTTTTTTTGGAAACACTAGTTTTCTCCTCTTAGCATGATAATTTCAGACACCTCAGACACACTGTATAAACAGCTGCTGTGCCCATCCTACAGCATTCTGTCTCAAATGATGGTTTCAGTTTTAAATGTAATCTTTCAGACTTTAATTTATTGTTTTAAAAGTATCCTGTGTTATTGCAGATACCATGTATGTACATCCTCAAGTGTCTGTCTTAACGTGGCATTTTATTTAGCATTTTCTCGTCTCTGTCTATAGTATGATGAATTGTTGCAACAGTGGCTTTTATAAAGATCCCATTTAAATTTGAAAATAAAGTTTACAGTGCAAGTGCATTTCCTTGAAGAGCTTAGCTCAGTAGTTGCATTTGTAGCAGAGAGCTGTTCTATTTGAGGTTCCCCATTTTTGTAATTTGAATAAAACATCATTCATTAAATCTTCTGAATAGTAGCCCCTTGAATCATGAATGGGTTAATATAATGCAGTGCTAATCATTGTAAAATGTGAGCAAAAACAACAGGGTCATTCTGACCCGGCATCAATGAATAATGAGTCTTTGGAGGTGGCCAAAAACTTAGGTTTGGAACCACCGAACTAACTAACCTCACTGTAGTCAAAACCAGGTCCATCTCACACAGCTACAGCAATTACGTCAAAGATGATAATGTGTCACAGGGGACATGTTTCTGGATAACAAAGACTTTTACTTTTCATACCTAAAGTACATGTTGCTTATAATACTTATGTACTTTTAGGAATATGAAGGAAGTACTTTTATTTATGGTGGAGTATTTTTACATTATTGTACTAATACTCATGAAAAAGATCTGAGTACTTCTTCTATACTCTATGTCCTAGTTGCATGGTTCCAAAGATACATCTTTACATAGCATGTCTGCAGAGCATTTTAGGTCCTATTACATACCTTCGTAACTATTTTTCTGCATATATCTTTCTTTTATCAATATTTTAAAGAAAAGGCTTGAAACATAGCATCAAGTAGATCAATACATTATAGCAGTTTCACAGGAGCAGTACACATTACTAAAATGCATGGTGTAGAAAATAAATAAATAGGGTAAAATATATATACAAAAGTGGAGATTTAACAATGAAAGCAGATGAAAGGGAAAACAACCCCATACAGTGCACAGGAGATTTCTGAAATCTTAACAGGCACCTTTGATTTTCAGATTTTTATTCAAGTCAGAAAAAGATGCCATTAAGAGATACCATCTTCCAATCTATATTTAATCTAGACTCATTAGAGGCTATCTCTAACATTGCATTTACGCAGCCTTTTAAATCGAGCTTTTTGCTCCTTTCAGTGTCAGTTCTCTTAACTCGAATCACGAAAACCATAATTGAATATACACATCAAAAAATTAAGAGTCAGGACCATGATTCAGACTGGCCTGTGCCCTTATCTTTGGAGTAAATATTCTCACAACATGATAACAGTTGGTGAATTTTAGTGTGTATTGCTGATTTCAATTGACCCTTAATTTTTAAGCTTTTTCATTTTACATCTTTCATGGTTCTGAAGCCAAATTAGTGAGCAGTCAGTGGATCATGGGATTTTATTCTTTTTTAATTTAATTTATTTTTTTTTAAACTTTTTTCACACAACCACAACCATTATAATCACAGTCTGATCTATTGGACTCTGGGCAGCTTCACTGGACCTTTTGGGGGTTAAGGGCCTTGCTCATGGGTGTCTCAGTGGTCGTAATTAGTTAGGGGAAGTGCATTTCTTTTATTACTAGTAAGAGATTTAACAAATTCTAAATAAATAAAGTAATATCAACATTTTAAGTAATAATATCCATATTTGACTAGCTGAGCAAATGTCTCATTTACAGGATAAGCCTCCGGAGATGCATCATCTCATTACAAGTCATTACATTTTAACAACCATTCAGTGGTTCATACCAAAAACATACACAGAAAAAAAGCATGACAACCATTAAAGAACAATATTAAAAATGACTGGCATGAAATTAAATCATACTTATTAAAGGAACATTAGAAGAGCAACTTGATTTCAACTAAGAAAAAATCCTTGTTTGAATAATCTAAAAGTTAATGTTATATATAATAATAATGTAATAATAAAACAGCCTTAAAACAGAAAGCTTTTTTGGGAAAAAAAAATGTGAGAGGCATAGCTGATCAGTGTTCAGTTGCCTTTGTGTAGCATTTAGAAGTACCGTGGCTTCGATGACTGAGAATCTTCACAGACAAATTGAGGTACAGTATATGGTTGTAAAAAATGCTTGTAAATCGGGTAATTAAAATGGATGCATTTAAGAATGAATATGAACCAGTAAAATGTTCTACTGGCTCTTGAAGACAGCAAGTTAAGAGCCTCTTGCATATCACAATGATCGGTATGAAAAGGAATCTGTAAATCCAAAATAGGTAGCAACAGTTGGCTGACAATGTTTTATTTTTTCAGACCTTAAAAGGAAAAAACTGATACCTTCGATTACTTTTTTATGACAGCGAATAGTCAACAGTCTAATAGTCCCAAATATAGTATATGTAATATAGTTATGGCTCATAGTCCTACGAAACACTTAATATTGCAGGCTAGAATTTTCGTTAAATCAGATTAACAGTGAACCAACCCCTGCTAAGAAAATCCAGACAAAAATCCTAAAAGTGCCTGCCTTAAATGGGTTATATAAACCTTTAGCAAGCTAAATACTATATCACACTTGAACAATAGAACAAGGAGAAAGTACCAATATTATTGTGATTAAAATAACTTAGAGGCTCACAAAGTTAAATTTATAAGGAATAAGCGACTACAAATTGAAGGACTACATTATCTCTGCATCTCCCAATTTATTTAATGAACAGAAGGAATCTTTTTGCTTAAAATGTATTATTTAAAATTAAGGTTTATGAATTCCTGTTGTAAAGGAATCCCATTTTATTTTGATTTCGTTTGGCAAATATGAATGCTTGGTTATTGCTCTGCCAATAAAGCCTGACTGTTGGAATTAAAATTCCTACCTGGCTTGGTTCACACGTTGTTGACAGGACTGAGGTGTGTGTTAAAGAGTGCTTCAGTGGGTAAGCCTTTATTTTGAAAATGTTGACCCGGAAGTAGCTAGCCAGTCGTACTGGAGCGGAGCCAGCGGCGGTCCTCACCCTGCCTTCTCCTACCTCCCCGTCTGTCACAGAACAACAAACCTTCACTCATACTAACGTTTAGGCTCCAACAGACAACCGTCCCATCAACGCCGCGGGAGGGGGTACGGCTTGTTAGACAGCGGTCCACTGTCAGTTACACACAGTGAGATGCCAAGAAAGTCGCGCTTCGCCGACAGAGCTCGTTTGCACTGATTTGTGAGCACCAACTCTGTGGCGCTCCTGTTCATCGACGGCCGGCCGGCGAGGTAAGAAGAAATGTGGGTTAAAAGCCGATGCAGCCAGGTATTCATTGCCTGACTCACGTTCGCCGTCACTGGTTAGCTTTGTTATCCAGGTGTTGCTCTGACGTTAAAGGAATGGTGTCTCGACTTCACTTTGACGAGGTTGGGGATGACAGAAGACTGATAGAACGTTAATACAGAGCAATACCTATGTTATAGGTTACGCCCCAATTGAGCTTGATCCCATTGGTAGCTAGTTAGGTAGAGTAATATTAACATTACGTTACATTACAGCTGACTTAATATTGATAATTGATGTATTGTTCCCTCAGACATTACACCAATTATCACCAGCTCCCCCGAACCGAGTCCTGGTGGTTTTTATGCATATCTGTAGTGACATGTTTTCCTTCAAACATCCTTCAGTCAGATTTGCTTCATGTATTTATTTCCAATCATTGCGCCCGTGCACGTCCTGTCATTTACAGGTCAGGGAGCCTTTCTCAGCAACTGAACGAGAGCTGTCAGATGTCTAAAGACAAATATTCAATCCTGCACGGGAAATGTCTGAATATTTTGTAGTCATGCAGGTGTTTACGACCTTTCCTAGCGATAACATGAGAAGAAAGCTGAGGGTTTCGAGCAATGCATTTGTTAGAGATGGTGCACATGGTGCACAGCAGCTAAGGTATTCCTGCCGTCTCTCTCTGGCAACACTGACTGCTTTCATCCATCCATATAGGCACACGCAGATATCCCATCTCCAAAGGCTAGTAGCTATGATGCTATCGTCAGTAATAAACTTTTCTTTGGCTGCAAATGATTTTAAATAGGCACTAGTGGAACATCGTGACCTGCCTCTGTGCTGCTTTGACCTGATTGCACATTTATGTTACCAAAGTGGGGGTTGCAGACACTATAAGAATGAAATCTGGGACAGCCCAGGTCAACCCAAAAAAGGTGACCATGTGACACATTTCCTCTATAGTTTCTGATTTCTATTCATATTTAAGTAGGGCACCTGTAAGACACTGCAACCAGCTAGGTCTGTTTAGCAGTAACATTATGGATAACAGCATTTTAGAAATCAGTAGGTTCTTTTTACTTTTGGAAATGTATTTCTTGTTAGTTTAAGATTAATAAATTATAAACTCCCATTGGTACAAATGGTACTTTGGTCTGGTGATTTCACTTTTCTAACCAGTGTTAACTAACCAGTGTTTTTTTAAAATATTGTTACATCTCCATAGTCTATACACAGTATATCCCCTTTTGTTTGTAATCAGGATTGAAAAGTCAGTGTCATGACTGGAGCTGAGACTGAGGATGATATTCCATTAGGTGAAAGGAAGACTGTCACGGATTTCTGCTATCTCCTGGACAAGTCCAAACAACTCTTCAATGGACTAAGGTCAGTGTTTATTTACTCTGTTGTCTCCCGTCTACTGGAATTCATTCGTAATCAAGCATTCACTTCCAGGGGGTAATTGTGGGAAATACATGCAGTGTACAGGAATTGTATGTAAGGAAGTAAGGCTGTCACTTTTTCCAAAAATCAAGGTTGAACATATTTGAAATGACAACCCCCCCCCCCAAAAAAAAACAAACAAACAAACAAACAAAAAAAACCACCCTTCCACCCATATCTTGTGTGTGCCACATAGTAGGCAGTCAGACTAGGTTGGACACTTGAAATTGCGCCGCTCGGTTGTGGTGCCTCCACTGCCTCAGTTGGGTGGCAAGTAGTCAACCAAATGAATCCAATGTATGAATGTGTATGCGAATGGTTGAATGTGGCATGTAGTGTAAAGCACTGAGTGGTCGATAGGACTTTTTTATTGACATTTGCAGGCATCAAGAAGGGGTTGACATTCTACTTGTACAGGAAAGGGTCTGTCAATGACATATGCAATATGTAATGGATTACATCTTATCGACACAAACAATATATGTAGTCCTTTTTTCGAGTATTTTAAATACTGATCGCATGGTAGTCTCAAGGTAAGGGTCAGTTTCTCTATACAGTTATTTCTTTGACAGTTGTAGTGCAGTCATTGTTTGTTGGAGGGTTTGGCTGCAGCCAAAAGTATTTTAAAGAAATATTCATCCTTAGCCATGAGGTTGTTAAGGATTTTGCCCAGGAATATAATGTGACAAAAGAGTAATCAACTTCTGTTCCAAAAATTTTTAATATTTCTTTAGCAATCTCTTGAATCCCTTTTAAATAAATTTAAATTTTGGAATTATAAAATATCATATTGTATTGATCCAAAAGAACTCTCTCCAAGACCCTGAGTTGGTCTTAACTGGGCTTTCCCATATACAGTGGCATGACAAAGTTTGTGGTACCCCTGGTTAAAATTACTGTGAATAGTTGAGTGAATAAAAGATGGCCTGATTTCCAAAAGGCATGAAGTTGAAGATGATACTAAAGTTTGGGCACCCTGCATGATCAGTACCTAGTAACAGCTCCTTTGGCAAGTGTCACAGCTTGTAAACACTTTTTGTAGCATCTAAGAGTCTTTCAATTCTTGTTTGAGGGACATTCACCTGTTTTTCTTTGCAAAAGGCTTCTGATTCTGTGAGATTCTTGGCCCACCTTGCATACACTGCTCTTTTGAGGTCTATCAACAGATTTTCGACGATTTTTAGGTCAAGGGACTGTGAGGGCCATGGCAAAACCTTCAGCTTGCGTCTCTTGAGGTAGTCCATTGTGGATCTTGAGGTGTGTTTGGGATCATTATCCTGTAGTAGAAGCCACCCTCTTTTCACCTTCAGCTTTTTTGCAGACGGTGCGATGTTTGCTCCCAGAGTTTGCTGGTATTTAATTGAATCCATTCTTCCCTCTCTATTCTTCCCTCAGCCAGTGGCATGTTCCCTGTGCCACTGGCCTTTTTTCTCCCAATATACCTGTGCTCATTGTGGCCAGAAAGTTCTCTTTCACCTTCATCAGTTCACAGGACTTGTTTCCAAAATACATCGGGCTTTTTTAGATGTTCTTTTGCAAACTTCTGCTGCTGAATTTTGTTGTAAGGACACATGAAAGGTTTTCTTGTGATGACTCTTCCATGAAGGTCATAAATGTGCAAGAGTCGCTGCACAGTAGAACAGTGCACCACCACTCTAGAGTCTGCTAAATCTTCCTGAAGTTCTTCTGCAGTCAAACGGGGGTTTTGATTTGCCTTTCTAGCAATCCTACGAGCAGCTCTCTGTGAAATTTTTCCTTGGTCTTCCAGACCTCAACTTAACCTCCTTGGTTCCTGTTAACTGCCATTTCTGAATTACATTATGAACTGAGGAAACGGCTACCTGAAAAAGCTTTGCTATCTTTTTATAGCCTTCTCCTGCTTTGTGGGCATCAATTATTTTAATTTTCCGAGTGCTAGACAGCTGCTTAGAGGAGCCCATGGCTGCTTATTGTTGGGACAAGGTTTGGGGAGACACAGTACTTATAAAGCTTTAAAATTTGCACCTCTTGGCCTTTCCCCAATGATGATTGTGAACAAGCCATAGCTCTAAAAAGCTAATTAAGAGCTCAAATCTCTTGGGGCGCCCAAACTTTTAAATGGAGCTTCTTTCCTTTTTTCACTGTAAAATTTTACAAAATAAAAATAATACTCTAATCTTGTTTAAAATGTTGTAAAGTATGTTTCACTTTTAACTTTATTCCTTTTGGAGATCAGTTTATCTTCTACTTACTTATCTTATATATATATTCTATAATTATTAATTAAAAAACTGTTGTGTTATCACCATTCATTTATGATTAGTGCTGGGAACCATTTTGTTCTTTAGTCAATTAACCACTTGCAGTATGCTCAAGTTTTGAATAATGCACTGATGTGAAATCCACATTTGTATTGTACCTTTCTGTCATAAATAGGATTATATATTGATTTATTCAATGGGTAATGCTGGAAGGTGGATGTGTTTTTTTTTTTTTTTTTTTTGACATTTTTTTTTTTTTGCAAGTAAACTCTGGATTAAAGAATTGTAAAATTCTATAGAAAATTACTCACTTCACCAGTTGAAACAAAGAGAGAAGATCGGTAAAGCCCCTAAGACACATGCCCGGCCGTCAGTAATAAAACAGGCGGATTTCTTTGCACGACGCTTTTTTGCCATTTTTGCTGTTTTGCACATCTCTTCCTTTATGTGCTGTTTTTCTGTAGTGCTAAAATCTTTTGGTTCTTTATATCGACACGTTTTCTGAGTAAATTTTTCCCATTGTGTAACTTTTCGATTTTTATATATTATATATAGATATTATAAATATACAGATTATTTTAAATATTTGGATGAAAATCCTTTGCAGTCAATGACTGCCTGTAGTCTGGAACCCATGGACATCACCAAAACTGAGTTTGCTCTGTTGAGATGCTTTGACAGGCCTTTACTGCAGCTGCCTTCAGTTGCCGCTTGTTTGTTGGTCTTTCTGTCCTCAGTTTTGTCTTCAGTAAAGTGTGCTCAGTGGGGTTGAGGTCAGGCGACTGACTGACATTGGACTGACTGACATTAGAGAGTATTCCATTTCTTTGACTCGAGAAGCTCTTGGGTTTTGCAGCATTTGGCTGAATCTGAGCAGATAGTATAGCCCCCCAGTTCCACTGGCCCCTACATAGCCATGCCATAACACTGCCTCCACCATGTTTGACAGATGATGTGGTGTGTGTGTGTGTGTGTGTGTGTGTGTGTGTGTGTGTGTGTGTGTGTGTGTGTGTGTGTGTGTGTGTGTGTATGAATGTATGTATTTGTGTGTGTGTGTGTGTGTGTGTGTGTGTGTATGAATGTATGTATTTGTGTGTGTGTGTGTGTATGAATGTATATGAGTGTGTGTATGTGTGTGTGTGTATAAGCTTGCATGCGTGTGTTTCTTTGTATACATATGCATATTTATATATGCATTTGAAATTTATAAATGTGAAATTTATAAATTTATAACTCCAGAAATCCCATAAAAAGTCAAATATCACAAAAAAGTTTTTAAGCTTGGCTCGTGGAAAAGTTAGTGTATGAAGAAAAGTAAAATGTTACAAAGTGCAGTGGAAACAGACAGCAAATAAGCCATGATGTTCATGAAGCATGTGACTTAAACATTCACTGAAGCTTCAGTTCCAGTGAAGAGACTAAAAATATCGGTAGACAAAAAAAAATGTATTTGCCTAACCAAGTGTGCCAACTTCTACATGTTCCATGACATGAATGCTCTCCTGCACACAGCTGTAAACATGGAGAAGTGCCAGAGGAATAATGATGGAGGTGCTCAGGTGGAAGAGTGAAATTTGAACCTTCTTTCTAATATCCTACATCATGCAAGTCATGAAAGATGGAAAGCTATTATTGATGAAGGTCTAACATACAGTGGATTTGGAAAGTATTCAGACCCCTTCACTGTTTGCCTTTTACTGTGTTATAGATTTAATTGTAAATGAATAAAATTGCCCATCTGTCTACACTCAATAACCCAGTGGCTCTCAAACTTTTTCTGCCATGCCCCCCTTCAGAAGCTGATAAAAGAATTTATTAATCAGTCCATCTCAGCAGAAGGAGAAGAGAAGAAGGAAGAAGTTAAATTTTAGTGAAACAAACCAAATAAATGATAATATCAGCAAACCATTGCAGTTACAAATAATGACAAATAGGATTAGGAGAATAGGATTTTTTTGCAAATGTATTAAAAATCAAAAATTCTCATTTACGAAACTATTCACACCCTTAATTGAGTACTTCGTATAAGCCCCCTTTTGCAGCAATTACAGCTTCAAGTCTTCTTGGGTGAGTCTCTACAAGCTTTACACAGCTGGATTTGGGCAGTGTATCCCATTCTCCCTGGCAGATCCTCTCAAGCTCCATCAGATTGGATGAGAAGCGTTTGTGAACTGTTACCTTCAGGTTTCTCCACAGATGTTCTACAGGGGTTAAGTCTAGGCTTTTGCCAGGCCACCCAAAGAACAGTCAGAGACTTGTCCCAAAGCCACTCCAGTGTTGTCTTGGCTGTATGCTTCGGGTTATTGTTGTGCTGAAAGGTTAAAAGTCGCTCCAGTCTCAGGTGGCATGCAATCTGGAGCAGGTTTTCTTCGAGGACCTCTCTGTATTTGGCAGCATTTATCCTTCCCTCAGTTCTTACCAGTCTCCTTGTCCCTGTTGCTGAGAAGCACCCCCACAACATGATTCTCCTTCCCCCATGCTTCGCTGTAGTGCCTGGTGTCCACCAGACATAGTGTTTTGAGTTCAGCTCACAGGGTTCAATTTTTATCTCATCATACCAGAGAATCTTTTTCCCCTCGTGCTCTGGGTCCTTTAAATGCCATTTGACAATCTCCAATCAGGCTGTCATATGCCTTTTACTCAAAGTGTTTTCCGTCTAGCCACTCTGACATAAAGGCCTGATTGATGAAGTGCTACTGAGATGGTCATTCTTCCGTCAGGTTCTCCCATCTCTGCAGAGGACTTCTGAAGGCCCGTTAGAGTGACCTTTGGGTTGTTGGTGACCTCCCTGACCAAAGCCCTTCTTGTCCGGTTACTGGAACACTCCAAGCTTTAGAAATGGTTTTATACCCTTGCTCTGATCTATGCCTAACCACAATTTTATCATGGAGGTTCTACAGAGAGTTACTTTGAATTCATAGCTTGGTTTTTGTCCTGGCATGCAGTGTGAATTGTGGGACCTTATATACACAGTTGCGTGCCTTTCTAAATTATGTCCAGTCAGTTCAGTTTGCCACAGGTGGACTCCAATCAAGTGCTAGACACATCTCAAGAATAATTAGAGCAAACAGGATGCACCTGACCACCATTTGGAGTTCACAGCAAAGGGTCTGAATACTGTTGTAGATGAGAGATTTCAGTTTTTGATTTTTAATAAATTTGCAAAAATTTATGAAAACATGTTTTCACTATGATATTATGGGTTACTGAGTATAGATTGATGTGAAAAAATGTCAATTTCATCCATTTAAAATAAGACAACACAATAACGTGAGAAAAAAGTGAAGAGGGCTGAAGACTTTCTGAAGCCACTGTATCTTCTCTGGTAATTTGTGTTCAGTGAATTCATGCACTGAATTTAAGCTTTATTATAAATACTTTTGTAGATATTAAAATGATAGATACACTTACTACACTCTACTACTCTAGAGAGTAGAGCAGAGACACTTTTTGTCTGTTAAATCAGGCTCTGTGTTCTTTTGTATATTCTGTGTTCATTAGGAAACATTAAAGTTTAATGATGTTTTAATATTGCTCAAAATGCTCTGGTTTACTATTGATGCCGAACAGTAAACAAATGTAGTGTGACAGTTTGAGAATGCGGCTAAAAAATGCCCCTCTCTGGAGCACAGTACGGAATTATTTTAGTTCGCCTGGCGCCTGTAGAATGAATAAAACGTTTGCTTCACACTTAAAACTGTATCTGTGTTCTTATGCACCATGGTTTTTAAGGTTACCTCATACCAGAATCCAGCAGCTCATTTTATTTTTTTAAGTCAGGCCAGGATCAAGTCCTCAGACTGATTCTTGATTAAGCATTCTGGATGTTTTTGTTGTGATATTGTTACAGTGAATTTCACGAATATCACTTCAGTCTTTCAAGCTCAGAAAGACTGAAGTGCAAATAGACAGACTGGCCATCTGGAATAGCAGAAGTTTTCCTGCTGTGTTTGTTAACCTGCTATCTGCCAAGCAGGCAAAAACTGACAGATAGAAAGAAAAAGGCCAGACTTTAGAAGAGTCTTGCTTTCTACTAGATATAGTAGATTAGATAAATATCCATCCACCCACTGCTCCCTTGTTTTACCATGTCACCTTGATTTTGGTACATTCTGCTTATTATCTGAGCTGAGAGTGACATGCTGAGTTTGTGCTGTATAAGTCAGAATTGCTGTGTTCTCATCATGTTTGAATCACTGACAAAATGACTTGATCATCAACTCAAAGCGCCCATTTTAAAGTGCTCACAAATTCAGACCCATGTTAAATGATTGAAATTGTGAAACAAATTTTTTTTTTTTCATAATTATCTACAGTAGTGTTTTTTTTTTCTTTTTTTTTTTACAGTGAACATTGGGCTTTGATTTGAACCAAGTGGTCACAGCAAACAAAGCACTGCCTAAAATCCATCTGGCTGTTCCATCTTCTCCTATAGTGATCATAAAATGTGACACAAATACATGTGACATGGAAACCATCTTTTCATCAATAAATTATTCAGTTAGACAAGGTTGCTATAGGGCCACATGAGGTGGTCTTTCGAAGTACGTTCATGCTATGAATAATGTAAGGAAGTAGAACATAGGACAGGCAGGACTTTGTATAGATTTTATTGACATTAATGAAATGAGAATTTGTATAGAATATTAGAAGACAGGAATATGTTGAAAGTAGGAAAGTATACAGTCAAGACTGGAAGTACTGACCCAAAACATACTGTGAAAGCAACCGAAGAGCTTCTCAAGACAAAGAAATGAAATATTGTGCTGGTGTACAGAGGCAGAGTTAAGAAAATGGTGTCAATTTTAAACACTAATGGACCTAACTGTATATATGCTTTTACTCTTTTAAAACACACAAAAAATGATTTAACTCAGAATAGAGGTCATTTGTTTTATGTCACTGTGCAGATTTAGCTAAATATTGAACTTAAACTAAACCATGATTTAAAAAATTAACGATGGGAGCTGCTAAGTATGAGCTCATTTGGTATCATTGCTGCATTTCACAGTTTCTTTTTCTTCTAGATGAGGTAATCTGATGTGGGATATGTACCTTCCCCTATCCATAAAAATCAGTAAGCCAATAGTTTTAAGTGTGATTACAGTTCTTACAGTCAGCCCAGGGTCAGTCGTCTCAGAGTCTGAGGATTGAGATGTATTGGTGTTTCTTAACAGTGATAACTCTTTCCAGAGTTTTCTCTAACAGTCGCAAATCCTAACCACTGTGTGCCTGGAAAAATCATGTACTGAAATGTGTTACTATGACAGCCAGCAATGGTTAGCTGTCTTATGCAGCAGTCTGACCTGCTACATAACTGTAAAAAATTTTTTTTTATCATAGAAGAGCAGGACAAAAAATGTTGTTTAGCCGTCCAATCGACCACCCTTTCCCCTCCCACCAACCACTAATTCACTGTGATCATGTCTAAAGTGTCAGAGAAAACTGAAACGTTTGACATTCTGAGGAACCAAAGCACCAGGACCATTGACTGTCTCTTTTATTGTACTCTGATTGTTTGCAAAATGATAGCACTCAAAGATGTTATGTTTGTGACTCTTTCTCCTTTCTCTTATCCTCTGTTCTTAATTGTGCTCTTTGCTGCAGAGACCTTCCTCAGTATGGACACAAGCAGTGGCAGTCCTACTTTGGACGGACGTTTGACGTCTACACTAAACTGTGGAAATTTCAGCAGCAGCACAGGTTATTTCTATCTCTTATCCCTTATCATGCCATCACATATGATGCAAATGAATCTAAATGGGGTCAAATTGTAACACAGCACTATATATGTTTCTCAGTTCATTAACACAAAGAAAGATGCACTTATAATTAGTGATGACTGTCAGTGATTTCCCCAGATGTTCTGTCACACTCTGGTTGATTTATATCATTGTTTAGTGCTCAGTATTGTATTTTTTGTATTAACTGACAGGCAGGTTTTGGACAGTCGGTACGGCTTGAAGAGATGGCAGATCGGGGAAGTTGCATCCAAAATTGGACAGCTTTACTACCACTATTAGTAAGTCAAACTATGTCTCAACCACACACATCACCAACTGTTGTCCCTGTCTCACAGTTGTCTTTTTATAGACATGTATTGATAATAGAGAAAAGGTGTAATTACCACCCGATGTAGTCCTGGCCCATACCATGAGTCATGCTATAATATACAGTATATGGAATGCAATTATATAGCCCTTTTCTAGTCTTCTCGACTACTCAAAGCGCTTTACACTACATGCCACATTCACCCAGTCTCACACACATTCATACATCCCATTCACACAGACACACTCACAGTAGAGCAGTAGAGCTGGTTGTCCATTAATCGGTGCTTTGATCCCTGGCTCCTCCAGGGGTTCGAAGTGTACTGAAACCTAATGTGATATGATGTGCCGTCGAGAAAAATTTCCCTAAGGGGACAAAGCATATCGTATTGTATCATATCATATCTTTTCTTTTGCCTCGTCTGTAGATAGTTTTCAGTGTAGGGTGGCCAAAAATATGGGGCAAAGGTCCTGGGCTGGAATCTATCCCAGGAAATCATGGTAACATGACACCCCACGTGGGAAATTACTCTTCTTCAGTTACGCTGTGGAGCAGGTCCCCCTTTTGTCTGTATCTCGTGCACACACACAAGGATAGTCATACAGATGCATGCAGACAATCTATATACATTCCTCTAGAGAGCAGCATTCCACTATATATAAGTGTGAAAATTAGATTGGGTGAATGTGAAAATTTATTTGGGCACACTTAGCTCAGAAACTGAGATTGACAAAATGTATGGATTCACTAAGCTCTGAAGCTAATTATCATTTACAAACAGCAGTGTACGAAACGTTAAAGTAGCAGCTTCTCCTTTTTAGCTGTCGTTGACCATCACTATTACTGGTTAAAATTACAAACAGCGGCAGTGGCAGGTCATATTAGCTGTCACTCATTAACATTCCATGAGTAACCTGATGGCAGGTCAAATCTAAACTTGTCTGTTGTCGGGTTTGTGTGCTCTCTGCAGCCGGTGTCGTCTGTGTGCTAGGTCAAAGACCTTCTGAAGGAAGAACAGAATCAGTCGTGTCAGTTTCAGGAGTTGCAGTCTCCCAGTAAAACTTTCATTCATATCATATCAATAGTTAAAGGTTATGGACTTAATTTTTTTTAAAAAGGATCTTCAGTATTTAGATTTAGAATAAGTACCTTGTATAAAAATAAGGTCTATCAGATTAAGCAGGCTACAGCTGTTATTTCAATATGTCAGAAACATATTTATTTAACGTGTAGGAAAATGTAAGTGACAGATCGAACTGAATATCCAGAGATAAACAATAATAAAGGACCTGGATTGGGATCGGTGCCAAAAAAACTTGATTGGGACATTCATACTCTGTATGTTTGTTAGATCTTAAGGATACACACTATTCATTTGGTGAGAAACACTGAATTTGATTACAAGAAAACTCCACAGGTTAATTTCTTTTAAATGCAATTTGTCAGGCTTGTGCTGCTAACGAAAGGCAACATGGATTTTTGTGTGTGAGGGGTCTGCACGTTTCATAAATTTAACTTCGATTTTTCTAACATTTTTTCTTTCTGGATTTTCTACTGATTAAATAAGAGATTTAAAAAAAAAAAACTTTCAACCACAAGTTTGTTAATTTATGCTGCATGTAATCGGAATCAAATGTTATTTGAGATGTGCTCCACTCCAGAGATATTAACATCTTCTTTTTTATCATTAATCTTTATTCTGATTGATAGCCTTCGTACCTCAGAAACAAGTTACCTGAATGAGGCCTTTTCATTCTACTCAGCCATCCGTCAGCGATCCTACTATTTTCAGGTCAATAAGGAGGACAGGTAAGTTCCTGTAACTTTTCTTTCTTAAAATATTGTGAACTGCAATTTGTGGGAATGAGTCATTTTAATAGTTTTTGGACAATAGGGTTAGGAGGATAGTTTCACTGTTTATTTGGGTCTCAACATGGGAGTTGTTTACAATAAGAGAAATAGATTTAATAAGATAATAGAATTATAAGACTTACTATTTAAATTCCTCAGCCATAGACACTAGCAAGGAAAATAAGATGACCATTTGTAAGCAAGAAAACAGAAACATGCTAATTTATAATCCTCAGATTGAAGAGTGAACCATAAGGTGTCATCCGTAGCCTCAATGAACATGGCTTGAAATGTGCCTGTCCTTTAGTGTGGGTTTGTTTGACTCTACAAAATTCTTATTATTTTCTTTTTTCTTTTATCAGGCCAGAATTAGTAGTGAAGAAGCTTCGATATTATGCTCGCTACATAGTCGTCTGTTTACTGCTGAACAAGATGGACCTAGTCAAGGTTTTGGTGAAGGTATAGAAGCAACATTCTTTTGACTACAGCATGCTGTGTGACCAAAAACTTTGTTACTTGTACAACCCTGGTTTTCCTGAGGTACATGAAAACACCGCCCAGTTGCCGGAGCACTTCATGTTGCATTCATACAATTAATTTCAGTGTCTCGCTATAGGATATGGACCCGCCTGTACACCAGTAAAGCTAATCTGACAGACCAACACCACCCTCATATAGAAGTAACAGAATTGGACTCCTGTAGGAATGATAAGATTGTGCTTAAATTAGATCATGGGACAGATTTCCCTCCACATTAGCACACCAATCCTCAAACACTCTATATTTATAGTCATACAGAGACCTGGTGGAGGATGCGCACTCTCAGTGGCAGCCTAGTACTTTTAGTATTCACGGGCCAAGTTCCAAGTGAAAGCTACTCTCTATTACTGAAGAAAGCAGGTCCTTGCATGGTGGAAAGGGAGCAGAGGAGCTGCCTCCCTTCTGCAAGCCATGGCACAGATGGCAAGTGAAGAGCAATTAAATTTTGGTTCAGGCGATGCTCCCGAATTCTGGGAACTTGAGGCAGGTGGAAAAAATGCATACATTGTAGGGGTGTAATGGTACACAAGGTTCACGGTTTAGAACATACCTTGGGTCTGAGGTCATGGTTTGGTACAGTTTCTGTACAGCAGGAAAAACAAGAGAAATGCAGAACATACAGTTTTTATGTTTTGTTTTGAAAAATGTAAATATGGTAGCTCATTGGCCATTGGAAAATTACAGCATTAAAATGTTTTCAACAGTGTTAATTACTTCAACAAAAAATATGATTCAAAAATAATCATTGATGACATATTTTCCACAAAGAAAATGAGAGTAAAACAAAAATTAAAAAGTAACCTTTAAAAACAAGAACGGTAACAAAAGGTATTACAATTTTTGTCATTGAATAAAAATGAAATGATAATGTAAAAGATGGACATATTAACTAATGACTTTTTTTAATGCAAAGTCTTATTTGACAATCTGTAAGGATTGGTGGAATCACACACTGTGGCCTAGCTCCTGATTAGCTAAGTTTCTTCCACCATTCAAAATGTCCGAAATATTCAGATGTTCATTTAGCAGGTTGACAAGTTCCACTGCCGTTAATAAGCAGCAGCTTGCCCGCAGTAACATTCTGTCTCTGTCAGTAAATGTTATCAAACGTTCCCAGTTCTTGGAAGAAACAGATTTATTAGACAAATTAGACAAAAAGCAGCAACAAAACAGCTGAGACAAACTATGAAATCACTTACTAGGCATGCCGACATTTATGTACGAGATAATACCCATCAGGTTGTAAGTTACATGATTGTAATGGATGAACGCGGGCTAGGTGGTTTTCCTCTGCAGAATGCATTACAATCATAGAATGTTCAACTTGTCAGGTATTCTCCCACTTGCACCATGGCCACTTGCCAACAAATACCATATGTAATTAAACAAAATATAGTCTTTGTTAACTTACACTTACACATATAACTAATTCTGATCTCACTCTCCAATTTTAAACATCGTAAAATATGGTTCCTGAGCCTCATATTTTCCGTCGTCTAGTTAAACAGTAAGGTGTCTGCAAGGCTTGATTGGCCAGGAGTTTTATAAAAAAGTTTAAAAAGCAGGAAAGAGAACTTTAACTGATTGCTGTCAATCTTAAGAACAGAGAGCCTCTCTCTCCCCATCACTCTTACCTGTAACTTCTCCACCTCTCTGGTCACCTTTGCTCTGTGATCCTCTCATCCTGCAGCTGTCCCTCGGACTTCCACATTCAGACAAATATGATATACATTTAAAATTACATTTGCATGGTCCTCACGGAGAAGCCGTTTATCCTTTTTTCGGTTTTGGATGGTGGTTATAAAAATAATCCCAGCTCCAATCTCTGTTTCTGAGGCTCAGCTGTTGTAGTCTTTATGTACAGTGTAATACTGCTGCATTAATTTAGAAAAGCAAAGAAACACCTACGTCATAGGTGTCTGCTTAAACTGTCCAGTTACTAAAAGTTCATGCACACCCTCTGATCAATCACAATCCCAAATTTTCAGTGGACATGGCATAAGGTAAAATAATGTCACATTATCAAGTACTGTGGATGTGGAGATAACATTAACATTACTTTCAGTCAGCTATCTTTCATGTTGCTATCCGAGGGAATGAGTAAGCTCCAGGATTAATATCGACAGTCAAACATCTAAGTCTTTCTCTAGATGTTTGGTAAAGAAATATCACTACGTGTTACCCTTTTAGCTTCTCCTCTCAAGCTAAACCCAGACAATGAAGTTACTAGTTTAATTGAAATCAACAAGTTAGTGAATCACCTTCATAATGACCAGTTACTCTGCAGTGGAGAGTACTGTACACAACAAAGATGGCAACAGTTGTAGCCTCAAAATGCTTAGAAGACATAGTAATTAAAAATGCATGACAAAAACTATGACTAACATGTCCTAAGTTTTTGTTTACTAAAAGCAACAAAAATCAAATTACTAAAATTTGACTAAAATTAACATACATTTTTGTCAAAAGACCAAAAAAACAAAAAAACATTGGCTTTAAAATGCGTATGGTCAAGAACAAAATCTCCTACAAATTTCAATATGTCAGTAATACTCCATTGGTAATACAAAAGATTCTAACTGGTATACTCAAAATGATCCATTAAGATAAGTGCAGCATATTTATAATTGATGTAAACTGACTATTACAGCCAACAGTGCCGTTTCAGCTTTATATTCCTATTTCAGTCAGCTGTCTTTGTGGTGAACATGTAAAAATACTCAAACACCACAACAGGTACGAGGAAGTCCATTCAACGTTGCAGACAGCAACCTGTATGACTGTATTTGCTGTTTATACAGAGTAGGCTTGACTCACTGATGCACCTGTAAGTAAAACTTACAGTGGTGCTCAGGCCCTGTAATGGATGCACTGATTGTTTGTGTTGACACAAACCAACTTTAGTGCTGGCACAGTTTTCATGTGATCCAACATGATTCCACTTTTTGTCAGCAGTAGCTGTAACTTACTAGCAAACAAGTCCAGACTTGGTTTCTCATTTGCGTTAACCATACCAACAGTACTCACTGTATGAGCTATATATCCATGGGCTAGCATGGTTTAGCCAACAGACAACAACAACTGGCCCACTGTCAAAGCTTTCTAGGTGGAACTTGCACTCAAGAATTTATGTTCGGGCATGTACTACGATGTAGACCCTCTTAGAATGTGTTAGGCTAATTCAGCAATGATTTGATTCACAGGAAGAACCACAAGAAGAAAGTTTCATACAAAACCAGGGGTCTGAGGTTTTCAGACCCCTGCTATCCTTATCCTTTTCCGCAGTACATGATGGCCCTTGAGAAGGAAGAAAATGTTAATATGGCCATATTTGACACAACTGCTCCAAACCCTATTCACAGTCCTCCCCTCAAACACATCACTCCAGCCAAGCAGACAGAAATATGTAGTTATCATCTTTCTGGTCAGAACTGTGGCCAGTAACATGCCTTCTGTGAGGAAATATGCCCATTTTTCAGATGGTCACAGAGACTGCAATCATGCTATGGCTCTGGAGCACAGGGTTTAGTTTGAGAGAGGCCACAAAATGCTGGAGATCTCTCGTAGTCTGGTGGACCAGGAGTAAAAAAAGAGTCCAGCATAAATCCCAGAAAGGCTATTTCCTGTTTTCTTGTTTGGTTATTTTTCCATGTTTACCACAAAGACAGGTGCATAGATAATTAACATTAAGCCCTGGTGCATCACAGTTTCCCATTCATAGCATGTCAGCAGTAGTTGTACAGGAAGATGCCTCAGTAGAGCTACAGTATACCTGCCTCAGTACATTTTACAAACACGCTCTGGCTGTGTATGTGACACTTTGAATGACAACAACCTAGGCACCCATGCTAAAGTCTGCCTGGGAGCAGATACATAGTGGCCTAAGTCTCTCCATGGAAGACAGGGCTGCAATGCATTATCCACATGGTTCTTGGCTTCACACCTGAGAGCTGTGCCAAATATGCCCTTGGGACAACTTGAATGTCCAAAATATCCTGCTTTTCCTGGTGAAGCTGGTCAGTTTGACCAGCATGTCCACAGGCTTCCCTGTCACTTGGTCCCACTAACATACTTGGCTCCCCAAGTATGTTAGTGAGACAAGGGGTTCTCTATTTTGAAGGTGGGATATGACATTTTCAGTTTCCTCATGCCATCTTTGCACATACTGTGCTTGTCAATGCTAAGGGAGAGAAGAGGGCTGAGGCTAGGCAGCCCAGGTGGAAGAACTGACAGTGTGAGCATGGTGAACAAAGGAAGAATTCTCCTCTTCTTCTTCATCTGTGGCCCACACACACACACACACACACACAGTCATTCACTTTAAAACTCATCCAGATTGCATTTAAGCAGGGCTTGTGTAATGGCTGGTCTGAGGTTGTCCACTGGTTTGTGTAATTTACTGTCCCATTCAGATGTGAGATAATACTCCATCAGTGAGCTCCCATTTGTTGATGTACTGCAAATTGACACAAAGTTAACCGATTATGCAGTAATCATCTGTCCACATATCTAAAATGACTCCCCATTGCTGTCAGTCTGATGCATTCTCAGTTCTGGAATGATGATGAATTGAGGGGTAAAAGGTTCTGTCACAGGCCTTCAAAATTAAAAAAAATCATGGCGGTTAATTAGGCTTGATAAAATTATGCAGGTTTAGAAGTTTGAAAAACTAGCCTTTATTTTAATTAGTGTTTTCTGTTTTATTTTTTTCATTCTCATGTTTATTTCACTCGCTGCCTGCCCGCATTTAGTTCATTTTTACCCATGCCCTTACCCGTGAATTAGTATAAACATATTTTTTACCTGATACATATAATTGCTTGCAGGTACCCAACCTGGTAATGGACCCTGAAGTAGTGTCAATAAAACAACTGTTAAGGTTATTCTAAGAATGAATGGAGATGCATCCTTTAGTGAGACATTGAAACTAATGCACTAGCTTTACAAACAAAACAAAAACTTTCACAGCTTCCACTTTCTTAATTCAGAATAGTGGGGCAAGATAGCCTCCCTCATGAAATTTGTATGAGACCTTATTTTCTAAATCTAGCACAAGTCAAACTTTTGCATTAGTGTAAAAAAAAAAAAGTGTTTGTATTTTTAAAGATTGCTAATCGCATCTCAAACTTCCCCCGTCTGCTACCTGCAGGAGTTATCTGAGGAAATCGAAGATTACACACAGCGATTCAACACAGAGGATCAGTTGGAGTGGAACCTGGTTCTACAGGAAGTGGCAGCTTTTGTGGAGGTAAACAACCCTCCAAATGTGACACGACTCAACTGTTGACTCATTATCTAGCATACATAATACAAATTGTCATCTTTATAGACAGACTCTCTCCTTTTGTTTGTGTAAAAAAGGCAGATCCAGTGGTAGTTCTGAATGACAACAATTCTGTCATCGTCATCAGCAATCGGCTGCAGGAAGGAAGTGTGCCTCCACTGGAACAAGGCATGGTGGTTGGGCAGCTCGTCCTTGCAGATGCACTAATCATCGGCAACTGTAACAACCAGGTTTTAACCCACTAATTCTAATTTACAGTTCCTAATGCGTCACACACATCAACACAGTTGTTGACCAGCCTTACTGAAGAAAACTTGTGTGATGTTAGCTCTCAAACAAACAATACAGAAATCAGTATTACTTACTGCTCTGTTGTCTGGGTTTCATCTTATATTGCCCCTTTTTCACTACTGTACTACAGTATGGATGAAGTGTATTAGTTGTTTAAACTTTTTCTAATTGATATGCGTGTCCTCATAGAGTCAAGCTGCATGCCATGTACTGCTTCACAAACTGTTAGGTCTTGTCCTAGCCCACCATTTCTAATCACAACCAGTAGTATAGTGACAACAGTCATTGTAGAACAAAATAACAGCATTACATGATTTTTTTTGCCGGGGCCAGCCAGTCACAGACGCAAATGTCTGTGACTGACTGACTGACTGAGTGTGTGATAAAGTTATACCATTGGTCAGCCGAATGCCGTGTGACTGAGTGCTGAGTTCCTCAATTGGCCGTTGCTCTTTCAAAATGAACTGGCACAACCAGTTTCTACTGCATCATCAGGGGGTCGTTTACAGGCAGCATTGCCAACTTAGCGCCTTTGTCGCTAGATTTACTGAGGTTTCAGACCCCTTTGGCGACTTTTCTTCACAAAAGCACCTAACGATACATTATTATTATCGACTTTTTGGACAAAACTTTACAAAACTGGACAAACTTTAGCAACTTTCCATAGAAGAGAGTCGCTTGTTTTGCCCCCAAGCATGAAGTCAGGCTTTCCCTGCACATGCATGCCTGTGTGTGTCTCACTGAACTGACCACGGCAGTTGACACAGACGTGAATGAGCTTTTAACTTTCTCTTTGACTGATCATTTTACAAGTAAATATAGCTGAAATCACAGCACAACCATTGTCTTTAACTAATGTGTATGGTAATTTTGTAAGATGACGTTGCAGTTATAAAATCAGGATTTTAGCAGAGCAGAGCAGCAGCTTGAAAATAGCTTGGAGGTGACTGCTGATTAACATGTAGTCTTAATGGCCCGCAATTCAGTCACTATTTCATACTTCTTCCAATGTCTGACAAAAAAAAGAACAACATGTAAATGAGAACAGGTTTATTGGGAATTTGACTGTATTCAGTTACTGTATATGTGAGCACAGAGGGTGGAAGAGAAGCAAACAGATTAAGGGTGGTCCAGCCATATACTAGGATTTGACCTAGTCTTGTTAATAATGTAGTTTATTGGCATTTTCTTATGTAGGTTAGAGTCAGTAGCCCTCATGCAAGAAGCACTCATACAAACAGATTACTTCATAAGGGAAGAGTGATTTAGGAAAACTTGTCACATTTACCAAGTTTTTTGAATTTAGAGTTTTCCCCAAGGTATGAAGGAAATTTACAAAATCACAAACAGGATAATCTGCATTTCTCCACTTGGGTAAAATTATTGACTAAAGGATTATAATAGTTAATGAATTTGGAGTTTAAATATGTTACTGATGTCAACTAAAATAAAAATAATAACAATGAAAATGAATGTAAAATTAATATTCTGTTCAGCATATTGATAGACTACATCCGCCGATTTACTGAGAAGGACGAAGACAGGATTGATTGATTGAGTATTTTGGCTTGACAACTTGTATAGACTTACTGTCAGCATTTCATGTGCCTCTCGTTCCTGAGTCTGACACACAAGTCTGAATTTTCCCACTGGTCATGACAGCAGCACTAACACAACACTATGGGGAAGGAAAGTGTTGACCTTCACTTTCAAGTCATTGTCCTCTAACAGAGCAGAATCTTCATCATCGACAAATTTTCAAAATATAATGACAAACCCTGAAACTTATTAATTTTAATCACAGATACTTCATATTTTTTTAATACAAGAGTATATGGAGAATTCAAGTAATTTCTGTCTGAGGAAGAAACTCTATTATCAAAGGGTACTTTTCCCATTTAGCTTCTTACACAAATTGATGAAAGCCTGGTGATATTGCATGTGTGGACTTGTTTTTTCTGCTCAGTTGACAAGATGGACAAGAAATTGTCCCCCTGAGTTGTATGAGGGGGAAGAAATCTTTAAGTAATTGGTCACCATACAGTTGAGGATAATGTACAGTAAACATGAATTCATGTGCCACCCTACATTTACTTTATGTGACTTTTTCTGTTTTTTCCGGGTCCCACCACATAAACTAGAATATTTTAGCCCATAAACAGTTGTATTAGGCTATGGGAGTGTCTTGATGGTGTCCTATAACGCACAGGCAGTTTACAGAATACACACAGAATTTTCAGGAAGAGACAACACCAATGAAAAGATGACATCCAAACACTAAAACAAGCTTTGTATGGAACTTGTAATTTATAAAAATGTTCAGTCGTATTCTGAAAGTAGCACCTTCTGGTTGGCGTTAGGTCTGTGTCAACATTTATATTTAGTATTTCCCAAGAACACAGTCAAGTGTTATTTTACTGTTCTAACATAATCTGACTTCTTTCAGCTCTCAGCACAGCCTACAGTAACTGTATAACCCATTCTACATCGCAAGGTTTAGGGGGTGCTACCAGTAGTTGCTGTGCCCTCTGCTGGCTGTAATATCTGTCTGGCCAAAAGTTTTATATCCCTATGAAAGTGAATTGGAGCTTACTAAACCTTACCTTTATATCATCAGTAAAAGCAAAATGCCTAAATTATTGACTCTCCACAGATCTCTCAACAGTTAGTTGACGTCAGTGTTGTTTTCCTCCTTTTTTAGGTGAAGTTCAGTGAGTTAACCATCGATATGTTCCGCATGCTTCAGGCTTTGGAGAGGGAACCTGTAAACTTGGCTACACAGACCTCCAAACAAGGAACGCTGGTGAGTGTCATGTCCATCATGTCTTAGGATGGTGTACCTGTGGTGGTGTTTTTGCCAAACCTTCTGGTGACCTAAGGTTTTTACAGCATAAAGAGAGAAGCCACCAGCTGCTATGATGCACTGTTCTTTCTTACTGTTATATTTCACTCAAATGAAATAAGGACGTTAAATTTGCATCAAAAAATTCAGTGCAGAATATTCCCACCAAAGCAACAGTAAAGATATTGTGTCTCATAAATGATACACCCTCTCTCAGGGCAAATCAGTAAAAAATACCTATATATCACCATGTCTTGGCCTGTAACAGCTGTCCTGTAATTAATGCTGTAATTGTGAGCTAGGTGAGATGCATCGAAAGTTGCATCGATCCCCAGTGGTGTCTGACTAATTTTGGGTGACAAACATGATGAACAAATGGACAAACCCTCACCTAACAGAAGACCAGTTACAGTTACGCCGTCATACATAGTAAGTAAACTTGAACTGAAATATGAATAGTAATAATATAAAATATATCTCCACAGGAACCCAATGAGAAGCCAGCTAAACGAGAAAACCCTCACAAGTATTTGCTGTACAAGCCAACATTCAGCCAGCTTTTTACTTTCTTGTCTGCCTCTTTTAAGGTCAGTATTCACTTTAATCATAGCCATTTTGAGTTAAATATCACGTACTGGTGAAAGTTAATGGTTTATTACTAGACATGCAAGGTTGTCAAGAGATGTCAAAAATACAGTATCTGTCATCCTTGACTATCGAAGTTGTTACACTGTTACTATTTAGATTCTCAGCTTTCTCTGCTATTTTTATGTGAACATCCAAAGGTTCTTTTCAGAATAAAATAACATTTTAAGGAGGGGTGTCCTGTCTTACGCAGAGAACATTAATTGTAACAAAGTCAAGTAATTTACTGACTGCGGGACATTTTAAATTTTATTGGGGCCTGTATTTATCAGCGTCTCAGAGTCACTTCTAGGAATTGAGCTGAAAGTTGAACTCTAATCCCTCCTGACCAAAATCTCTCCTGCCTCAGGGAGCGACTGAGAGGCATGATGAGTTTGAGGGTTCCCACACTGACTTTCATCAGTAGAAGGAGAACTCCTGGGAGAGAGTGTGACATCACTATTTTATATCACTCTCACCTGCAAAGTAGGAATTATGAAGATGTGTTGTAGTTTTTCTGACAGTTGCTGTTTAGAGTATTAGACAGTGGTAAAATTGTAAATGCCAGAAATAACATTTATTTTATATGTATAGACAGATAATAAGGGTAACTAAGATATCTAGGTTATGCAAAAATCAGAAATACAGCCCCACCGTTTGTAATTTTAAATAAAGAGTTAAACGAATAAATCAATGATTTGCATGTATGCAGCTTGTTTTTACATAACTTCACAATAAGTTGAGGGGAAATTAATGTATCTAAACATTATCTGCTGCTATTTATCATTTCCAAAATTGTTGATTAGTGCAAATATTCCCTGTCACTGTGAGGTTGTGAGGACCTCGGCTTTTAGGGACACAGCATGTGGTCTTTTGCTATTTTAATCATTTCATTTCGACATTACTTTTCTATATTATCTTTTTTTTTTTTTTTTTTCATTGTTCTAATTTCCAGGAATTGCCAGCCAACAGCGTTCTGCTTGTTTACCTGTCAGCTACTGGAGTCTTCCCCGCTGGGCATACAGATTATGAGGGTAAAATGCCGTTTACTAGACCCCACATTTGTTTTTCTAATATCATATGTAATATTCATGAAATTTTAAGGTCAGGACTTGCCACCAAACTCTTTTAATTGTTTCTGTTTCTTTCAAAATAACAAAAGATATCTCACCTCTTAGTGCAAATTCATTTAGCTATATACTTTAGGTTTTTAATCCTTGCTCCATTTTGTTTTAGATATGTAAGTACAATGACTAATTGTGATGCACCAAATCAGGGATCCTAGAATATATATACAAAATAAGATTGTACAATGTAATATTAGAATACATTTACAAGTTAAAAGGCAAAGACTGGCTAAACATGTGCATTTAGCACAGCATCTAGCCTCTCAGCCTGCGTTCACACTAAGCCTGCTGAACCTGAAAACACTGCTTACATGTGAAAAGGACATGCCTCCACACCAACATTTTAAGGTCATTCTCATAAAGCTCCCCATCCACACTGAGTAATCACATCAATTTCTCCTGTTTTGATCAGCAAACAGCAAAATAGTGCATCACAGCCAAATTGTGGTCAGGAGTGGGACAGACGAAGCCCAGTTAAAGCTCTGTGCTCAGAGTGTCAGCTCTGTTGCATCACCTCCTGGTCTCCTGAGGGGTGTTTCATAAAGTCAGAATACCCGCTAAACTAGGCATATTAAATTAGACTTATTATTAGGAAGATCTGTTTCATAAAGCAGGTTTCAGTAAGTCTGACCTAAGTTACCATGGAAACCTATCCCTTCAGACTAGCCTGGTCCTGGTCAATTTAGCTTTCAATCTTATTTTCACCTCAGGCTGAGCCAGTGTTACAATCAGTCTGTCAGACTGTACACAGTGTTTTCTCCATGTTCCTTCTCGGAAGTTTCTCTTTACTGCTGCGCTGTGAACATAGGTCCATTTCCAGTACATGTCAAATTGATCACATTTTGACATGGGCTATGTTTATTGTGTAATTAAAATTTAAGCTCATATGCTTTTCAGTCTAAAGTATCTGCACAGTAGTCCAGTCACATTGTGTTTTTAAATGCACTGCAATTAAAGTAAAAACTAAAAAACAACTACAACCAAACACTACAACAAAACGGCGTAGCCTCATAGTAATTTTTCACCTTTTGTTGTTCTTTTTAATGTCACTAAAATTAAATTAAAG
Organism: Xiphias gladius; assembly: GCF_016859285.1. Taxonomy (NCBI): domain Eukaryota; kingdom Metazoa; phylum Chordata; class Actinopteri; order Istiophoriformes; family Xiphiidae; genus Xiphias; species Xiphias gladius. The sequence continues at coordinate 1,350,731 of NC_053419.1, forward strand.
AATCAGACACCCAGAAATCCATCTATTAAAATACAAGAGGAACAGACAGGCAGTCTGTTACCATATAGTGGCTGTTATGTCGATTAGTAAAATCCAATCCATCCAGAAAAATTATATTTTATTTTCTTGCTATGAAATAAACTACCTGGCTGGAATCCTATATGATACTTGTAATCATATGATGCTGCATAACACATAAGATGTCATGTAGCATCTTATACATGTCTATATTAATTTTCAGCACTTATGATACAAAGAGAATCCAGATTATTCACACTGAACTGGGACTCAAGATGACATAATTACAAACTGAACGCTTCAACAAACTTAGTTAACTTAGAGTTAACATTACTAGAGTTCTAGCTGATTCGAATTCATCTGACCTTGTGTCAAAACCTGAGCTCAGTGCTGTTCTACAACATACTGCCAGAAATTCTCTTTTGTGTTGTTAATTTCAGTGGTTTTGTTAGTTTTTCAAAATAATTTTACTACCCATAGTATATGTTTAATACTGCTGCTTTGTGATGGCAAACATCACTGAATGAAAAAGACAAAAACCAGGAAAAGCTGATATTGATCAAAAACATTTGTTAGTCAAACTCATGTCTGCCATTTGTATGACAGTACAATTTATTTATTAAAGTAGACATAAGGCCGTGTCATTCTATTTAAAGGTCGTTTGTCATCGAAAACAATTATTGAATGCGTTTCCTTCTTCATAAAACATTTGCAAGGCTGATTTTTTTTTTTTTTTTTTTAAAGTTTGAACTTGAATTTGCATTTATCTACTTGCAGTGTTCTTCTTAACTGCCTTTGTCGGTGGATTTCTGCATTTCTTGCCCCATTACCATCACCTGTAGATCAGTGGAATAATGTGAAACCATTGGCACTAATGTGTATCACATCACCTGCATGCAAATGTGCGTGTATGAATTTTCTTGTGCGAATGCACAGGAACAAATAAATGGAGGACCCATATGTAAAAGCATTTCTCCATAGTGGTACTGGTGGTCAAAACTCCCCAGGGTGCCTTTAAGGCTACTGGGATATTCAGATTATGTTTGAATCAGGCTAGAGGTCACTCATTTGCTCGCATTTATAGCGACAGGTATCCTTGCTTCTTAAACAAGTATCTAAGATCATCTGGTAGATAGTTATATCTGGTGTTTCAGAGAGTTTCAGTGAAACTTATGATCTACATGACACAGTCTGTCATGTCTTTTCAAGTTAATGAAATCAAGCTTTTATCTTGGACATTCCCTGTAGGACCATATGATTTTGGAGGAGTTCTCACAAATACAAATCGGGATGTGGTGAATGGAGAGACAGTGCAGAAGAGGAACCAAGCCCAGAAAGAAATGCACTGGTGAGAAACTGCCTCAAGAGTGTTGATTATTCATCTCTCTGCCTGATAAATTTATTATGATGTCATCAAATTTTTATTTACTTTTTTTTAGAAAAGTTAAAATTGAGATTTTGTATTATTTCAAATAATAAAATGTGAGCTTTCATAGGTTGTTGAAACTTCGAAAGTGTACCCAGCAATTCCTCCCACTTCCTGTGTTCAGTTATTTGGTAGTTGCTTGACTTAACCCAAGAAAAAAACCAATGGACTAAATGTTTTACTTTTGCTTTTTGAGACTATTGACAAATAACAGCTATGTCTGTGTCCGTCATCTCCGTCATCTGACATCTGAGTGCTGCCCACACTCTGTGGTAATAACAATCTTAGCAGTGCAGATGCTATCCATGAGCTAGTTGGGATAGAAATGTAGGTTCCTGATATTTACTTGTTTGTAATATTGCAGCCTTCATCCAGGGGACTTATTCCCTTTCACTCGGAAGCCTCTTTTTGTCATTGTGGATTCTTCAAACAGCACAGCCTACAAGGTATGTAAGTAGTTTAAGTTACCTGGAAAAAAAACATCTACAGTGCAGACTGCAAGGATTTGGACAGTTACACTTTGTTCTTCAGGCTCTGTGCTTCAGCACTATTAATTTCAATTAAAATAATGGATACTACATTAAAAAGTAAATAACTAAGTCTCAGCTTTAATTTGAGTAGGTTTACATCAATATAGAAAGAGCTGTGTGTGAGATATAGCTCTTTTAACAAGGTGCAAGGTTTATTGATGCAAAAGTAACTGGACATGAAGTCAAACAAAATCCTCATATTCAACACTTTGTGGAAAATCCTTTGCAGTCAATGAGTGGTTGAAGTCTTTGACCCATAGACATCAGCAGACACTTTTTATCTTTCCTAGTGATGCTCTCCCAGAGCTTCACTGCAGCCTCCTTCAGCTTTTGCTTGGTAAAGACCAGACTAAAGGCAGAGACACCAAACAAATGGAATGCTGCTTGATAAAATTGTCCTGCTGAATGATAAAATGTAATCCAATGAATTTTGATGCATTTGATTGAATCTGGGCACACCTCTGTATACCTCTGCATTCATCCCGTTGCTTCCATCAGCAGTGAAATCGTCAATAAATGTCAGTGTGCCAGTTACAGAATCACCATATGCTGTTACTTTTTTCTGCAACCTTTCCTCTTTCCATCCTTTTGATAGAGGTTAATTTTAGTTTAATCAGTCCCCAGTTTCTTTTTTTTGTTTTGTTAATGCGGTCGAGATGAAAAGAAACAAGATTTTCAGGGTTAAAATTGGAGAAAGGCGACCCAGACGAAAACTAGCATCATCCTTGGCAGATCAGCCGCACTGTGGTGTACTCCGCAACCGACCAGGGCATCATGTGTCCTGATCCTCTCCTCTGAGTTCTGAGGGTTTGGGAATGTGGAGATGAGCCAGCAACAGGAACTCAATAGTTGAATAATAGTTTAATAATGAATTACAGATGTAAATGGGTTAATATTTCAGTTCTTCTGTACCTTTAAATCAGAGAGGTGCTTATGGACAAGCAGAAACACCACATAACACAGCTGACCTTCATGTTTATCACAGCAGTGGATATGATGTATGATTATTCATTTAATATGAGGTGAAATTAAACCAATGAAAGGGTCACCATAAAATCTGGCTTCAATTCACTACTTCACCATCTGTGCCGCCAATTTCCCCCGTCTCCAAAATTATAGTATGCATGGGTCAGAGTTCACGTACAGTCCCGTCATGTTTGTTTGTTTTAAATCCCAACTTTTCCATGGGAAGTAGTGTACGCATGTTTCAAGCCCCTTTTTGTGCGTATGCAACATTTATAAATGAGTCCACTGGCTGGCACCCTTAAAAACCAAAAAGTCAAACAGTCACAATGTAAACTCACTAAAATTTAGGGACTTGGCACTTTGGTGTAGTATCCATTATTTCAAATTGAATGTGCTGAAGCTCAGAGCCTGAAGAACAAAAAGTGTAACTGTCTGTGTCTGTCTGTCTGTCTGTCTGTCTGTCTGTCTGTCTGTCTGTCTGTCTGTCTGTCTGTCTGTATATATATATATATAGACACACACACGATCTGATCACATTGTGGCTTTATATTCTTGTAATTAACAAGACTTTTTCTGTCCTTTCTTTGTCCTAATAGAATTTCACAAACTTGTTTGGCCAGCCTCTGGTGTGCCTACTATCACCTACAGTATATCCCAAAAGTGTACAAGGTGTGTGTTACTCTAGAACAACAGTTCATTAAAGGAGAAAGCTGGTGATATTCTATTTTCTATTTGTCTTGCTGTCAAAAAATTCCATGAAAAGACAAAATGAAAAACGTGTTAGTTCATCTCTCTAGACCTGAGTCATATGACTTGGACTGTGGTCAGACTCAAGTCATGAATTTGATTACTTTAGACTAGATTTGATCAAATCATAAAAGACTTGCAAATCAACTTAGACTTTAATACCAGTGACTCCTGACTTCACTTGGACTTTAGCCCTTTGACTTGAGATGACTTGATACCTTCGCTATTCCCAAACATAAAAATTTATATTACAAAAAGTGTGCGGTCAGTCAACTGACAATGGACACACTGAATATACACGGAAAGCAGCCAATCACGCTGTACAAGCAGTAGGGAAAGATGAATGTGGTGCACATCGGCACATTCAGACATGAAAACATTAGCTGTTCATACCTTAACCATGCAGCCATTATTGAGAATTATTTACTATTTTCAGCAGTTGATTAATCCACAAAATGAATATTTTTTGGATACGAGCAAACAATACTTACTAGTAGGATACATTCGGTGTTGGTTTGGTCTTATCATGGGGCTATAGAATTTCACCCTTTAAGTTAACAAAAAGTTGCAGTTATTTATTAGCTGTCCGTTTCAAGACTGCGGACAAAATGGTGGACCTCTGCAAGAGGCACCTCCACAGTTGACAGGAAATCAAGTGACCTCAGCAGAAGGAAGTTGGTCTTCTTCTTCTTGTTTTTTTTTTCAGTGAAATAGCACATGGATTTAAAAAAAAAATATACAAAGTTTATTCACTACAAATATATTTTAAAAGTCAATTGACTCATTAAGGCTTTATACAGTATTTAAATTAAGTTTGCAATTAGTACAGATTTTAAAAATGGGATAATATAAAGTTGATTCGATTCGTCTTTAAGAAGTCACCAGTTATTTTAAATGTTTATGTAATGTTTAAATAAAATGTATTTATCAAACAATTTCTTACAAACAATTAATTAAACAATCTGAATAGGGTCTGCCCAACTGGAAGACCCTGTGAGCTACTAATGAAAAAAGGGATCCTTAGAACTTCTATGGCATATTCTGTTGTCAATCTGACATCTTTAATGTTTGGGGTAAACTACAACCTAAACCTGCAAAAAATTACTGTAATTGAAAGTGTTTCCTAAGTTTACACTTCAGAACATCAGCAATGAACACATTGTTCAGAATCAGAATTATTATTATTGGCCAAGTACTGTTAAATGCTTGGAGTCCCTTAACATTTTCAAATGTAGTTTCTCCATATTGGTATACCTATGCTCACTGGATTCTTCAGTATTTCAAAGTTTGATAGACAACATTGGATAAAACCTTAGAAAAACCGTCAAACTATTGAAAAGATCATTAATAGACTCCGTATCTTACCGCTGTAAAGTCCTCCCGCCTTCTCGCCTTTTATGCCACAAGTGGACTGAGCACATGCATAATGCAGATGTTCACGCAAAAACAACACAAAGAAGACCACCCTCTGCTGCTGAGGTCATGTGATTTGCTCTCAGCTGTGGAGGTGCATCCTTCGGAGGTTTACCATTTTGTCTGCATCAAGGTCCTTCTCAGTCAGTTTTGCTGACAATCGGTCCTTATCTCAAAGATGCTGTTACAATGTTTTCCTCAAGTAAACAGAGTTATGAAAGAACTCTCCCTTTTGGTTTTACATTTTCCTGTGTATTTGTATTTTATGATGTACTCACATTTTTAGGAAGTCCATTTAGCTGGAGAGAAAATGTGTCTTACGTTTTATCTCTGACCTGTGCTATGTCTTTGCCTACCTGTTCAGATCAGTCTCAGCGTGGGAGTCTCTTCACTTTGTTCCTCTACAGCCCACTCTTGGCTTTTTCCTCTGTTTGTGGTTTAAACAGTGTGCGACGAGGACTGTGGGAGAGGGCTCAAGAATTTCTTCGCAAAGTCTACCGTGACATTGGGCAGATGATAACTCGATCGCGGACCATAGGTAGCATATCTGCAATAGATTATTTTATGTCTGCAAGTCTGTTATTAAGATTAGAGTGGACCATGAAAAATCTTTCTTCATACATGTTTTTATTTTATTTTATTTTTGTATGTCAAACATAGTATTAATCATGGTTTAAAAAAAAAAAAAGTAATGTGTTTTGGCCAATAGTCATTTAATTATTATTAAATTCACAATAATAACTAAGGGTTACTGTAGGGTGCCTCACAATCTGTACATTATTATTAGTCTGTAAAATGTCAAGAAGCAGTGCAGAAAGCCCACCACAGATTCCCAGACCCCAAGGTGATGTCTTCAAATTGCTTGTTTGTCAGACCAACAGTCCAAATCCAAAGATATTCAGTTAAGAAGGATATAAAAAAAAAGGACACATTTGAGAAGCTGAAAACAATGAATGTTTGGCATTCTTTTCCTGAAATAATGACTTAAATGATTAATAGAATATAAAATTGTTGCAGATTATTTGTTGTTGATCAACTGATCGAAGAATCAACTTCTTGGTTCAGTGCTAATATTGTTTTTTACTATTGTCTGCACAGATCAAGCCTTTTTGCAATTTTTTGGTGACGAGTTCCTTCGACTGCTGCTGATCCGCTTTGTGTTCTGCTCAGCTGCACTGAGACTGCATAAACTGTTCCGGGTAAGTCACTGCTGCTGTAGTTATCCTGAGTAAGTTGCCTTGTTCATTTGAATGCCAATAAGGCATCGTATGGGTCTGTCCCAGTACTCAGTCTTGTAGTCTTGAGCACTTAAGGCCCGTTCCTACACCATCAGACACATAGGAAAGCGTGTCCCACTTCTGAAAAATGCCATCACACAATACACTTAACCCACACTTGATGCAAGCTTGTCCAATTTGTCTCAGCCTACTGCACTACACCTGCTGGTAATACACCGAGACGCTGGTTTGCTGATCATATTCAAAACACACTCCAAAGCTGTAGAAATGTGGAAAAAAAAGAGGATATTTATCCTGCTTCAGAATTTTGAAGGCTGGGTCTTTACAGATAATTATCACTTAAAATAGAAAATCTATCCTTCTTTAACTCATACAGGATTTTTAATAATACAAATAAAAGCCTCAATGATATCAATTTTATTGATACTAATGGCATTATCGATTGTGCTTATCAGTCCAGTTCTTATTGATTCTGTTAACGATTCCTGATCAGTTTTTTGTTGTCGAAAAAAAAAAAGTAGCCCCACACAGGTTTTCAGCGTCAGTGCGACTGTTTTATTATCTCCAAGTCTGAAAACATAGTAGAAGCAGAGTTGGAAAAAGGCATGCATGTGATTCAGGTGTGCAAAGGATCCACTGTTTTCATTTAGGTTTTCTTAATCAAAGAAAAAATTTGCTAAGCCTGCCCACGTGGTGCTAGTTTTATTATAACAGAATATTTACTCTCAGTAACGGATGTGCTACTTAGTTGGGAAGCAGTACACTCGTGCATAGAGTACATACATGGCATTCCGGGATTTTTGAAGCCTATGCTGCATTTCAGCATGTTGCTGGTGTTTCCCTTATTTGAAATTACCATTTTACAGATATTACAACTAGCACTGTTGTTATCTTTCTTCGTGAAATGAAGCCACACTTTGGACCATTTCTTACTTTTCGCCATGACGGTTTGCATTGTTTTGCGATGCACAACCGTCAGAAAAACATGCCGGGATTGATAAAAGGAATTGAAAAGCTCGGAGGCATTCGATTCCGACGGTTCAGACATCCCTACTGACCAGAAAACTGCCCAACTATTTTAAAACCAGTATCTAAACCAGGAAATGAAGATGATCAAATTTAACAAACAATGTGGGGAGAACCGACAGCAGTTTCTAAGAGCTAATGACCAGACCACCAACACAGTTGACACCTGTTTAGCTACAAATTCTGTACTGATTCTGTTTTCTGTGCCTTTAAAAAATGTTATGTGGACTAAGTGCCTAATTTATTGGCCAGTTATCGTTTTGTAGTTTGTTTAAGCACACATTAGAAGAGTACAAAAAGAGTTTCAGTAAAGACCCCAACACCCCACGCCTTCAAATTCCAGGAAATCTCATTAGGATGTATGTAATGAACCCGATATAGCATAATACACAGCAGAGCTCTTATCATTAACCTTGTTTACATTGATTTCACCTTGATCTTGATGGATGACATTGCAATTATAAAAAAAACGATTTTATCACTGTAGTGCAGCAGCTTGGGAATGACTGCTGGTTAACATGTAGTGTTCTTGAGGCAGCAATTAAATACTCACTTTGTTGTCTGAAAACAGAAAAAGGACAAATATTTAGCCAGAATAATAACAGTTTTATGAAAAGGTTTGGGCTGCCTTCTGAGTGAATACTTGGTATTCTGGTAAGGAGTGGGACCAAATCATTATTTCAAGGTCAGCATTTAGAATGAATGATCATAGAGAAAGTCAGAGGAGAATAAAGCTTGTCCTCTCAACTTTACTGCTACACAGCCCCTGACCCTCACTCAGCACCTTACATCATTTTGTAAAAGCTTCACTTACCCTGTACACAGTGAAACACCAAGCCGGGGAGAAAAACCCTTTCAGTCTGGATGGAGGGCTGAAATAGAGAGAAATGGTGCGTTTATAAATTTAATGAGTTTAGTGTGGATGTGCCTCCAAGGTCGTTTAGTAGAAACCTCAGACCACAGTGAAACGCCTAACAATTTATGGCAACTAGTAATGATAGAAAACGTCCAATTATCAATAGAATTCCTTCAAACCATGTTTGTTGTGATGTTTGATGGGGTCAGAGCTGTTTGTTGTTGTCCTTGCAGGAGTCCCGGAGTTTCCCAGAGTCCTACCCTGAGCTGCCAAAACAGGACACAGTGGAGAGCAGCGTTCTACAGAAGCATATTTTGGAGCTGGCAACCATGCTGGATGTGCAGAGCCTTTTTTGGGATGATTCACTGGAAGCCTACTAACATCTTCGCAACGGGCAAAAGAGCAAATGTGTACATACAGACTCAACTGCCAGAGCCCTCGCTGTTCGGGTTTCTTTTTTTTTTTTTTTTAATAACAGGTAATGAAATAACTGATTTAGCACATACAAGTTCATGTCCTGCATTTAACTGTTACTTGTTGAAGCAAATGTAGTGCAGCACTAAAATGTTAAAATAGGTAAGCCAGAGTTTAATATGGTGTAAATTCCCCAGTTTGAGTCTCAACAGCTTGCCTCGTAAATAGAATTATCATTTAAGACATAAACGTAAACGAACAAACAAATTAGAGAATGTAAAAAAAACCTTTCAACTCATCATTCCCTATCCAAACGCAAGGTTTAAAAACTACAGCCTGTGACTTTATTCCTCATGTCACACAACTGTAAAGAAGTTGGCAGTGTTGGTTGTGTGCTTTGTTTTTGAAATAATATTTATCATTGTTTATCAGAGTGAAAGTTGTGTAAGCCTAAAGGATAGAGAGTGGAAAAATCCTGGGCAGCTTCCAGGTGGGACTTTACTTACCTGTATGAAGGCAGAACAGGCTGAGGTGCATGCAGTTTTGTTCTGTTGCTTGTTGTAGGACATCATTAGTTGTAAAGACATCACACTCCTTCGTGCCATTTACCAGCAATCCATCATCCTTGGTTTCAGCCTTGTGCGTTTTGACAGTGGTAGTTATTTCTTTTCCACATCACTTTGCTGTGTCTCAATGTAAAAAAGCAAAGAAACGTATCCATGTCGTTCTTTTATCCACAAAGAATGGCATCCACCTTTAAGGATATAAAACGGGTTGTAGATTTTACAAAGGCGTGGGGTTGGGAGATGGGAGTAAGTGGAGCTGGTGCATGTGTTTCATGAGCCTGTGCATTTATAGTTGAGTCAACAAATGAAGACAATCTAGTTAGAGAGAGCAGAGGAGCTGACCTTGTAAAGAGGTAACATGTGGTATGCACACCCACTTTTTCAATGATACTATATACCAATATAACAAATACCATTCTATTTGTTACTGAAATGAATTATGAAAACACATCTGTAACATTCTGTAACACAGGATTATTACGTCAGCTACCGGTTGTGTAGCTTGAATGGAATATCACTGGTTCGCTTCCTTCCGAACTACAGGCAACACCAGTCATGTCCCCCTTTCATGACCTGCAGTCCTGTTACCTTTCGTGGATGTTATTTGTCCGCCACTGACCCACTTCCTCAAGCTTACAGATGGTGCCCCCATTGTCAGTTACTAGAACCACAAAAAAATCCAAACGTGGTGAAAAGAGAGGAAGGCCGGGTGGAGCTGAGGAAGGATGAACAAGCCGCAGCAACCAGGCTTACTTTACCTGCTGAGAAGGTACTCTTCACCATCACCTTTGTGGATTTCTTTTTCACTTTATCTTGAAAAGACAAGCTGCTAAATTATAAAGCCCAAATATTAGTTTTTGCATCTGCTGATTTTGACTGCATCTGTTGGGGGTGTACCTTGACCATTAACCTGAGTGACCCGTTTACTAGGTTCCTCTGTTAATGCAACGGAATTCACCATCTACTATAGTAGTTCTCATTTACATATTTTGTTTCTGTTGTTTCGTCAGCTGAAGCAGTGTGAAATTGGATTGAGGCTCATAAATTCTATGTGGACTAGCAGTCATTTATTCCTAAAATGCTGAGCAGCAGATAAAATCACTATTTTATCATCATGACACATTCAGACAAAATAAACATAAATACAGGCACAGCAGCCGTGTTGTGAGAATGGCTATACTGACATTTAAAACGAGTGGTGACAGAGAAGGTTAGAAGCACAAAAAGGTTGTTGTATTAAGGTACAGCCACAAAGCATCTGTTACCATCTAAATTCTTCTTTTAAAACAAAAATGGCATCATCTGCACTTCTTCATCACTCATTCATGTTAGTTGCTGCCTGTTAAGCAAGAACTCTTGAGATTTTAAAAACCCCTAGTAGTTTGTAGGTAGTTAAAATTGGCTGTTCTCTAAATTCTCAAAATTTTCACTGAGGAATGAAGTGGATAACAGGGAGCATCATGTTGTCTAAACTGATCCTGCCAGTGGCCTTAAGCCAAGCAGCCACCTGAGGAACTCTGCTTTTGACTGAAGTGTAGTTGGTGCTGAGGCATTGCATCCAGTCAGCAGGTGAAATGCGCTTCCCTTGATTCCCTGGGCTCTAATGTGGCACAAGACCTATATTATCATTCACCCCTCTTTCTCACAGTCGTTTCTGTCTCCACAGTTGTAAAAGACATGCTCAGAACAAACCAGTGAATAATGAAGAATCAGATTGCAAAACATTTGCTATCCTAGCTAGCACTTCCAGAGAAATAGTCTATGTACTTTTTCCTTCACTTCATGCATTGTTTCTTTTGACTTTTGTTCTGCAGTAGCAGATAACATTTCAGTAGACTTCAGTAGTCTGTTGTCCGACTTGTGACAGAATTAAATCCCTCATGCAGTCTCACGCTGCAGTTATTCCTAAAGCATTATGAGAGCCCAAAGAGCTGCTGAGTCAAGAAAAAGTATACTTGTTGACTTAAGTCAACTTAAGGGGTCATGGGAACAATGGTGGTGACAACAGCTAAATCAGTTGTGTGCAAATGACATTTAAACAATTTAATGATATTGTATTTTATATTTTAGTTTCCAGAATCTAAGAAACTACAAATTTTGTAGTTAGCTTGTGCTTCACAGAAAGCCCTTCAGCACTCAGGCTGCTTAGGGCAGGCGGTTACTGTATATGCTGCTGCATTGTGCCAAAGGGTGTGCAGGCTCCTGACTAGTTATCATGAATAGGTGCCATCGTAACCTACATACTTGTCCCACAAGCAGAGGGGCTCAAAGACGCCGGTGCCTGTCAGCAATTCTCCATCCAATACTTTGACTCGAAGAAGGATATTCAAACAAGTACTTGCCAGATTGCCAAGAGATTGCCTATTTACTGAAAAGTAGATTCCTAAAGATTTTGATACCCGCCTTAACATTTTGTTCAAGACAAGGTCGTGCCAAAACTACTGACCATATTTCCAAACATTACTAGGACTGCCCATGGTCCCCAGATGATGAATACTTTTCTTGATGACTCCTGGACCTCTCCCCAATGATAATCTAATCCATTCTAATAGGCAGAGCCTGCCATGAAATTTGCTTAAGCATAAAAAATAAAGCTCCTTACTTATTTATATTTCCTCTTCAGGTTCCTCCTGAAGATGTAATATTTAAAATAAAACAATTTAGTTTCCTATTTTTTATTTTATTTTTTTAAACGCTCAATTATTCGCAAAACAGCTGAACACTGTAGCTTTTATCAAGTGGATTCAGCAGCAGATTCATCACATTTGGTTCTCTAGTGAGTATTGGGGCAGTAGGATGGTGTGTGTGGGACAGAGTCCAAATAAACTACTGTGTGTGTGTTCATGGTAATGAAGGAACAAGTTACCCAGTGCAACAGTGTAGCTCACTAATGTGTTTTTTGGACAATAGTTTTTGGACAACAATGGAGCTCTGTGGCAAGGAGCTATAAGATATATCAGGATTTGGACACACACACAATACTTGTTAGGAGGATACATTTATTGCTGGTTTGGGTCTTTATGGATTGTAAGAAAAATATATAGTGTCACCTGCCTCATCCTTTAAAACATTTTAGCCCCACTTCTGGTAAGGGTCTTAGAAGAGCTGAATTGTCACAACGTAATATCCTTTTGTCCAACACTGCTAAGGCTACAAGCTAGGCTTCAGGCTTCTCAATTTTGTTTGGGCACTTTCATGCATTTTGAATTATGCTCTAAATCTTAACATACCCCAAAAAGGAATACAGTTACAGAAAGTCATAACGTTAAGCAAGTGTTTCTGCAGGGGTTTTTTTTTTTGGCACCAGCGTGGGGGGGGTAATTGCACAGGCCATTGTAGTGACGCTGATCCTGAAACCGGCTCACAGTTAACTGCCCTTGACTAAAATGTTTAAAGAATGCAGCAGTGCAGGAAGTAGCCAAGCCGGCTGGTTGAAATTAAGATTTGTGAATTGACAGGAATAATGGGAAGAACACTATTTTTAGTGTTTATTATATTTATTTACATTGTGAGAGTATGTGTACAGATAATGTAAAGCAAAGTTTTGGCACAGATGTGTTTGTTCAGTATTTAGTAAGTCTATAAAATAACATAGGAAGTTAAAATTAAGGAGGAGCAAAATGTTAATGAGGCCATTTTGTTCTTTGGCCATTTTTCTAAAGATGTTACATTCCAACTTTCCAAGGACTTGAAGAGCGGCAGAGGAAAACTACCGCTGTTTTCTCCATTTTACATAAGCAGTTTTCTATATTTTCTCCTATTTTCATTTTAATATCAACTTCTACATTCCCTTGTGTTGACATTTATGATGATTAAGATATTGTAGGCTTGCACTTTATGAAGTTTAATAATGTTATGATCTTGTTTGTTGTGCTTTAAGGAAAAAAGAAAAAAAATCCTTCCGTGTTATTGTTCTTCATGCTAGCCCTTCACGATGGCTAACTTCGTTTTTACAAAGAAAAAAAAATTGTGTGATTTCAGTGATTTCAAACATTTTCCTATAGAAACTTTTCGTCATCAAACATTTTGGCTGATTTCCAAAAAATGTCGAAAAGACAGCAATAACATGTTCATTTACACGTGTGAAAGAATTAGAAACCCTAGTGTTTTATAGCCAGTGGTGCTCTAAAACCTTGCTGTCAGTGGGGACTGCAACGCCAGTCATGATTTTTTACTTTCCAAAGGAATACCAACAAATTTTTTTTACATGTTTGGACATTAACTGGGATAGAAGAAGAAGAAGAAGTGAAGAACTGTATTCATTTAAATTGTCAAATATTGCATGTTGACAAGTTTGTATGTTAAGTGTCAAAAACTCACGTTTATATGTTATTACATGTTATTGTATGGTGTGTTCCCTAAACTCAGAATCCATGAAAAGAGAAAATATTGTTGCCTAATGGCACAAAATAAGCTTTATCTAAGGGAAAATAACCCCAAACATTTAAGTGACACTGTACTCCATCATAGTTATAACTATAAAAAGAAACAAATAAACAAGATAACTTCTAGCCTCTCCTCAGACCGTTTGCTGTATTGATGTCTTATATTTTTTATTTCATATTTGCAATTTTACATAAAGTACCCAGCAGCACATGGAGCATAGTGCAGTATCATTGATTGATTCTCTATGATGCAAATGGAATCTCCTGCTTCACATAATTTGATGTGTATATCAGAACAGATTGTTACACAGCCCCTTAAGTCCTGGAAGCTGATTGTTTCTTTTTATCACAAGATCTTAGCGATAAACTTTGTGTAAACAGAAAAAAGATATTAACTTGTGCAGACAAGACAGTAACGTGTAAACAATATAACTTAACAAGATATAATAAAATTAACAAGATATTGTGCAAAGAAGACAAGTTATGCACACATTATAATAACTTGTACGAAGAACATATTAACTTCTGCAAAAAAGATCATTTGCGATCTTTTTGATAGTGTGTTTGAAGTGACTATCAGATCTCGGAAGTGGTGGCTGATATAGGATATAGGACCATGCAGAGTTCATACTATACTCATGGGATAATAAAGCCTTATGCAGGGGGGGACACTGTGACACAGCCAAGATAAAACCCAACTCAAAAAACATAAGGCTTTACATCCTCCTCAACCGCTATTTCCTTTCCCTATAATTAAATAGTTAGCAAACTGCAGTGTATTTAGACAGATCATAAGTGATTCATGTGTTGTAACCTGATTTAGCCTTGTTGGATAAGTAGTGTCACTGTTTTAAAGCCTTGCTGCTTCTAGGAATATGGCATATCAGACCCCTTATTGGGGTTTGTTTGTTTTTCTTATTCCCATGGATAACTATTCAAGCCTAGATAAACAGATGATTTGAGTCCTTTGAGTGGTTTCCAACAGCTACAGTATTTCCTAGCAAAAAATGTTTCAGCTACTTAGGTAAATTTTTTTTTTTTTTTTTTTCTTTTGCAGTACCACAGCATCAATGGTTTCTTTTTTTAAAGCTGCCACTATGCACTTCCATCCAACATTCCTACAGAGAAAGTGCATTGAAAAATAGAAACCAACACAGACTTGACAGTAAGAGAAGACAGCAACAGTCCGGATTTGATGGCCAGTCGTAGAATTATGAGCTGATGAGACCAAATCGGTGCTCGCCCTACACAACCAGTATTAGAATCCAATCCACCAGGGCACATGACATAAACTTTAGTACAGAGGCCACTGCTCGATATACCGGACCCATCTCCATGGAGAAGCCTGTCCAAAACACCTTTTGGGAACACATCACAAATAACTGCCAAGTGATCTATCTTATTTTCTCCCCCAGATATGCAGGGGTCATTTCTATCTTTTTATACGTGTAAAAAAAAAAAAAAAGTCCAACAGTAGGGTGAAGCCCTCCTTATAGCGACATGTGTGACTTGCTTGTTGTGAATTTCATTTAGTGTCAAATTGTCAAATGTATTTTCAATATTTCAGTTTTTAAAAAATGCACAGATGATTATCTCTGTAAGCAGCATGTTTGTTTAGAATAGAAAGTGCCAAAGACTGTTGTACTGTCACTTTCCCATCTTAACAATGATTGAGATAAATTATTGTATCAGGTGTTTGTTTTTTTTTCAGTATGTTGCCAGATGGAGCCAATAAAGAAAATCTGGCTTCATAACAGGACCGATAAGTGTCTTTATTGCCGGACTGCTTTGTTGCCTTCAGTTTGTCAAGAAAAGTTTAACATTTGAGCAAAGATCAAAATGGAAACACTTAAAGATTGGTAGTGTAATTGCATAATCAGCTTTACTTGTTTTTGTATGTCTTAGACATATGCCATACCAAGAAAGGGGCTAGATAGTTGACTCATTGGTAGTGTCTGCCTTGACACTTTGACACTGGAGTTGACCTTAGAGTGGAACACGGATGATATGAAATCATTAGTTCTCGAGGCCCTGCAGCGATCACAGTGATCGACTACAACTCCACATTCTCCCACGGGAATGATGCAGGCGTTAATACTGATTTTTATTATTTGTATTATTTATTTTATTCTTGGAGATAATTATTCTGGTATTAGTGCTAATGTTAATATTTAATGAAGTTAATTCATAACAAACTACCTCCTAGATTTTTTTATCCACTCATATTTACATACATGATTTATTTTTTTTTTATTAAAATGTTTCCGGAGTTGGTAGTTTGCTGTTGTGTCTACCTTGATGCTGTTGGGGTTGGCGGTTGTCATGAGTGACATGAGAATTTGTGGTTCTTCACTGCCCTCCTGTGGCCATGTTGAAGGACTACAGCATTACATTAAATGAGATCATCGGGGCACCACTGCAAAGTCCCAGCTGATAGCATGTTTTAAATATACAGTTATTTAAACCCTACATTATGATTGGCCTTACATCAGCAGATTTGGTTCGCGGACTAGCGCTCAAAACTGCGTTTTTTTTGGGGGGGTTTTTTTTATTGTAGAGAAAAAACATTTTTAACTAACAAGTCGCCTTGCACAACGTGAAATTGCGACAAACGGAACTATCGCAAGAAATATCGCGGTCGACAGAAAATAAGGGCTCCTTGCTTACCCCGTCTCCATGATAGGTGCCAGGTGATATTAATTACCGAATACTGGTACCATCAGTGACTGAGTGAGAGTCATGCAACTCAAATACAGCCGTATCTTCAACATTTTCCAATACAGGCGACCTGGGGACATCATTGCAGCGTTTAAGGTTTAGCATTCATATTACTCAGTTATTTTACATGAAAATTAAGATGCTATGTTATCACTCTGCCCAGACTTCACTGTTTGACCTGCCCCTCTCAAAGTAGACTAACCACTACTTTCAAGACAGTAATAGTAGCAAATCTCTCTTAAATTCAGGGACTGTCCTGTCCCTTGATTTTGTGCTGCCTGTCTTTCCTTTGCTGAAAGTTTCTGTCCTGCATCTTGCTGCACTCTGCCTGGACACCTTCACCTGTCTGCACTCCTTCCTGCCTGAACAAGTATTAGGATTACTCCTGTAAACTGGTATCAAATGTAGAGTTTAAAGGAATAATAACTAAAAAAATCACCTCTGTGATAATCTTCAAAATATTTAATTGTTAACTGACGTTGTCAGGGAACAATGACACATTTCAATGCCAATGCAGAATCCTGTTTTTTCCTGACTCAATATTGTTAACCTTTCATGGCTCATGGGCCGGACTTTTGTTGGAAAGCACAGCCCAGATTTGTGATCTGCTTCAGGGCCAAAGTCAGCTGATTTCTGGGCTAACCCCCCTTCACTTAAATAAGCAGGTGGGAAGCAAGGCACGGAACTTGGCTTTGGTCTTGAGGAATTGTAGCATCTATTTACTGATAAATAGCCTAAAGTGCACATACATTGCACTGCTACTTTCACAGCTATACTGCTAACTTCCAAAGCTCTGCTCCACTTGCTAGCCTCACCATCAGACATCCTCTCTCTCACCTACTTGCTATGTACACAAACTACGCACTGAGCTATCCCTTGAAGAAGATACGCTACGTGTATAACAATATGCTCTCTCAAACTTCTCAAACTTACCGCAGATCTTGCACAGAGAACCCTACAACTTGAGTCCAGTCGAAAAGTCGAAAAAGTTCCTTTCCTAACCGCTTTTCCTTGACCTCAATGGAAAACATCATGAGGTCAGGGAAAGATGTGAAGGAGAATTCATAAGAACCTAGGAAAAGGCAACTGCGATGCCTTCCGGGGCTTTTTTTGAAGGGTGTTTTTTGTTTTTTTGTTTTTTAATAATAGCATCAAGTTCAATAGTAAAAGGACTTTCACATAGTTCATGACTTTCCTGAGTTATTTTAGAAATAAATGAACAACCTATATTAAAGAAAGAGCTGCAAAATCATATTTCAAAGGAAGAAGTGTATACTTTTTGATAAAAATTAGAAAAAAAAGCAGAGATTTTTTTATCATCAGTAGTAAGAAGTGTTATTGACCAACAATAAAGAAATCTTTTTAGTTTCCCCGCTTTTTTTTTCCAATCTAAAAAAGTACGAAGAATTTCTTTTCCCCAAATTCCAACCATCTTAACCTTGATATGACAAAGGTCTTTAGCTTTATCAATATAAAGCATATTCAACTCCACTTGTAAAGAATGCAATTTTATTTTATCTTCATCATTGGGTAGGGGTTTATTTAAAATATAATCTATTTCTTTTAAAATGTTAATATTTCTTATTTTATTTTTTGAATATTTGGACATGAAACTATTTATAATTTCCTTAATGCCTAAACAATGGGAGGAATGTTGCAGGAAAGAAGTATTAAGTTTCCAGTATCCTGGAGTTCTTCGTTTACTGGATTTTGCATTGGAGAGCACAAGATCAATTCCAGCCTGGTCTGTTCGAGGAGCAGGAGAGACGTTGCTAAAGCATAAGGAGGGTGCCAGAGAATCCGAGATAAGCCAAAGATCAAGATTTCTGAGACAAGTCCAGTTTAAACCATGTAAAGGAATCTGAAGAGTTTGGATGTACAAATCTGAAAGCAACTAATAATCATGAATTACTAAATTTAGGTTACTTTTTCTACCTTATGGGGGAGATCTGTCAACATATAAATCTGGGGCCTCATTGAAGTCACCACCAATAATGAGTGAGGCTGAAGGAAATTTATTTTTTAGAGTGAATATCTTGGTAGACGACTCCTGAAGGAGTGCGTTATTTAGAGTGATCCAATTAAAACCATAAATATTGGCTTAATTAATCAATGAATCACCAATTTGAAGAACAGTTCAAATCCATCGGCCTTCAGAAGAAAGTTGTGATTCAATCCATGAAAGCTAAAATCAAATGAGGTCATAATGCCCGCAAAATAAAGCCATGACAAAAAAGACCTTCCCAGCCACTGATTACACCAAAATGTTTCATCCCTTTGACATGTGTTTCTTGTCAAAAGTAAATGTAAGTAAGTTACCTTATAGGTAGAAACTTGGAAATGTGTAACCTATGGACAATGTGGAAAAAAGTGCAAAACTGATACACCCTTATGTTTAACTGTGCTACAGAAACAGTATTTCAAAACTAAAAGAGAATTAGATGTTCTCCAAACTTATAGAAAGAGGATTTCCAAAGTGTGGGGAAATAAAGGCAAAGTAAAAAGTGTTTCCCTACAAAAACAAAATGATGGGACAAGGAGTATAGTCATTTTCAATGACTTTGCCCAAAAAAGAGGAAATAAAACAGAATCTTTGTTCAATGTATAACAACAGGCAAAGAAGCAAATACTGTATAGAGAATTAACTGGAGCTATCGATAATAAAAACATGTAAAATATATGTAGAAAGTAAAATAGAAAAAAAAAAATCTGACATTTCTAAAACAGTCCAAGGCACACTGTGTTTAGTTAATGCAATGTTCATTAGTCCAATGAACTTTCAGAGATGATATCATTTTCACAGAGTAGCAATAACCTAAGTAGTCCCATTTTATCAATTACCTCAGCAAATTAACATGTTTAATCCTCCTTTAAGGGGTTCTACTTTAAATAGAAGTTAACTTTCTTTTAATGACTAACTAAGTAGGAGAGATCATCTGAAAGCTTCGGTGGATGGAATATATCAAATAGAAACCTTAAGGTGGGACACGGCAGCTGTTGAACTATCTGGTGATTAGGTGAAATCCCGTGCAGAGATCCTTCTTCCAGCAATGGTAGCGAATGGACCACTGTAGCCAGCCAACTTCCATTCTTTTCTTGCTTGTTCCCCAAGGGGCCATAGCTTGGATCTTGCATCCCCTACGTGTTGTGTTAAGTCCTCTTTGGTCTTGATTTTTTTTTTTTTGGCTTCAGAACCTATGACTGTTTGGCATCCGCCCACACATAATCATGGTGTGTACATCAGACACTGTATGATAATGCAGCATGGTTCATGCTAGTACCACTCCTGCTGCCCTTATCATTCTTGAGACCATTTCGATGTGCCACATCCACAGAGTTTTGGAGGGAAATCAATCTAAATGATCTCGCTTTCTCGTATCTTTAAATCTTCTCTTGTAGACAATTAACTTATCCAGTACATAAAGCACATTGTTCTCTTTCATTAGAGACTGGATCTTCTGCTCCAACTCCGTTATGTTAGTAGCAAGACATCTCATCTACTCCTTCACATCTCCAACAGAATGGGACAAAGGGTGGATGGCGACAGTGTTCTCGCTGACAAATTTCTCAATCCACCGTAGTTTCTCGAGAAAGAAGTCATCACGTTCTTTGATTTTGTTGATTGCATCGAGCAGGGTGGTGTTTGTTATGAGCTCCGGGGTGTTCCATCAGATAATTTTCTTGAGAGGACTGTTACTAGGTGCTTCTGCAAGAGACTTGACTGAGTTGTCAGTGAGCTGTTTCGAGTAGTCAGGTGCACACTTTACGCTGTCCACTACTGTCTTCATATCTTCTGCTTCATTACGTCATCCATTGTGCTCATCTTTCCAGGCGGCCAAAGCATTGAGTTAATATTAAGCTAGCAAGCGCCAGTAAGAGTAAGCATGTTTGTTAGCAGGTTTTCTCGAATAGAGTAGCTGAATTGGGTCCAAAGTATATTTAAAAGTACTTAGTGAAATCAGTTCTTCATCAGATAGCTCTTTTTAGTCCTATTTACCTCAAGGGGTGATTAAATCCAGGTTTTGCACTAAGCGATGGTGTGCTGCATAAAAGACTGTCTTACAGTCGTGCCATCTTGGCCCACCCAACCACAATGCGTGGTGCTAAGAGAATCAGACTGCACTAGACTTCGTGATCATGCGACGGCAGATGTTATCGATGTGGGTGAGTTTAAATGTTGCTGTCGCAAGGAAGTGTGGGACAGCATTATCTTATTTCCTTTAGTAAAGGATGGTCCAGTGTACCCTATGCTAATGGAGATAAGAAAGGAAGCATTGAAACACCTTTCCTTAGATTTAGAGAATTTGACCTGCTCTTATCATGGCTGCCGCTTATATACTTCCACGTCATTTCACTCAGTTTGGAACCTTCCTAAGCAAAAAAGACCTTTTTGACCACAGCCCTTGATTAATAGAAAGGAAAATATGTCACACATGTTGACCAAGCCAATCAGTAAGACAACTTTGATTTAAGATGATAAATCACAGTATAATTTGCTCGTTTTTTGCCACTGCTACCTCTTAGTGATTAGGAAGATTGTAATTTTCTAATGCGCAAGGGCAATTTCCACACACATCTGCCCATGTGTATCATCTGCCCAGCTTGTACGTGTGTATGTGTGTGTGTCCACACCGCCAGCGCTACTACTGCCAGCCCTATGTTTTTACATTGAGCTTGCCTTTACATTTAAACTATTGTGAAATGTTTCAGATTTATTTAATGTTGCTAGTATGATGTCAATATCACTATCAACTGTCTTTTTTCTCGGGGAACCACGTGCATGAAAAATAGGCGAGACAGCGAAACTCTAGATGAAGCGCTGAAACAGCGAGGCGTAAACTGTTAACATGGGCACCGAAATGGAAAGCAAGACATTCCACGACTGTCACGCACGCGCGACCCAGACAGTGTACCCAGGAATAACTAATTTAAGAATGGTTGAAGCTGAGTCAAGGGCGACTTGACAAGCAAACATGTCTGTAGCAATCTATAGCTAGTCACCCGTCAGAGATCCCAGGATTATCCAAAATCCACATGTACAAATGCCCAAAAAATGGTGCTCAGTCCCCACAGTCATGGGGGAGCAGGGCCATGAGGGGGGACACGATCAAGTCCACAAAAAAGTCAGAAACGACAGACATGAGTAGTCAACTTAGCTTCCAGAGACAATAGCCTACAGCGGCCACAAGAAGGCAGTAAATTACAATATGAATGCAAACAGGCAATATCAGATCTTTTATGTAAGGAGAGATACCATTTCCACTAGCAGCTAACAATATTCTAGGATATCTCACTAAAAAAAAGTAAATTAAGAATGACCAGAAAGATTTATATCATAGCCCAACAACGTAAGATGAAGTCCTGTTTGCCATTCGTCACCTGAAACTCAATAAACGTCTGGAGATGGCAGGCGCTGCAGGACATGCCATGGCAACAGCTGCTGTTAATGGGAGCTGCCATCGCTGCAGAGGAGATGCTGACGACATGCCACGGAAAATATGTATAACTATTATATATGTATAAGTTAGGTGCATAAGTATTTGAACAGTGACACAATTTTTGTAATTATGCCTCTGTACACCACCAGAATGAATTTGAAACGAAGCCATCAAGATGTGATTGAAGTGTAGACTTTCAGCTTTAATTCCAGCAAATTCACAAAAATATTGAATTAACCATTTAGGAATTACAGCAATTTTTATACATAGTCCCTCATTTTCAAAAGTAATTGGACAATTGAGAAATGATCAGTTTCATAGCCAGGTTTTGCCTGTTCCCATATTATTTCCTGACCAATTAACTAGACAACTACTAAACTTGTACCTGGTAAACTTGTACCAGAATGACGGGAAGAGAAGAGTATGGGAAAGGAAATGAAGGGCTCATGATCCAATGCCGCCACATCATCTGTCAGTCATGGTGGAGGCAGTGCTGTGGCATGGGGAGGAATGGCTGCCAATGGAACTGGGTCACTGATGTTTACTGATGATGTGACTGCTGATAGAAGTAGCAGGATGAATTCTGAAGTGTATAGTTCTATACTATCTGCTCAGATTCAGCCAAATGCTGCAAAACTGATGGTGCTTCACATTACAGATGGATAATAACCCAAAACATACTGCAAAAGCAACCCAAGAGCTTCTCAAGGCAAAGAAATGGAATATTCTTCATTGGCCACATCAGTCAACTGGCCTCGACCCAACTGAGCATGCTTTACACTTCCTGAAAACAAACTGAGAAAGACCCACAAACAAGCAGCAACTGAAGGTGGCTGCAGTAAAAGGCCTGGCAAAGAATCTGAAGGGAGGAAAGTGAGCATTTGGTGATGTCCATGGCTTCCAGACTTCAGGCAGTCATTGACTGCAGAGGATTTTCATCCAAGTATTAAAAATAATCCTCATATTTATAAATATGGTTTGTCCAAATACTTTTGAGCCTCTGAAAATGATGAACTATGTATAAAAATGGCTGTAATTCCTATATGGTTAATATTTTTGTTAAACTCCTTGAATTAAAGCTGAAATTCTACACTTCAATCACATCTTGATGGCTTCGTTTGAAATACATTGTGGTGGTGTCAGAATTGTGTCACTATCCAAATACTTATGCAACTAACTGTTGTCACAAACAGCGGCTATTGTGACAGGTCAGTGACACCTGAGCCTACCCTTGCTGGGCACTAGGGCTTTAAAATGAGACAATACCTATGAACAGTGTACAGTGAACATTCATCCATCAGGGAGGTCTTGAAGTGTGCAACTGAGCAGGTATCAGGTTTCCAGTAGAGACAGTGGTGGACGGATTTCCTTCCCCCTCAGTTATCATGTGAATCCCAGCGAAGTGTGCTCTCTTTCCTTCTTTCTTGGCAGCATCAACCAATGGCCAGTATTGCCCCTGTAGGGCCTTGTCAGCAGCAGTAAGATCCTCCGTAAATCTCAGGTTGTTTTCTGTGAGAAAGTTAGAGCCCTTTGCCTTTCTCCACATCAGGTCCCTTGTCGGTCTGTTGGAAAAGCGGATGATGGTCATCCTCGGCTTCTTCTGCTTGCCGTTATAGTAACCCAGACAATAATGATGTCAATATTTACTCAAATCTTACCCTGGGTCTCCCCGACAGCAGGACAGCATATGTCAACAACTTTGTCTTTGATGTTTTCTTGTTTGTCTTTGGGGATACTGTGGAGCCCTAGGTTCCATCTTCGCTGGTACTTTTCTGCTTCAGTGATTTTTATTTCCACCTTCGACAGCCTCTGCACATTATTCTCACATGTGGTCTTCGCCTTGAACCGAACCCGGCTCATGGAGGGGGGGGCATCTGACTTGATGGTTGGGTTGAGAGAGAGAGAGGGGGGGGGGCTGATAATAAGACTAACAATAATAATAATATCAGACTAAATATAATAATAATAATGATAATAATAATGATGATAATAATGATGTTTTTGACATCCGCCACTAGACGGCAATGCAATATTGCTGCAGCCATTTTGGACTGAAAACGCCAATGGGAACATCACAGAACTTACAGACAACACAACCGAGAAAGAGATTTCCAAGTGGAATAAAAATAAACAATATTCGGCTTTAACCAGTTTATCCATTTGCATTTTTGCTGTCTCTCTAATACTTGTATCATCATGCTCCTAGCATTGTATGTTCAGGTGTACATTTATCCTGTATGTAAGAAAGTGTGTGTGTGTGTGTTTGTGTATGAGTGGTCTGACAGCGATCAGGATTATAGTGTTTCATGTGGCTGTAGCAGTGTAACATTCAATGAAACAACAAATCCTGTGTCCCTTTAAAGAATTCTGACTATTGGGTTGTTATTATAGTGTATAATTCTAATTATTTACTATTAGTGTTTCCTGTATTTTCCTGAAATTTGGATAAATTTGCCAGTTAACGATTTATTCTTAAAAAAAATGATCAAAAGAACCCACTGATTTCTTGCCACAGTTTTAATGCTAATGAGACAGTCAAATCGAGTAATTCTTTTTAGCTGGGTGCTAAGACTTTTTTTATTGATAACTTAAACTTCATATATAAACAAGTCCACAGACATCCATTGTATTTATTTTTCAGTACAGTCCAAACTCCACTGATATTTTAAAATGCTCATTGTTACATACTGATAAACTTTACCAACTTTACATAAGCTCATTATGATGAAATACAGTCTATGAGTTATTTACATATACTGCATTAAAGTCTATGGAAGCCCATTCATTCTCATTGTATTTATACCTGTATACACTACAAACTGTACTTGGATTTACATTAAATTGGTGACTATTGTACACTGATTCATTATGATCACATACAGTTTACGAGTAACATACGGTAATATATTTAAGTCTAATGCTGAAGTGTTTTAAGGCTCCTGTTCACTCCCATTGCACTCCAAGGTCACTGAATCTTATAATTATGAAGACCAAAAATCATGCCAGTCACCAGCATTTTGTCCAGCAAGCACACAGACTTTTTCAGGAAAGTGTATGTGTTTCGATAGTTCTGTTTTACAATACATTATTTTGAATAGTTCAAACTTTGTCATTAAGTTCTTTGATAGGTTTGATAGGTTTGATAGTCGCCTTCAGTCCAAAATGGCAGAGTCGTAGCTTGCGTTGATGTTGCAATGGGACAACCAATTATCTTTCACTTCTTATTAATTTAAGTTCTTTGGCTTGGCTCCATAAACTGCAGCCACCTTGATCTTGTGAGGTTATCATTGCCTACATTTGCATGACATTAGAGCAAGTTGGGATCAAGACAGACAGAAATCCAACCAGCAGGCACTGTGTGGCGATCGCTGGTGATTGATTACGCGCAGGCCTGGCTCAACTTTTTTTGTTTAAAAAAAAAAAATTGGCTAAAAATAAATAACAAGTTAATGATAGATTGTTCATTGTTGGAGAAATTAGGACTGCTAAATATTACTAACAAATCATCCTCTTTAAGTGAAATTTCCTTACCAAGAAATGTTTTAAGACTGGAAATCAACCCAATACATTGTCACATGCACACACTCAAAAAACAGATGATGTAGTGTTTCCACCATATAATTACAAAAAGAGCATTTGTCTTTATGTTAGTGATATTTACAAATAATGGTGAGTTTTAATTTTATTAGGCAACATGTTTGTAGGTGAGAGTAAATATAGTATTCCATGTTCTACCATCAAGAGCTGGGTCTTTCCATTTATATTAGGTATTATTGTTCTTGGAATATTGTTTCTGGTGAAGGTGTTGAATTTTTTGTCAAAGATAGTAATGCCATCAGCAGGAATGTTATAACTGGCTAAAGCAAAAGTGTCATATATATTTGAGCTGCAACATGAGAAGCATATAATGCCAGGCGACGGCATTGATTACAATACTATATTCATATTGGGAGACAGGAAAAAATAGAAAAATATATAAATAGGAATACAGAAGCCCTTTGCAGTTAAACAGTTGTTTTGCAAAAAAAATGTTGTCGTTAAACCAATTTTCAAAAGATAATTATTTGTTTCTGCACATAATATTGACAGTACTCCATAAAAAAACATCTGTGAGGAAAATACTTTTCTCTTCATAGAAGGGACCAATATATAGGAGCTTGCCTCTGAAAGTTGGAGAGTTAAATAGGAAGTTTACCGACAGGAAAATGGAACACACTTTTTTAAATAGAAAGTTTGGGATAATATTTCACATGCTATCTGGACTTTTTAGAAATCTTTTGATCCAGTTGATTTTGATAATATGGTTAAATTAGGAAAAGTCCAAAATGTTAATACCTCCTTCTGTTAGAGACATACACATAACCTTCTTTTTTTTTTTTTTACCTTGTGTGGCTTATTTTTCCCTATAAAGTTAAAACGAGGCCCTTTAAAAACAAGGTGATTTATGATGGGTGGTATCAATGGAGGAAAAGATATACGAGGCTCTTGATACCTGCCTCACCTGGCTCAACTGAAACGAGCCTACTGCCACAGCCTATTGAATCTAGTGTGTTGCTAAGGAACGTAATAATGTGGACTCTGGTCCAATCACTGTTGGACAAAGTTATCACGTGCTTTAAACTGACCAACCAGAGAGAAGGTACCCTCACCACCTGTTGAAGTTTATCCAAGCTTCCACTACAACATACGTTGTATGTAAACCTACTTATTTTGGTTGCCAAACAACAAACGCTGCTAATGAAATATATTTTCAAGTCTTGACGAGTCTATTTTGGTTTCTCATATGGTAAGAGGGAGAATTTGTTAGTAAAATGCACAAAGACTATTAAGGCTGCAGTCAAGGTTAGCTAATAAGCTAAGGCTAATGTTAGATTCGTGAATACTTCTTGCTAAACCTCGCTGCCTTTGATTATTTCTTTAATACTGACAAATCCTCCACAATCATCTGAAAATATTGCCGAATTCCTACAGAAAATATTGTTACTTCATGTGTTTTAGATTGGAAATCATATATTTGATTATTTGTATTGATTTTAGCAACGTATTTTAATTTAGTGTTATTGTAATTGGCATTAGCTAGTGTTTTCTACTAAATACAGATATTCCACAATATGCTATTCCAACAAAATGCAATTGGCCAATAGTACCACCATAGAGGACCAGAAGCCATAGAAAATATATAAAACTCACTTTGATTAAAAAAAAAAAAAAAAAAAAAAAACTCCCTAGCATTCTTGAGGCCTGTACTAAAAAAGTAGGATTTGGGGTTAGCGAGGTAACTTCAAACCCTGGGTTTCCAGGTTTACGACGGTGATTCAATTCTTACCAGGGTACATCGCCATGGTAACGTCTGCTGCACAGCTAACCTGCTCCGGACCAGGTTAGGTGTTAAGATGGTATCACCATCTTTGAAAATGGTATCACCATTCGTAGAAGATCCCGCGGAGCTCGGTGTGCGGATCGTCAGAGGGTCTCTTATGAGGGGAAGAGTGTTCAGAGACCATCCAAAACCCTTTGGATCTCCCTGACGATTTTATATGAGCTACTCACATTATTGCGGAGGGCCAGCTCCTCAGCAGGAGTGTACCCCTGTATAGGAGGGCCCCCTCTTGTCCTCTTCCTTTTATTTCTTTTTTTGTCATTGTGCTTTTGTATACTGATATCATCCTACAACAGAGACTGATTGAAGCAGTAAAGACTTGTACTTGTTGTACTTAAAAGAAATGAAAGTAAGCCTACTTACAGCTTTGAATCATGTTTTTATATTTATTTTGTATTTGCTTCCAGTGCCGTCTGACACCGCCAGGGTTTCAGCTGAAATAATAAGGCGACAATTGTCATACACACCATAAGAATATATCAAAGCAACACATTAATTTAATGGAATACACAAATGTAGTTATAGACAGATTTACTCGTGCCCTAATGATGGGGCAGTGATATTATAAGCCTATTAACTTATTCATTCATACAGTCGGCAATGTTTTTGCCAGCTTTCCTTCCTGCATTTGGCAACTGTTGCTTTAAGCCTGGATTATGTTTGTAACTTCGTATTTTTGTAATATTATAGTTTACTCTTCATCTGTAAAATATGCCGCTCCACTGCGAGTTTTCGATCAGTCATATGCGGCAAACACTGCCCCTTTTATGTGAACGCGCTCGGGAAAACCTGGGTTGACTTACCGAGTTGATAACCACCGTCGTGTCGCCACTCATTGTGGTTAGGGCTGTTATGCTTAGTGAAGCCAGATAACAAAAAGATAGCCTGGGTAGGTTGAATTTGCCTTGTACTAAAGGCCTCTGGTTTTGCCTATAAAATTCTAAACTCTTGTTTTTTATCCCTGTTTGATAGTATAGCAATTGCACAATTCTCTTGCAAATACACCCGCAGAAACTATTGTAAATATGTTGTATTACAGAGATGTTTCGACCGTATCTATAAAGAAGAGTTGAAATATGGTGCAATCAAATGAATCTTAAATTCATTATATTTTGTCATAGTGTGTGGAATTAATTTCCTTCTATTCCCACATACACCACAAACCCTCCCTTTTCCTCAGAGTTCACGTCATCACCCTAACACTAAATTCTATTGTAAATTCTGACGTGAACAGTTAAATTGGTTGGAGATATTCATCCCCCACTGTTTCACAGAGGAAATCAATGAGAACCCGTTCAAGTTCACCTCCAATTCATGTGCATGTCAATGATGCCACACCGATCCATGTGCACGTGAAGAGCCATGGGACAAGTCCTGCCAGAACACCTCAGGTTAGAGATTGACTATGCTTATATTTTTTTGTCTGTCATAGTGATGTCTTTAATTTTTTACAGTTTTCAGTTATTCTTTTTTATTGTAAATGTGCACCTTTTGAAGATGAGTGCCTCATTGATCTTATGATTTTTTATTTTCTGATGAAAAGTTTTAAAACTCATTGCACTCATACCTGTTCATAGTGCACACCTGTTCTCATACATTGTAGTTATAATGCAGCATAGGAATATCTAACAGACAGTAATGACATGCTGCTGCTGCACACATTGTGTTTTAAAGGGGAAGACCAAGGTAGACAGAGGAAACCTCCGTCCTACAGCCAGGGTCAAAACTCGAGTGCCATGGATCCCACCAGGAAAGGCTTCCATACAGGACACTTCATACAAGTGGGAGGTAACAGATTTTAAGGAAAATTACATCTCAGATTGTTCTTGTTTAAGTATTATGAAAGTGCTCGTCTAGTCAAAGATGTAGTGTTACTGAAAGTGTAATTTGCACCAAGGGGCATATGCATCGTCTTGAGATCACACCGCCGCTCCCCAAACCAGAACCTGAACATTCCCACTCTGCGTTGCGATTGGCTGACCTCACATCAGAAGATGAGGAAAGGCTACACGAACGAATCAATCAGTACGAGAGGAAGATTGATAGCTTACTAACTGAAGTCAGCTCTTTGAAGAATGAGGTGCGTTTCTTCTCTGTTTCCACTTTGTACTGATCAGGTCTGTGTTGGAAGAGTCTTACCCTTATCAGGATCGTTTTGGCTTAAAGCCATAACCAGCTTTGACATATATAATTGATATTTATGGTTTCAAAAATGGTCTTTTGTGTTTAGTGTAGACCTTAGTGATGCTACACTGCTAGTTTGTTGGAAGATCATGATTTCAGTGGACTCATGTTAGGCAATTTGTTTATACTATTATCATGATTATTCTTAATATTATTATTAATAGTACAAAGTTTTAAATTGCTTAACTTTCGGGGCCTTTGCATAAAATGCAGAAAAGTCTGTTAGTTGTAATGGGGCACTCCACTGAATTTACACATGAAAGTCTGTTTACTTGTGTCACAACACAGGTAGTGCTGGTAAAAATCTTTGTTTTTAGGGGGTTTAGTCACAAGTGAGCCAGACCATCACATATGCTAAATGCCTTCAGTTGTCAGTCAACAAAAAAAGTATGCAGGCCTTACCTGAACTGCATTCAGTTCAACTAACTTTGCGCTGTCACTCCACTCGTGTTGTGTTGTCCACTCGACTGTTTGATCAAGCCTCGGGACTATACTTAAGATGGTGGTTAGGGGGTTAGGTTTGAGTTCTATGTTACATGTCGATGAGAGGCATTCAAAAACTGAGGACCAGAAACCAGCCAGATATTGGCAGGACCAAAACATGTGTCACAGAGAGTTGGAATATGCATAAATAGCTGTTTGCATACATTTGCAGTACAGCACTTTCATGCATCTATTTCTTTACTCAACTCTCTCCCCTCTCCTTAGCATCTGCCCTCAAACAAGCTCATAATAGGTAAGACCTGCTCTCCTGAAGCTTGTCAGCCAATCAATGACAAATGACAACTGTGACCTTCCCTCCCCCCATAAACAAGAACAACAATTTTTTTGTTGTTGTTTTTCTTTAGAATACAAATACAACTGAAATAACTATGCTCTCATGGATGCAAAATAATTTACATACAGAAATCTTCCCAGTTAGATTTTTTGAGCAACTTTTACTACAATCTTCACAACGTTGATCTTAACCCAGAATTCTCTCAGACCCTCTATATTGCATTGGATACTACACTGTTGTTGCCACTCTAGCATTGGTATGCTGGAACGTAGCCAAGAAAGCTAACAGATTGTGGTCTGCGTAAAACTCTTATCTTGTCACTCCTGGCAACATAAATTTCAAAATGTTTCATGGCCCATACCAAAGCTAAAGCTTCTTTCTCAGTGGTTGAATATGCTTGTTGATGTTTGTTAAGCTTTTTGAAAAAGTTTGCCACTGGTAGCTCGTAATTATTGTCACCAGGCAAAAGGAGAACAGCTCCAAATTCCTACATCACACACATCCAAAGCAAGTGCAAATAGCAAGCTTAAACCTAGAGTTTTCAGTACAGGGGGGCTGGACAAAATAGGCTTGACCTGAGATAAAGCCTCCTTACACTCATCTGACCATACCCGCATCAGTGCTCAGTGGTGCAGTAATGGCAGTATAGTTGGGAACAAAACTTAGCCAAAACCCAAACAAACCGCATGAGTTGTGTGTGGGTATAGAAAATCAACAACAGCTTGGACCTTAGCTGTTCTAGGTAACACCGCCATTAAGCCCACTTGATGTCCGAAACGTGTCATTTTGACCTTATCAACCACTCAAAGCCCATTACACTACACGCATTCACCGCACTTCACCCATTCAAATGCTTTCTACACACACACAAATTCACACACCAATTATATATTGGGGGCAATTTGGGGTTCAGTATCTTGCCTAAGGACACTTCGAAATGCGGACTGGAGGAGCCGGGGGTTGAACCACCGACCTTCCGGTTAGTGGGCGACCTGCTCCAACTCTTGAGCACAGCCACCCACTCTTTTACTCAGAGTTTGTATGACCCCCAATAACATATTGTTTGTGTGTCTGTCCACTTGTATGTTTGCACATCTGTACTATATGTTGTGCAGGTGGCACTGCAGAAAAAGGAGCAGCTGCTGGAGCGTCGGTCGGAGCAGCTGAGTGTCTCCCAGCGGGTAATCGCAGAGCAGGAGGAGGAGCTAGCTGAGGTGACCAAGGAGCTGGAAGAGACTGAGTGGGAGAACACACGATTACGCCAGTCCATGGAGAAGATGCTGGAGGAGACCGACTACAACAGGCAAATATTACACTAGACACTTTTCCGGTGCTTTACTTCCACTGTTTTTTCTTTTCACTTTTAAGACATTGGTTGTAAGGCCAGTAAGGTCTCAGACAGACTGGGCCAAGGGTAAAGATAATGTCACCTTAAAAAATATTTTACCCATGATGTATTTGTTTGTGTGGTCAAGCATTCTTGTAACAATTGTGACACCTCTGGGGCTCTTTTAGGAGTCATTTAAGAGAGTTTTTTTTTTTTTTTTTAAATTCCCAGTCCTCAAATTAGAGCCAAATATGTGTCTTGATAAATACAGCACTGATCTTTAAGACAGACTCTGTGGCAAATACTAAGAATGTCGATCTGTCCTGGTCCCTGGTTACTCACAGTCATGCTGGCTTTGTTAAGTCATGTTTTTGGAACTGATTTTATTCCTGTTATGCAGACTAGAACAAATGTTGGGTAAATCCAAGGTTAAAATGTTCAGGATAACGAACAGCTGCTCTGTCTGATGCCTCTGCAGTGAGTTGAAAGTTTCAAATTATTTTCTATTTCTCTGGGGCCTGAAGGCAGATCTGATTTTATTGCTCTTCTTCTCTGACATTATCTCTATAGAATGTCATTAATATCAAAACTAAAAAGTAAGAAGCAAAGTTAGTTTGTGTTAATCTGTACTCTTGTTCCTATGTTGTCCTTGCAGACTAGACAGGGACTGTACACAACAAGACAAAGAGGCTCTGCTCAGGAAACTGATGGAGGCTGAGGTGGACGGAACAGCAGCTGCCAAGCAAGTCTCAGCCCTGCGAGAGTCCGTTTCCAAACTGTGCAGTGCTAGTGTGAGTATTAACTCAATATTTGGCCTCATTGTGTGCCTTGTAAGATCCAACATGCTCTAGAAACCTGGGAACGTTAGAAAGCAACAGGCTGCGTTTTCTTCCATGGCAATTAAGTGGGCTTTTCGAAAAACCTACTTGATTGCCATTTTCTGACATAGTTAAATTCTCGAGAGCAAAGAACAGCACGTTTGGTTTACATAAATAACTAGACTTCATGTAAATCTTATATAATGAATTCAATGATTTGTCGGAAACAGTTTCCGCAACTTTCTTTGGTAAACCCATTTCTTTGCTCCTCTCTGTCTTTTCTGTTTCACGGTAAAGAAGCTGTCTGGCTCTGAGTCTTCAGTCTTGGCCCGTCAGAAGGAGCTGTTGCTGCAGAAATTGGAAACATTTGAGGCCACAAACCGAACACTGCGGCACCTTCTCAGAGAGCAGCATGGATCCCAGGTAGTGTTTGTGACGCATCTTCAAAACACTCTCTACATCTGCTAATACTGTACATCAGGGAGTCTTATGTTCACATGTTAAACCGGATGCACAGGGAACACTCGTCTTTTGGATGTGCGATACCACCTGATTAATTTTTGCTGTATATTTTCTGTGATCAGCCACAAATACCCTTATTTGAATGTATTTCTGACTGTGGGTCTTGTTGTTGCCTTCAGGGGAAGAAATTTTGTAAAATAACTATCCTGTCTTTTCTGGTAAAATTTCTGGGAAAGCAGCCTTTCACATAAAAACCGACACAAAAACTACACAAAGAAACTAGGGGATCTCACAGGAGTTTGGACTGGGCGATTTGGGAGTGTAAAACCAGGAGCCAGATTTACAAAAGTGTGCAAGTGTGTTCTGCAGTTCTCAATCAATTTGTGGTTGCAGGCTGTGTGTATTCAGGGCCAGATTTACTAATACAGCAGCTCATAAAACAGTCAGCTCCTGGGCTGCTCCTGGAACTAACCTCTAGATGCATTCTGGCAGTGAAGGAGTGCTCATAGGTGCAGTTCAGGTGGGTGTAGTGATTTTGACTCCACAACTTTTACTTCAACCACAGTCAATTCCACATGAGAAAACATTTGTTTACCACTTTTGAATTATAATGTTACAATCTTTAGGTCAAATTGCACTGGTAATGTAATAGAAGTCAATCTAACTTTACTGGAATTGATAAAGAGTTGGAATAATACGTACAAAATATACACAAGCCTCCACAACTGGTGGAGGGAGACAAAGAGAGAGGGTGGGGCTGGAGCAGCTGCTCCATAGTGCAGTAGGTGGAGATTGAACTGGTATAGATACAGCTGATGTTTCACTCAAATACAGAAGTAAATGCAGTGAAATGCATAAAGACATAACAATGCAGTTTGAATTTAAACGACTGGTTTTCAGAGGCCGAGAATTTTCATGACTTTGGTAACTTCAATTGAATACATAATCATTTTCTGTCAACATTATATAGGTGATCCTCCCTTAAATGCATATTTACCTGTATGATAAGTACAACTCATGTGTTTGGGGCAGAA
Organism: Xiphias gladius; assembly: GCF_016859285.1. Taxonomy (NCBI): domain Eukaryota; kingdom Metazoa; phylum Chordata; class Actinopteri; order Istiophoriformes; family Xiphiidae; genus Xiphias; species Xiphias gladius. The sequence continues at coordinate 1,384,455 of NC_053419.1, forward strand.
TATGTCAAATCTGCACAAAGGCTTTATATATAAGTATTTCAGGAGTGTACTTATTTAAAGGCTTTAAACATTCAGACTAAATTTTCATGATCAATCCTTTTAAAGAGGTAGATGGATTGAATCTTCTATTATGTAATTTAATATTATGGTATTGATATATATCATTATATGCAAAATTCAGTTGAGAAGCTTTTTATAGATAAAAGACAGGAATGTCTAGTTTTGGTTGGTTGAGTGAATCAAATACCTGACAAATCAAGATACTTCATTACATTGCAAAAATAAACAAATCCAATAAATTGGATTCCAGCCATTGTTGCCATAAAGCAGTCCTAATCATTTGCAGCATTGAAAGCAATATAGCCAGATATATTAAAGGGATAGTTACCATGGTAACAGTAAAAAAATACTTATGACAGTTGACAATTTTATATTGTCCCGCAGCATATTGTTATATACTATGATATTGACCAGTCCTGGTCCCTGAATGGATTTCTCATGGGAATTTTAGCAGCAATATTCAGTAAATATTTGTTAAGCAGACAAACTTTCGTGTGTGTGGACGGACTGTTTTTGAACAGATGGAGTCAATCCGACTGTCAGAGCAGAAGGACACATTGCTCAAGAGACTGGCAGACACAGAGGCAGAAAATGCTGTGAGTTTAATAGAAGACTGCAAAATCTACGTAGTTTATTTTAAGTAGCCTAAATGTATTATCTGTTCTCTTTTTTCTCTTGAAGACAAGCTGATACTTGTAAAAATGTTGGCTTGAAATTCTTTTTCCCATTTATTGTTTTTTGTCTTCATGTAAAGCACATTGAATTTTCCCCCTATGTATGATACATGTATGTGATACATAAATAAAGCTTGTCTTGCTTTTTCCTTTTACAGCATCTTGTGGTGAAACTTCAAGAGAAAGGCAAAGAAGTCAACCATCTCTCCAAACTTTTAGATACTGAGAAGGTACTGTAAACACAGCTGTCAGTATGTGTGATCCTTTTTACTCTCAAACAGCAGAGCTGACTATAAGAGGGATCAAAAACAAAGCAATATCTTACTTGGGCATTTCATGTTTTAGTTAAATAGGTCAAAGCAGAATACATATTTTCACTAATGTAAATTCTGCTGGATTTTGGGAATGCAGGACAATGCGAAGAGCACAGCTAATTTGTCCAAGAGTCTGGAGTCAACAAGAGCTCATTTACAAGGACAGCTCCGCAGCAAAGAAGCTGAGAACAACCGGCTTACTGTGCAGATAAAGGTTTGTCATGGGATCTACTCAGTCCAAGTACTTGCCATCCTGTGTAACAATCTATCTTTGTTTGTGGTGTGTATTGTAATCATGTACTTGGTAAATTCATTTTGAGTGCTTTTGTCACCAAGGCCACTGCAGTCAGACTCATTGTTGTCAATATGTGTCCTGTATATCAGTGTTAACTGTTGTCAGATACTCTAATTTGTAAATGGAAAGCACAGTAACAGTAAACCCAGCTGTAATCCCTGGTTTTCTCCTTTCCATTGGTTCAGAACTTAGAGGGAGCAGCCAACCAGCAGAAGGCAGAGATGGACAATCTGATGGACCAGCTTATGAGGCTGAAGCAGCAGGCCAGTGCAGACCGAGAGGCTCTGAAACGAGCCACACAAGTCCAGAAACAGCGGGCTGAGCACAGTGAGGACACTGCAGGCCAGCTGAGTGTCCAGCTGTTGGACATGGTAGGGCTGTGTGACAGAGTAGACAGGCTCTTCTACTGAAATTAATAAAAAAGAGAGACACATGACACATGCTTAGGTTCATATAATTACTGTTAACATTGTCCCTAGGTACTTTTTCAATTATTAAATTACTGACCATATGTTAAAGAGACACTTTAAGTAATGAACTGCTCTCCTTTTCCTCTTGCCATTGGTTGTTTCTTTTGGTTTATCTTTAAAGAAATCTCCAAGCCCCATCTTGTCACTCCCACAACCACACTTCTTCTGCACTTGTGTCTGTAACAGAATCAAACAAAAAAATTCCACGGTGCAGAAAAAGTTCATTTTTTATTCAACAGGAAAAGCGCGTGGCAGACGCGCTGTCAGCAGCTGACACCTGGCAAAGTCACCATGCTCAAGAGGTGAAAGACAGAAGTAAACTGGAGATTGAAGTGTCGCTGTTCAAAAGGTATTTGCAGCTCTCTTACAGCACCAGATTCAGACAAATATAAGTGTTTTTCCTTATAATAATCAGAGCACTATTGATCTCAAGATGCGGTCAGACCATAATTCGCCTGGTGAAATTTAAATGGGTGGTGTGGCAAAAAGCTAAAAGGGATAGGAATTACTATGAATAGGGCTGTAAACATAAATTGCATTCCTCCTTCTCTGCTGCTTGTATTATTTCACCTGCAGTTATAAAACAAGAATATAAACAAACAATATTTCCTGATTGACTAGTCAGTCTGAGCTACTCACAGCTGGAAGGCATTTTCTTTCTTGAGAAATGACCTCATCTATTAATTGTTTTTTAAGATTTGTGGACATTCCAATTAGGAAATGCCGAGCAATCTGATTGACAGAAAATGTTACTAATAATGTATAAAGCTTCCAATGTCAACATGAAATTAGCATCCCGACTGCGACTGTTTGACTATTTGGAATGCAGGGGTACGAAACTGTGGTTTCATTCTAAAAATTCGTCAACCAGTGAAAAGTTACTGCTGGTTGTAATTCAAAACTTTGCCATTTTGGTGGTATAAATGAAAATATGGTTGTATGATACAACAGCCGTATAGCAGAGCTGACCGAGCAGCTGCAGAGTACAGAGGATAAAGGCAGACTGCAGAGAGAAGCCCTGCTGGACCACCTACAGGGACTCACCACAGAGAGCACTGCTGCCAAACTGGAGAACCAGTCCCTCAAGGTGAAACACCCAACAGAACACATTGACTGAATACTAACCTGACCATACCCTGGTCAGCACTTCTACATATCTGTTAAGCTTTTGTGTCTTGGATAACATCCTTCTTATTTACATTCTTCATTCTAAAAGACTTACATTGACTAACATTACATTAGGAGTGTGGACTTTCTGGTTAATTTACAGTCATAAGTGATGACACTTAATGTAAACCTGTGTGTTCCTCTCAGGCTACAGTGTCGGCAGTGGAGGAGAAGCTTGCATTTTCTCAGTCAGAGCTTCAGGAGGTCAAAGTTTCCATTAAGCAATATGAAAACCTGCTGGACAGCTATAAGATCCAGGTATGTGAAGCATACTGTACCACTAGGAATGCAACAGATTGTGATTGTGACAAGTCTTAACCCGGTTTTTCCTTCTGTTAACCATCACTATCCAGGTGGGAAAAACACGGGCCGAGGCAGATGAGTATGGTGCTCGGTTGGCTCAGGCGGAGCGGGAGGCCCAGGCCATGCGGGGAAAGTTCGAGCAGGAGATAGAGGAGGTGCGCAGGGAGCTGCTGGGGCGGCTAGCGGAGCTGGAGCCTCTTCCTGAAGCCTTACGACTGTCTGAACTCCATTTGCAGGAGGCTCAGGACAGGGAGATCAGCCAGGAGAGACGCAGTGTTGAGCTCAGCACAAACCTAACTGATCTTCGCATGAAGGTGATAACAGTCATATACATGCAAGTTCAAGTTAGCATTACAAAATAATGATTTAAATTCCAAGGTAAAGTGCTAAATTGGAAATTAATCAGATAATCAGACCACATCAATTTTGAAAAAAACAATACGCCCATTCCAAACACTGGCCTCCATTATGCATTTTGCTTTGTAATTCAGTTAGATTCAATTCAAAATACTCTATTCATCCCTCAAGGGGAAATTTGAGGCAAGCCAGTTTGCAAAAAAAGTACACAGACAATTAATTTACACACTTTATATGCCTTTTTGAGGATTTGTTCACATCACGTCTTAATTTCACTGAATCTTAATCTGTCATCAAACACAGTTCCCAAGTATCTGTATGTCTGAATAATTTTAACATTTAGGCCGTGAAGGACTGTTAGAAGACTTTCTCTGACTGTGTTTCGGTGAGATTATATTTTCTTTAGTTTTGGATACATTTAAATCTAAAAAAGATCTGTCGCGCCAGTCTCGCCAGGGTGATCTTACTGACTTAGAGGAAACATAAGAACACCGTTGTCAGCTAGTTTTCCAGTGTGTTGATTTTTATATATTTACTATGACATCCTCTGTATACAAGATAAAAAATAAAGGATAAAGGAAAACCCTGCAGTGAGCTAGTGGAAGTGTACTGTAAATTGATTCAGCTGCTCGACCATTTACGACTACTGTCTGAGTTCTGTTAGTGAGAAAAGAGTTTTCATTAATATTGATATTAATGCTATAGGATGTCAGTCGTTTGTTGTATGTCTAAAAAAAAAGAATTGTATGTCTAACGATCTTCAGATTTGGAGTGATGTTAGAACATCTTCCTCTTAGTTTAGTTGTTTGTGTTTACTGTGCTCAGCGTATTTCCGAGGAGTACCTAATGAAAATGAAAATTGAATATTGTTGAGGTTAACTTTATGTATTCATTTTATTTAAACTGGTATTAAAAAGGTTTTAAAAGTACTATATTTATCTTGTTACAATTTGTAGTCAGACCTCATTCACAGGCCAATCAAGTTCAGTAACAGTACAGTAACAGCTCTAACAAGGACACCAAATACTTGGATATAAGTCGAACTCCGTCAAATACTTGTCTTATCTCATCTTAGGTGGAGACCCAGAGCAGCCAAATGGAGCTCTTTAGACAAAAGAACAAGGTGCTACTTGAAGAGAACAGACAACTTCAGCAGCGAGTGGAGAGTTTGGAAAGGTCAGTCACCTCTTCTGTTTTACTCTTCTGGCTTTGACACTTTGTCCAGATCAGAGGTTTGTCTAATATTGTGCCAGTTTGTCAAAATTGCACCATTAAAAGTATGCCAAATTAGCTTTTACCAGTTCCTGTTTGCAGTGTACCCATGGATGTACAGACAACTATCAGTGGATTACTTTGATACTGAAGAAAACTGAAAAGAAAATGTGATGATTCTTAGGCAAGTTATGGAGATGTACGCAGCGTTTTTTTTCCCCTGTGATTTCTAAGTGGTTTTATGGAAGTTTATTCACAGTGGACAGAGAAAATAGTGCTGTTTCTTTCACGTGAAGAAGTTGAATAGAAAGTGGGAAATCTAGGTGAGAAATTAAGTAATAACTGCTGGGAGGCCTCTCTTAAACTGATACATACCTCCTCTCCATGTGCTCGCCATGGTCTGATAAAGCTTAAGATTATCTTAAGGGCCAACTTAAACAAAGCAAGACTGGCACACATCTATCCTAATGCAGACCCTTCTTGCCCTCGATGTAAAGGCCAACCTGCAAATCATATACTGTACATATATTTTGGTCTTGCCCTAACCTTGCTTAATTCTGGACCAGTGTGTTTGATGGCTATACATAAAACAAAAATCTCTCCCAACCCTTTGTGTGCCTTATTTGGATTTATGTCAGTGTATGGTTACAGAAAGCTTTAACCATATGTATGGTTATAGCTTTCTCTTCTTTAATTGCTAGAAGGCTTATTCTTCTCTGCTGGAAGCAGCAGTCTCCACCTAGCTTCACAAGATGGATAAGAGATACTATATACTTCTCAAAATTAGAGCGTTAAATACACACTGAGGGGGACCACTCAACAATACATGAAAATTTGGACCTCTTTCTTTTCTTTCTTACAATACTATGAAAACTTACATACTCCTCTTAATGAGGAGGACCAGTAGGATAGTCCTTAAAGTGATGTAGGGACCCATCCCAGAAGGAGTGTGATTTTTGACGCAAATTGTGTCAAATTATCACTCGAATGAGTGTATATAGCATAGTTTGTAAAAAAAAAAGGAAACCATCTTAACAATATGAGACAGAGCCCCAGTTCACTGTTTATTCTAAATATTCATTGCTGTTGTCACTGTCCTTTCTTTTGTCATCATGCAGAAAGCTTGAGGAGGCTGGCAGTCAAAACAGCGACCTGCTGGTGGTCATTGCTAAACGAGAAGACATCATCCACAGCAATCAGTTCCAACTGGAACAAAAAACAAAGGAATGTTCTTTGCTGAGCCAAAAGCTGGAGGAGGCTCTGGATGATGCTCGCCAACAGGTCTGAACCTGAAAACAGCTGGATGCTGCTAAACACTGGCCATACAAAGTGTGTATGTAAGAATACAGTAGTAGATCGACATTAGTGCTGCATCAGAAAAAAATATCCTCCTCACTTATTTCAGTGAGACCTCAGCATTGACACAACAGGGGTACAGACGCAGAAGATCTTTTGCAAAAAAAATATGGGTTGTCTAGCAAAAGCCCGTTGTTTCTTTTTTTAACACAGTGCTTTTTTTTTTGAACACCAGCTTAAACTTCACTGTTACTCCCAGGGGTTTCTGCAGCTCGAGATGTGTATAATTATGAGTGTCTGCATGTGTGGAAGGTTGTGTTGTTAGGGATATATCAGTTATTTACTATTGTTCACCCTCTGTTACCCATTAATTAAATTCAGTGTGTTATATTACCTCCAGATGTCGGAGACCAGAGAACGTGCTGCTACCAAAGAACGCTTCACCCAAGCCAAAATAGTGGACTTAGAGACCCAACTCAGCAGGACCACCTCAGAAATCAACCAACTGCGACGCAGCAAAGAGGACGTAAATGCTTCCATTAATAGTTTAGTCAACACTTTGTGTGTATAAACTGTCAGCAAGTCTGTAAGATGTGAATTTATTATGCTCAGGTGGAGCGACGTTATCAGAGCCGACTGCAGGATGTAAAGGATCGCCTGGAGCAGTCAGACAGCACCAACCGAAGCCTGCAGAACTACGTCCAGTTCCTCAAAGCGTCCTACACAAATGTATTTGGAGATTTGGCCCTCAGCAGTTCTCTGTGGGCCCCCCCACCCATCTGATAGCCCATCCATCAAAAGTATATTATACACACATTCCAAAACTGTACTGTTGCTCAGGTTTGTTACTTTAAGACTTGCTAACTAGAGCTGCAGGCTGTAAGGATGACAGTGTCAGTCAGCTGCTTTGTTGCTTGTTGCATACCGCTTTGAACTGGTTAAATGAAGAGCAACAGTGTCTCCAAGAAGTGGTGTAACAAAAACACTTAGGCAAACAGCTATGCTAAGGATCTGGATGTTGGATTTGACCCAGAGACACTGAGAATCAGGATAAGAATCAGAACATGTGATTGAACAGTTTTTATGTGATTGAAAGAGCTATAATCACATAAAAACTGTACTCATAAGGACTTTAAATGAAAACGGGACAAGGCATATATTGGAATATCTTGAAAACTAGATGGTCATCTCCAACATCTTTCACGTTACCCATGCTTATTTTACCAGATGCTTTAATCCACTAAATGCATTTCTATCCTTATTATAGGTTAAACAAGAATGTATGTTTTGAGAATACTAAAGAGAGGAGATGAGAGTTATCAAGCATAAAGCAAATTATGAAATAGACGTGTTAGAAGGATGTGCAATACAAATTGTGCAAGCTTAGTGAACTGTGTGCAGTCAGGATTTCACTGCCAATTTCAATACTGAATTATATATCGAAATAAATATACATCAGAAATGCCCATCTGGGCATTTTTCTATGCAAAAATTAGTCATGACACAAAAGCTGCTGGAGTTTGGAGAGAAAGCAGTGTTGGGTATAGGAGGCATTTTGTAGTCATTGGTTTTGGTTTTCCTACAGTTTCTATGATTTCATCAGTATTTCTTGCTTGATCTTCAAGTCCAAACATCCAACACGAAATATCCTCATCCGTATTTCCAGTTTTTACTAAAGCTAATGTTTTTTGTTAGTTTTGATGGTGCCTTGTAGCATTTCAGACTGAATGTTTTTTTCAGAAATGTATCAACGGAAATCGCAAATTTCCTTTATCAAGCATGGCCAAGCCTTGCCCAGTCAGTATGACAAAAGGTAATATACAGTATCTATGACCAGAAAAAAAAGAGTTCTACTTGTTATTCTCCGCATTTACCACTATATTCTAAAAACTATTGATTTATTTATACGATTTTTGTAGCCAAGCCAGCCATGACACATTTTGTGTTTCTGTGTAGCTATGCTCTTTGATTGTATGGAGCGGAAAACATTGGTGCTATCACTGTCCGTTGGCTGGTACAAGACAGTGTGTGTCAAACAGTGATTTTGGGTTTACATTCTCACATACACTGTTGGTAGAATCAATAGTTGTTAATAGACTACATGTTTTTTCTTAACTTTCATAGAGTGTATTAATAATTTATATCTGCTGTGGATAACTTTAAAGCAGCAATAAAATAACAATGTTTTTTCATCTGAATCAAACAGACTAAAAATTAATGCTGCATGTGGTGTTTTCTCAACTCTTATTTTGTACATGTACTGAAGTGTGTAACAGGACACAACCCAGTAACACTTTTTGGTGTTACTCCACTGACATACAATTAGTGACTGGATCTTTGGTCCTGTTGACTTTTTGTAGTTATTTGTTTGTCATCCAAATAAACCGTCAATCAGAAAATCACACTTAAATCATCATTAATGTTGCCACATTGGCCCATAGAAGCTGTTCTATTATTCATTGTCTATGAACAGCCTAATCACAATAAAATGTTTCTTTCATGTTCAGTTTAAGAAGACATGTTGAAATCCACAAAGTAAAACTGAACTGCACAATAAATATGCCTCCAGGATCCCAGCAAGCCCCTTAAACAAATCGTTAAATACTCTCCAACTGATCCAGAATGCTGCAGCACGAGTATTGACAGGAACTAAGAAAAGAGATCAGATTTCTCCTATGTTAGCTTCTCTGCATTGGCTCCCTGTAAAATCCAGAATAGAAATTTAAAATCCTCCTCCTCACTTACAAAGCCCTTAATGGCCAGAAAACATCATATCTGAAAGAGCTCATAGTACCTATTACTCCACTAGAACACTGCACCCCCACAATACAGGCTTGTGGTTCCTAGAGTCTCCAAAAATAGAATGGGAGGCAGAACCTTCAGTTATCAGGCTCCTCTGTTGTGGAACCATCTTCCAGTTTGGGTTTGGGAGGCAGACACCCTCTCCACATTTAAGAGTAGGCTTAAAACCTTCCTTCTTGATAAAGCTTACAGGGCTGGCTCAGGCTTGTCTTGAACCATCCCCTAGTTATGCTGCTGTAGACCTAGACTGCCGGGTGACTTCCCATGATGCACTGAGCTCCTCCCTCCTCCTCTTCCTCTCTATCTGTACGCATTCATATGTCATCAACACTCGTTACTAAGGTGACCTCTCTCCCGTAGTTTCTTTCTGTCTCCTCTCTCTCCTCTCTCCTCCTGTCGCTTTCTGCAGGTATCTCTGCCCCTGCTGCTAGAGAGTCTGGATCTGTGACTGCAAACCACCTACTGTCCCATGATCCTGCTCAACACCCAGTGTGTCAAATATTGTGGTTATCCTCTATCATTATATTTAGTTTTATTCGTGTATTATTCACCCTATTACTTTAATTATTAGTTTTATTATTAGTCTCATTAATGTTACACATCTTTATGTTGTACCTGTACTGTGCTATGTCATCCCCCCCTCCAACCTAGCCGGTCGAGGCAGGCGGCCGCCCACCATGAGCTGGTTTCTGTTCAAGGTTTCTACCTGTTAAAAGGGAGTTTTTCCTTGCCAATGTCGCCAAGTGCTTGCTCATGAGGAAATGTTGGGTGTCTGTAAACATAACTATAGAGTATGGTCTATATGAAAAGTGCCCTGAGATAACCTCTGTTATGATTTGGCGCTATATAAATAAAACTGAATTGAATTGAACTGAATTAAACTGCTTTGATCAGATTTGGAAATACACATTTTTAGTTTACATTAGAAAATGGCAGTTGAGGATGAAAACTACGTTTCTACTAATATGTAACAGACCATGTACAGATGATCTCTTGTCTAAGTCCTTGTAGTCAGCTGATAGAAAGGCTGGAGGAATTCTCACGGATAACACTGCTGATTAAAGGGCTGAAATGCTTTTTATTCATTTCTCAGTGTTAACGGATAGGCATTGACAGTCGCTTCACTCGTCAGGCAAAGTGCATTCCGCTTCCGCAATGTGGCCCGAGGCTGCAGGCATAGAGCAGATATAGTACTGTGGATGAGCAGCAAGCAGCAAGTCCTTCTGCAGTGCTTCATGTATTATTTGTTTCACAAAGTGTAGTTCTGTACAGTCGGGAAGGGCGTGTAAGTCTGGAAAAAAGTATGCTTTTGATTTGAATGTTTTGATAATGAAGTCCACAAAACTGTCAAGATATCCTACCGGCTTTCAGTTCTGATTATTCAGTAAGTGCTGTGCCACCACCACTATAATTGCTAAACATTACAAGAACATGTTTATCTGGGTAGAATGACCTGAAATAACAAATAAACTTCGGGTCCCTTCGGTATTCATCGTTTTTTTCCGTACAGCTGCAGAAAATTACGTCACATTTGATAAAAAAAAAAAAAAACAGCTTTCTGAGCGAGCGCCCTCCCTTCCCTAGTCGTCGATCGGCCTGGACAACCATCGCTTCGTAAGCTCCTTCGAAAACACACCAAGGTGCGAAAATGCTTATATTTATATCGAAATGTTCATTTTAAAAGTTTGCAGTGAACGATTTAGATTAGGCTTTCTTAGCTGCCCTGATCAGTTCAATTTTTGTTCTCTGGGTTCTCCAAATTCACAAGCTCAACGTTGGCTAGCTGCAAGCATTCCTTTTGTTGAATGATATTTTTAGTAGAGTAGGTAATATACATGCAGATAACGTTATGCAAAATTTGCCAATTTGCTTCTAAAGAGTATTAGAGTTTGATAAAATGTAAATGTTAACATTAGCCACCCTACGAAATGACATTAGCTTGCATTGACACCAATTGACCTGCGTTGCATTCACACAAAATGGTAGATTTAAGCATTCACAAGTTGATATATTTAACATCAGCTAACTGTTATGTTTTCCGTTCGGAAAGTGCAGCTAATGTTGTAATATTGCTTGTTTGGTTAAAATGCTAACGTTAGCGAAAATAACCCAGGCGGTTGTCGTGAGCTGCTGTCTGCTAGCCAGTCCGTTAGTTTACAACGTCAATTTTCAGTAACGCTAGTCAAATCTGACTTCACCGATAACATTATTTATGGGTATAGTCAATCCTTCAGCGTTTGTAAACGGTGTGTTTTTAAATGAATGAATCAGATGTCACTAATAAAAATAACCACTAACAAGGTTCTGTAGTTGGCTACATTAGCTTGTCGGCCATGGCTGAGAGGGAGCCGCCCAGTGCAGTTGAAAACCTTCGGACATATGGCCCCAGCTGTTCGTCTTCCTGTTGCCCTACATTTAATTTAATGCGGACAGTGTTACACGAGCATCCTGGTGGACGGATATTCTGAAATACGCGAACAATTTGAGAGAGAGTTGGTCAAATCCAATATCATTAGTTAGCGTTACATGTTTTTAAGGAGTGGTCCAAGCCCATTAAAAGACCCCGGTATTTCCAACAGAGCGTGATACCATAGAGTTCACATAAAGACGATTGTGGACAGTAAAAGCACAATTGTGACAGTGTGAAGGCGCTGTCTCACACCTCTGCTACTGACTGCCCCTGCAAGTGGATTTGTCAGGCTGGTGCCAAGTTCTTCACATACCAAATGCCCCTCCACTCTGAAGAGGAATTCAGATAGAAACTAGCAGCATACGGCCTTCAAGATAGTGATTAAATACCATACAAAATGTATCTACCCATCCAGTCACCTGTACTGACTGGTGTTATTGTTGCACTGCTATGTAAGACATTGTTTTGGCTTTTATACTAACTGCAAATGTCAGATGCCCCTGGCCATTCATATGATAATGGAAGATACAGGGAACAGGAGAGTGTGTACTGACTCAGACATTTATTAATGAGCCTTGTTTCAACATTGACGTTTTCACTGTTATTAGGCTTAAAAATTGCATGAGCACGGCTGATGATGGCTTTAATGATTAATTTGATAAGACAAAATTGAACATGGAGCATTTTTATTAAAGATTTTTATCAGAGGTCAGAGGTCCGGAATGATTGGCGATAGCAAAATAACATTTAATTAACTCCCTTATAACTTTTAAACAACATACATTCAAGTTCGAGATACCTGTAGTCAATTGCTTGAACTTAGGCACAAAAAATGTGATTGCTGGATGGAAACACCGATCCTGGTGAAGCTTCTGCGTTGAAGATATATGGTTTTCGCAATTAATTCAGCTGTCAGCGTTGTTTTGGCACACACAGAAGGTTGCCCCTGAACTCTTATGCGTTATTGCACCACAAACATCACATCTCTTGTGATTGGGCCAGCACAAAACCGAGGCAGACACGGCTCTGACAGTTACCCCATATTTATTTCTCTCTCAGACATATTGTTACTACATTTACACTAGTTGTAGAAATTGTGTACTAGAGAAAACGAGACACATTCTGTATCTGTGATTTAGGAGCTGATAGGCAATTCTCTGCTGTAACGTTAACGTGTGAACAACAGCACGCAACAGTCTCCAGCAGTTAACGTCCCCATGACAATGATGTCAACAATAGGGAAATAAACCACATAAAACCACATTCATCTTGGGACAGGATCACTGTAAATAATCTCAAGCTAAAATTTATTCTTCAATATTCATAACACAATCTATGGGCTAGGTCTGGATTGACTTGCCGTTCAATCCGGAATGCGGACCAAGGTCTGGACTTTGAGAATTCCAGACCACAAGCGCAACAAGCAGGAGAACTGCAGTAACTGCCGCCATCTTTTGCTAGTAATGTGGACAGCATTAGGTGAATGCTGGAATCTGAACTGATTCTGCTGCAGAAACATGGAGGGAAAATCGGACAGCTGAACCACCTAAAATGCTTCCCAGATAGTCCAAGGGCAAATTAGATGTCCCTCTACACTGCCTCATTTTAATCGTATTAGAGTGACCGCTTGAATACATTTCATTAAATATTGTTGTCCATGTTACCACTGACAGAGATAGCATAATTATTTAGAAATGTTTGACTCTGACCAACGGAGATATGGCTGTTAGCCATGTACTTCTTCCTTTTAACTTACTGTTTGTTTGTTTAAATGAAGCCTGCACATTCAATTATTTGAGTGAATAGCTAGATGTAGGCAATATTTAATGTACACCAGTTAGCTGTGGTTTCAGGTGTTTTGTAATGCAAAGTAGATCTATCACAACATTTAGTCCAGTGCATTACACATGAGATCATGGTGTTAGATGTCTACCAGAGTTGTGCACGGTCACCTCTGCAGTCATTTGTAATCACCCTCTGTTTTTTATAGTTTTTTTGTTTGTATGTTTTTTTTTTTCCAGTTGTGTAATACTGATAACTTATATAATTTTTGAACACAGCTATTTAGACCTTGCTGTATGCCATGGTCTGTGCTACAGTGAATTAGAACCTACGTATTTCTTTTATCCAAGCTCCCCATCACATACAACCTACTAATTGTCTTTTTTCATTGTAACTGTAGGCTGACCATGACCCAGATAGAAAATAGGCCTCCTTGTCTCAAGACTGTCAGATTTGCTATGGAGCCTGCAGATACAGTACAGCCTGCTAACTCATTGTCATATTACTGCTGGCATGAACTAATTTCCAGACATTTTGAGACTGTGTGGAAGAGTCTTTCTGTCCCGAATTTACAGTGATTCTTCATAGCATTGCCTGCTGAAACATTACCATGATGAACTTCTTGTGAAAGCATCCTCTTATTCTGACTACTCACTGCTGATGGTTTATTACTTGTGAATGGTTGTAATCATGCGATCAATGTTATGCCCTGTAGCCAGCCTACACAGACCTTGTCAACCTTTACTAAGCCAATGCTCAAGGTAACAACCATATTTGTGTCACTACTCTGTGCCTTTGTGTGTTTGTGTATGCCATTGTGTCTTTTAGTTTGTACAGGAAAGAAGATTCGAGAGAAGTGTAGTCCAGTGGCGGTGTTGTTTTGCTGAGTAAAGGGATGGGAGAAAGCTAAAGGGAGGGGTAGCTGGTAAGGAGCAGAGAGAGAGACGCATGGGCTGGGCTACATCTTGGCTTACTCTTTTGTACAGCGTAATCACTGCAGGTGCAATGCGTATGTCTGTGCTGCTGTAGATGAGACTTCTCTTCCTCAGTCACTATTAGATTGTTAAGGAGTGTACTTCACATGTACACACTGCTTTAGACTATGACTTCACCACAGATGTAGACCTCTGATCAGCCAAAATACAAGAAAACCTGAGGCTCCAGACTTGAAATATCTTGTGTGTATGGTTTGGTTTTGCACTATTTTTTATCTTTTTTTATCCTGTCAAACTATCAACTCAGATCGGTCAGTATGAAAATGTAATGTTTGATTTAATTTGAATGTCACAAGGATATGGTAAGTGGCTGGTGATCTGAATTGTGCATGCTTTTGTCTGTTTCTGTTGGTCCTGGTAGATACCTAGCTAGGAGTAGTTTCATACTCTCAGTATGGAGTAATAGACATTACTTGAATTTTACTGCATGTCTTTTGTTGTTGTGATATTCTTTGCGAGAAAATGAAGTATGGTCTTGTCTTAAACTGAAATAGACTAAGGTATCTTAGGTAAATACATTTCAAAATTTGCCACATTGGTCAGTCCTTAAGAAAACATTGAAATTGCTTTGCATAATACTTTATATTTGCTTGATATGAGCCTAATTGGAGTTGTGAAAGGCTAGTTTGACTGGTCAAGAGGCTCTCTTGGTCTTTACTGGCCAAGACTCAGCAAAATGAATAGATTCTGTTTCCCAGGGCTACAGCTCTCATTAATGTTGTTTTTTGTAGAACTTTTTACTGTAGATTCTATTTAAATGAATTACATTTCTGATATCGATTTTATATTTGTTAAAACTTGCAGTTGGTTGCTAAAGGCTTCAAATTCCTGATTTTGCTATCAGCAATTATTGTGAACATATACGTTATGTATTGGCCTTATATGATTTAAGAAGAGTTCTTCAGAAGATCAGTTTGAGGAAAATAAAAAAGACATGTTGTTGCTGTTATATCATTGTCTTCATCCTCTCTAGGGAAAATAGACTGTCAGGGAAATAGACTTGCCTAGTCTTATGAGACTCACCCATTTCCTGCAAATTCCATTAGCTTCCATCCTTCTAGTATGGCGTCACTATGACCCCTATTCATAACAGATAATTCACCATAGTAACTGGGAGTTGCTCAGTGAATGACTTCATCCACTAATATGTGGAGCTCTGATAAAAGAGGACTTGGAGAAGGTTAGTGAAATCTATTGGAAAGATGCTGTATTCTCTGAGACAGAGTCTAATGTAAGGGTGTAGCCTTGCTTCATTGTAACAGCAACATCCAGTAGTTGACACATTTTGTACTTAGCTAACAAACTTCTATTTATCTATTTATTTAATGAAGTTCTGTGTTTAACAAGATTTAGGGTAAACTTCTTTAAGTCCTCCCTTATTATTAACTTTTGACTTCAACAGCCAGGTCTATTGAAGACGTGAGATTTACACTTTGGTTCAAATGTACCGTCTCTGATCTCGTCTCTGATCAGACATTGGAACAAGTATGAAATAGTGACTGAAACACTGTTCATTAGGACTAACCAGCAGTCACTTCCAAGCCATTTGTAACCATGACGTCGTCTGACAAAACCACCATATCCTAAATTAAAGACAACGGCTGTGCCTTACTATATTGACTTGTAAAATGATTACTCAGAGAGAAACTTAGCTCATTCATGTCTGCGTCAGCTGCAGTGCAGTCAGTTGAATGAGACATGTAGAGAGGTGTGTCTGCGGAGGGAAAGCGCAACCTCGCACTCGCAGGACAATACTGGCAGCTCTTTTACAGAAAGTAGCTAGGACTTGTCCAAAAATTTGTGCGATTTGTTGCGAGATGCTGTTGTGAAGAAAAGTCACTAAAGGGTCCTGATAAGTCGGTAAACCTAGCGAAAAAAGCGCTGCAGTTGGCATCACTGCCTAGAAATGCCCCCCTGATGATGTAATAGAAACCATTTGCACCAATTCATTTTGAATGAGCAACAGTTAATGGGGAAACTCCCAACATTCAGCCGGCCAACCAATGTTGTAAGCTCAGCAATGAGCCCTGGGGCATTTGGCTGAATAACGGCGTAACTTTATCACTCACTCACTCACTCACTCACATTTGTGTTTATAGGGCTGGCCTGGCTGTTGTGGTATATGATCACTTTCTGGTATGAACTCTCATACTAGTAAATAGTTAATTCACTATGAATTCATGCTATGTGTGTATTCTTGTGGAACATTTTCTACAAAAGACTGAACACAATTCTAATTCACAAAACACTGATAGGTTTAAAGTGAAATATTGTAAGTTACAATATAGGAGACAAACAAACATTATCAAAATAAGTCAAAGGAGAGTCTCTCAATAGAAAGAGTCTTACAATCCTCTTTATAGTGTTTCTTGAGACAAAGAACCTAGTCCCAATTGCTTATCTTTACTTCAACGCAAACACATCATCCAATAAGATAGAAACATATATAATGTTCATGCGCTGCCCATGCACTGGCCATAAATTGAAGCTCTGACACAGCATAGCTTGGCTTATTGACCATTTATGGTAAGGCTACAGGCTGCCCCATAGGTAGGCCCCCCTGGACTTATAAAACATCTTTCTAAGGCCTCTCGGAGAGACCTTGAAACTTCTATAGGAGCATCACTAAAAGTCGAAAAAAATGATACACACACACACTGAAGGAAAAGTTGGTGTTGGTGTGTGTGTGTGTGTGTGTGTGTGTGTGTGTGAGTGTGAGAGAGAGAAACTCCTTCAATGAAAGCTGAAAGTCTACCCTTCAGTCCCATCTTGACTGCCTCATTTCAGATCCATTGTGGTGTACAGAGGCAAAAATTATGAAAATTGTGTCACTGTCCAAATACTTATGGACTTAACTGAATGTAGCCTGTTTTACAGCTGTGGAATAATAAGATTGAACCCAAGCTATTTATTATTTTCATAACTGATACAGATTATTCTGACAATTACCAAAGATGTTTTTTAAACAGCAAGAGGAAACGGAGAAATTAGTAAGCAACAAACCATTACTGATTTCAGTGAACAAAAACATCACATGTTAAATTATTATCTACAATAACTGCAAACTATAGAAAAATCAATTAAACCATTATGAAATTGCAACCTGAAAGAATTTAAAGCTTTTGTAATGTCTTTTTAAATTGCTGCAACACATTTGAGTTTTCTCATCTTCAGGTGCTTTTTAAAACTGGTATGCCACGGGTAGATATGATCCTTGTAGGCAGCTGTTGTTTCGGCTATGTAGTCGCTAAGTTAGTTAGTCCAAGTAAAATGCAGACCTTGAGGGAAAAATGTTGAATCAAGGATTTCTATTATTACGATTTCTTGAGTTCCTTACATATTTCTTTCAGCTCACAAGCCCTGGTTGCCAAGTCAGCTCAGGAAGTACCAATATCTCTTTATATAGAACATAAGATAACTGGACTTTGGAAGGGTGAAGATAGGAGTAAGGGTTATATGACTACCCATCGTATAATAGAAGCTGGCAGTACTGCTGGCTGATATCAATGTGTGTGGGTGTTTGAGGGAGAGAGAGTAGAAAAACCCATAGAGGCAGCTGTGACGTGAAAAGAGGGAAAGCTGTTATCTATTGATACAAGAAGGGAGGAAGTGCTATCAGCAGTTGCAGTGCAGTTTTTAGGGGTGTCAGAGAGCTGTTAGCAGCCCTGCTCTGACACTAATTTTGTCTTGTTTTTCAGATATTCAATTAAGCCAGTCAATTCTGTTGTAATTAAAATTAAACTTTTTATTGAACCAAATATTTACAGTTAGGTACATAAGTATTTCGACAATGACACCATTTTTGTACTTGGATGAAAACCCTCTGGAGTCAGCGCCTGCCTGAGTCTGAAACCCATGGACATCACCAAATGCTGAGTTTCCTCCCTTGAGATGCTTTGCCAGGCCTTTACTGCAGCAGCCTTCAGTTGCTGCTTGTTTATGGGTCTTTCTGCCTTCAGTTTTATCTTCAGTAAGTGAAAAGCATGCTCAGTTGGGTTGAAGTCAAGTGACTGACTTGGCCATTAAAGAATATTCCACTTCTTTGCCTTGAGAAGCTCTTGGGTTCGTTTCACAGTAAATTTTGGCTCATTATCCATCTGTACTGGGAAGCAGCGTCCTATCAGTTTTGCAGCATTTGGCTGAATCTGAGCAGATACTATAGCCCTACACACTTCAGAATTTATCCTGCTACGTCTATCAGCAGTCTCACTATCAATAAACACAAGTGACCCACTTCCATTGGCAGCCATACATGCCCATGCTATAGCACTGCCTCTTTAATGTTTGACAGATGATGTGATATGCTTTGGATTTTTGAATTCTGCAATCATCCACTTCAGTTGTCATCCGGGGTCTCCCAGTTCTTTTGGTGTAGCTGAGCTCGCCAGTGAATTCCTCCTTTTTAAGAAAGTGCTAAATTGTTGATTTGGCCACTCCAAAAGTTTCCGCCATCTGTCTGATAGGTGTGTTTTTTCAGTCTAATGATGGCAAATTGCAAATTCAACACTTGGGATCAACTCCAGACCTTTCTATCTGCTTATTTTGTCACGAAATAATGAGGGAACAGGCCACACCTGGCCATAAAACTGAGGCTCTGTTCATACCTGGCATTAACATGCGTCTGGGGTGATCTGATCACAAGTGGACAGCTCTAAGCGCAGGTGTGAATACAAGCATTGAGGACACATTAAGATCCGATCACTCTGACAACATTCAGAGGAAGTGTGGGCTGCATATGGCCATATTCTCTTAGCAATGAGTATGCAGTTGTTTCCTGGGCAACAGTGAAGGACAAGTCAACTGATGTCGTCCTGCGTAAGCGGGTGTACGTACTTATTCACAAAAAAAAACACAAGTCGTACAAACTGTGTAAGTTTGAGCACCAAGGAATAGACCCAGTCTGTATTATTTGATTTCGTCGTCGTCTTCTTTTAATTTCTGGCAGATTAGGTAGGGGAAGTCCATTGCTGCTTCCTGCGGGTTCAAAACAACAGTGCATTCGGTCTTTGCAAACGAAATTGATGTAGATGATTATTTGCATATCGAAGGGGGAAGGTGAGATCTGATCACAAGTGGTTACTTCAGACGTATTGGAGACGCATTTGAATGTCAGGTGTGAACCGACATACTTGGAACTGTCCGCTTGTGATCGGATCATCTAAGGTGCATATTAATGCCAGGTATGAACAGGGGCTGATTGTCAGTACTTTTGAGCCTCTGAAAATGAGGGACTGTATAAAGCTGGCTTAAAACGACTGTATAAAGCTGGCTTACGTTCCTAAACGTTTAATGCAATATTTTTGTTAAACCCCTTGATTTAAAGCTGAAAGTCTACACTTCAATCAGATGTTGATGGCTTCGTTTCAAATCCATTGTGGTGGCTTACAGAGGTAAAATTACGAAAATTGTGTCACTGTCCAAACACTTATGTACCTAACTGTATGTGTTCCTCTTACACATCAGCTCATTACATACCTAGTCCTGTTGAAAGACGTCATCTTTACATTTAGTTGAAATGATGTCCAATGGCTGTAAAAAAAACTGCTGAGCCACTGTAATTTTGAAGATCGCACCAGGTGGCATCAGGTGACTTAGATTAAGCAACATGAAAGTAAATCAACATCTACTTATGTTTGTCAATTTGTGTGCAAAAGTTTTGATTTGAAAAAACTTAAAGGCA
This sequence comes from Xiphias gladius, assembly GCF_016859285.1. Classification (NCBI taxonomy): domain Eukaryota; kingdom Metazoa; phylum Chordata; class Actinopteri; order Istiophoriformes; family Xiphiidae; genus Xiphias; species Xiphias gladius. The sequence continues at coordinate 1,404,272 of NC_053419.1, forward strand.
GTGTCAGCCAGAACATCAGTTACACAAATGTACAATTTATAGAAATTGAGACTAAATAGAGTGGACAATAAGTCCATATTAAGTGTGTCAGTCAATGCCCAACAACACTCTACCATGCTGATGACAAAAAATTATATTTTTGGAAAAATAATTTCCACGTGAAAGAAAATTGAAAATTAAAAACAATTGTCACGAGTATCATTTTTCTTGGAAGCTCCTGGCAGTAATTGTGAAGCACAGTACTGTCTAAATATAGCATGTTTGCTCAGTAAAACCTTTTCTGGGAAAAAAGACAAATTATATATATTTGCTGAAGAATACGTCCCCATTCATGGTCTAATTTGAAAGCTGTTGATCTGGATTCCCAGAAAATAACGATCTCCGTATCATCAGGGTTCGGGTGGACACCCACTTACAGATGGGACTGGATCAAGGCCGTTTGGAGTAGGCTAACATATGTTGGAAGGGTCCTATTGCCACACAGCTGTGAGAAGGTCAGCCCGTGTACTTCCAGAGTGCTATGTCTTGAACAAGTCGTGTTTTTATCAAACATGCTTGATATTTGTGACATCGTGCCAATTCTGTCTGACCAATGAAATTACAGCACTTGCTTTGTGCTTGCACATATGCACTGCAACCCTGAACAATTCTAGACATTACCTTGAGGAGCTGTATATGAGAACGCAAATGTCTGAATCAGTTGGACCGGACATTAAACGGGCTTTACCATGCCAGCTCCCTAGTACAAAGTCTGTGTAATGTCTGATTGAGCCCATGTGTAAATAGATTAGGTTATTGTCTGGAGAATTCACAGTGACCGAGTGAGCGTGTTGATGACGTTTATGTCCTGCGTCCTGCACGCTTTGCCCAGGAAACCAGCCCTCAGCTAAACCAAACAGACTATTTCTAGTAGGTGAGAATGCGTCTGACATGGACAGTCTCTTGTTGTGTGCTAAATGTGTGAGAAGGCAACTCCAGACTATGTCTTGACCGGATTTTCCAAACATTGCCTGGAGTTCATATACGAAAGCGGCTCAAGTCACCAGTCCCCTACCTGAGTGTTACTGGGACTTGTATATGCTATTATTCTTATTTTACTAGGTAACCACAAGGAAATAAACACCAAACAAGGTTTGTTTGTTTAAACTTGTTTGATCACTTCCTTTCTCTTTTTTTCCAAAGTTTCAATCAGTAAATGGGGAAAATGGGTCTTTGTGTGTGTAGTAAGGGGATGAAAGAGAGATGACTCTCGATCAATAAAATCATAATGATGTGTAAAATGTGTAATGTGAAATCATGTTTAGCCCTGTGATGCTAGAGATATTGGAAATGTCAGTTACAATTGTATGTCCCCTTTTGCTGACATCACTGTACAGAATGAGGCAGACTCAGTTAAATCCCTGAGATGATTTAAGTTCTCTGTAAACTGGGGCAGGCTTTTAGATGGGGGAAGGGTGCTGGCCAGCTTTCTGGAAGGTCACTTTTTCCAGGCAGTGGGTTGATGGTACTAATCGGCTTACAGTATATGCAGTGATACTATGTTGTGTGTTTGTATATGTGTGGGCTCACTGGGATGCTTGCTTGTCTGGATAGATAATGGCACCTCTTGGGACCACAGCATGTCTATGCGCTGGCTCTGTTTAAAAAGCTCACTTCAACTGCAATGCTGACTCCACTAATCCTCCCATTCAGTGTAGACATGGATCAGGAGACTCTGACATCTATCCATCGCTTTTTGTATCACTGTCTGCAACATCAACAAAAACCCTCTTTCATCTACATTTAGGTTTGACAGACTCCACACACACCCCTACCTCACCCTGCACTTTGCTTGGCTGTCAGCTGTTGTGCTTAGGGTCTGGTTAGACAGATCAATATCTCTCCCTCTCTCCTCCTCTTTGTCTCTGTCTGTTGATGGGCAGAGTCTGGTACATAAACAAAGAACATATTCTTATTTATGCTGTGGTTCAGTGCTTTAAATTCCTGAATAAAAATAAGGTTGAAAAACAAAAAGTATCAATCTTGTAAAACCACCAACAGTCAATCTTTTATTTTGAATTTATGAATGGTTTTTCATCTCTGCCCTTCAGACTGTGCTGCCCCCACCCTTTTGATTGCCCAATTCCTAGAAACTAAGCTGCTGTGGATGTCAGCTAAGATCATGTTTTGTCATGGTTCAACAGGGTTGCTAGCTAGACATTACCCACAGTTTAAGGCTACACTGGCCATGGGGCCAGAGACACAGGGGCCAGAGAAGCTGACTGCAGCAATCCCATTGTATAGTGAAGCCTGGGTACTGTTCGCATGCATGTGGAATTTCCGCCCCCACCCCCGTTTGGCATTTTACTATTTCAGCTGCTGACCTATTAGTTGCACAGCTTGGGACAGGATGGGGCTGGGGGGTGGGGGGGTAGGGGGGCTAATGGAGGATTTAGGCAAACAGCCTATTTCATTATATCCTTCCTCATAGTTCCTAGCCAAGTTTATGTCAAGAGAGGAGTTTTAGAAGTTAAGGATCCTGACACCTTTTCTCTCATTTGTTTCACCCCTGAGCTTCTATACTAATTGAAAATAGTTTTATGTTGTTTGCCGATAAGAGAAAGAGACAGGCAGACTGTTAAGCCATTAGTGGTCTTATCTGGGAAGATAGAAATGTCACAATTTCAGAGTTTGATGATTGATTTGTGATTGATCTGCAGTTAAGTAGCATCTGTGAATGGGACGGTATGTGACTGGTAATTGTAATATGGGAAAAGGGAATTTGAGTGTAACCTCTTCTAGGTAAGCCTACATTGCTGTAGCAGTCACTCTTTGGATATCATTAGTTACTGTATAGAAAAACCTATTCAAATGGACACAGCAAGAGGAGCTATTTTACTGTATAGGCTAGATGGCTTGTCTGAATATTCCCTTTCTTTACTCACTGTTATTCATATGCCAGTATTTGGTGGCCTGAGCAGGTAAAAGATCCAAAATTCAAATATCCAAATAAATTTGTTATAGATTTATTTTAGCTGCTTTTCCAAAAGTAGCTGATCTGTCATGGATGTAGATTAAACTGATGTGGTAGAAAAAAAGGTTGAGGGTTTGATCTGTGTTCACAACGTACTAATGAGCGTAACGTATTGTTTGTTTACAGAAGATGGACACCGCAGGAGCCAAAGTTCTGGAGACAGCTGAAGACATCCAGGAGCGCCGGCAGCAGGTGCTGGACCGCTACCGGCGTTTCAAGGAGTTGTCAATTATGCGCCGGCAGAAGCTGGAGGACTCTTACCGCTTTCAGTTTTTCCGCCGCGATGCTGATGAGTTGGAGAAGTGGATCCAGGAGAAGCTGCAGATCGCCTCTGATGAGAACTACAAGGACCCTTCCAACCTACAGGTCTGTCAGCCTGGTTTTTAATGTCTCTCTATATTTGAAGTAGAGGTCTTCATGGACCTTCTTGGTTCTGGGGAACAGAGACCGGTCCGGTAGGGTCTCTCTTTACTGCCACGGGTTTCAGGTCTGCGTGTCAATATGTCAATACCCGTATGTTAGCATACGTGCTATCAGCTCTGATCACATGGAATATCACAATCACCAAGGGAAAAAAATGTTTTCCGAGAGAGGGAGAAGGATAACTGTGGACTTCACAGCTGACTGAAATGTTGTTCTAAAATGTTGTAGGAAATTTGTTGATGAGGGAACTGGCACCAGTCTTGTTTGAGGAAAATCAGTTGCTTAAAAGAGTTATACTATTGAATGACAGTCTTTTTGGAATTTGATTCACAGAAATTTAACATGTTAGAACATTGTTTTATGTCAATCTGTTGCCCAGTTGGCTACAGATTGTTGTGTTTTTGGTCCACGAGGTGAAATGGGACTTTCAGTCATTTTATAAAATTTTGTCTTAGTCTTGTATAAAAAAATTATTTTAGTTTCTATTACTTTTTATTCATTCTTAGGACATCATTATTATTCTTTTGCTGCTTTTTCCCACTGCGGCTGCTTGTTAATTGACTAAATAAATTGATTTAGAGCATCATGCTTCTGCTGGTCTTAGTGTTGTCTGTCTGTTTTAGGGTGTGTTCAGGTCAATCACATTTTGGACCTGGTCTATTTAATCTTGGTCTATTCAGGTTCGAGCTGCCTTTGCCTGGGTCCCCCTCGGATCAGGTCTCTTTTTTGAAATCAGTTTATGCCATTGAACCCTATTTGACTGTTAACTTGCCATTGGTACCGTCCCGGAAATCATAGTTCACAATGTAGATAAGCTTCTTTTCATCTATATTTTGCCGTCAATCATTTGATTTGATACATTGCTTTTTATTAACTTTCCATTAACCTTTTTATTTATCTTTTACACAGGGGAAGCTGCAGAAACATCAGGCCTTTGAAGCTGAAGTTCAGGCCAATGCTGGGGCCATTATCAAACTGGACGAGACTGGAAACCTTATGATCAGCGAAGGCCACTTCGCCTCTGAGACCATTCGAGTAAGGCACACACTGAAAAGGATTGGGTCATTTTAATACTTAGTATGGGTGCACAAAAAATTCTGTGTACCCATGGTGGGCTGAACAGTTAGCATCATTAAGGAGCAAACACAATCTTAAAGGCCCAGAGAAACACAGAAACGTCACTTGGTTTTGCTTTCTGAATATCCCGTCTACTGTTAACTCCTTCCATTTCACTCAGTCCTACACGCCTTACCGGACACAACAGAGACCCATAGTTACAAGTGTCAATTTGGTTGAGTATATACAAGTACGTGTTGAACCTCTGTGTGGCTCCTGAGTGCTGTGAAACTTCTTCCACATTCAGCTCTTCATAATCAGCTTTCCCTTCTTGTCATTCTGTTGTGAAGAAATGGACTGACTTCTGTATTGTGTTTTAATATGAGTCATCTTACAAAGGAATGGTGCTTTTTGAAATCTATTTGTTTTCAGGTGGTATTTTTAAACAGATATCCTAGTATAATAAATACTTTTTAAACACTAGGACTCACTTTTCTATTTTAAATACAGATGGAGGAGAAAGGACAAAAGAAAACTACTGTGTGTGTGTGTGTGTGTGTGTGTGTGTGTGTGTGTGTATGCATGTACATATGTATATACACATACTGTATATTATACACAGTATATCAACACAATTCAGCAACAAGATTAAAACCGGAAACTAATTTTGGCTGATCGGTGTATTTTCATAATTTCTTTGACTTTCCTCCCCTCGTTTTACAAACTTAAAAAAAATCTTTCCACCTCTCCTGTGTGCGGTAGGCTCGTCTGGAGGAGCTACATCGCCTATGGGACCTCCTGCTGCAAAGGACCAAGGAAAAGGGCATGCGTCTACTGCAGGCCCAGAAACTGGTCCAGTACCTTCGTGAGTGTGAAGATGCCCTGGACTGGATCAGTGATAAGGTTAGATTCACAAATCTTAAAAGCTTCCCTGAGGCTAATGGTACCAGTTACCTTGAATGAGGACTGGAACCAGCCAAATTTTGTGTGAAATAGAAACCTTTGCTTCACCAATAACTAGTACAGACAACTAACTAAATTTGAAATGCCATAGTAATGATAAGCAGTAAGTCAAGTTAAGGCTAAGTGCACAAAACATCTTAAAGTTGACCAAATTGCTAGCATTGTCAGACTATCCAGTTCAATTGTTAGGAGAGCTGAAATGGTGCGATTTGCTCTTATGTTACTCAGTGTTCATTAGGAGAGTGCCACCTCAAATGACAATTTGAATTTATGGTTAGAAATAACCTTATTCAAACGTTGTGAATGAAATACATGAAATGATTAACAAGCCATTTTATAGCTTCTAGAGACATAAAAGCATAGAAATTTGACTTTAGTGCTTACATATAAGCACTTTAATGATGGCCTCAGTGTTGTTTTTTTTTCACTTCCATCTGTAGGAGGCCATGGCCACCTCTGAGGAGCTGGGCCAGGACTTGGAGCATGTGGAGCTCCTGCAGAAAAAGTTTGAGGAGTTCCAGACAGACCTGGCAGCCCATGAGGAACGTGTGAATGAAGTGAACCAGCTGGCAGCCAAGCTGATACAGGAGACCCATCCTGAGGCTGAGCTCATACTTCGCAAGCAGGATGAGGTCAATACTGCCTGGCAGCGCCTGAAGGGCCTGGCCCAGCAGAGGCAAGGCAAGCTGTTTGGGGCTGCTGAGGTGCAGCGCTTCAACAGGTAAACATCAGAGAAACTTATGGTCCACCTTTACACAGTTTGTGTGTGTGTGTGTGTGTGCGTGTGTGTGTGTGTGTGTGTGTGTGTGTGTGTGTGTGTGTACAGATTGTAATTACGTGTCTGTTAACTATGAACACGTTATTACTTTGTCTTATTGATGATATTGACAGGCTGTGTGTTTTCATTCTGACAAAAGAGATGTGGATGAGACCATCAGTTGGATCAAAGAGAAGGAGCAGCTGATGGCCTCAGATGACTTTGGTCGTGACCTGGCCAGTGTGCAGGCTCTTCTGCGCAAACATGAGGGTTTGGAGAGAGACCTTGCTGCTCTGGAAGATAAGGCAGGACATATGCTACTCTACAGAATGTCAACACCTATACAGAACAGCCATGAAGTTAAAAACTTGATGTTCTAATTTCTTATGTTCTCCCCTTTTTCTGCGCGATAATTAGGTCAACACACTGGGTGGTGATGCAGAGCGCCTGCAGCAGACACATCCCCAAAATGCCTCCCAGATTCACCTGAAGAAGGACGAACTCATCACTAATTGGGAACAGATTCGCACTCTGGCTGCTGAGCGCCATGCCCGCCTCAACGACTCCTACCGGTAAAAAGCATACACTGCTTGGTGATAAACTGTCTGATGAGCAGCATTCTTGTTACTTGTGAATTACATCAAACATGCAATTCAGACATCATGTTTTCAGGAAATTAAGCAGTTGGGGGCACACATTCTCTAAAGCAACTAGCTTTCAAACATATGAGTCGTGTATTACATGATTGATGAGGCAGTACTGAAATATTAAACTACAATTTATCTCAGATTGTAGCAATTATGTACTACATGAATAGTTGTTATTAGAGCTGCAACTCTTGGTTGATTCATCGATTTGTCTATTGACAGAAAAGTAATTGGCAACTATTTTGATAATCGAGTTATTGATCAAGCTAGAATTCCAAACTTTCTTTTGTCATTTGTGAGGATTTGCTGCTTTTCTTTGTCTTATGTAGAATTAAATTAAATATATTTGAATTTTGGACTGTAGTTCAGACAAAACAAGCAATATGAAGACATCGCCTCGGACAGGAATTGTGATGGGCATTTGCAAACAATTGCAAACAATTATTCAAAAATAATAAGCATCATAATAGGTAATGAAAATAACTGTTGCAGCCATAGTTGCTATTTAAGTTGATGCAATTTGTCATGCACAGACAGTACACCTTATGTAACTGCTGACAATGTAATCGTCAAGAGAATCTGCATTTACCTTAAATTTTGAAGTTGAACTATCTATTGTAAGGGCTGTAGAATGTCTCATCAGTTATATCCACATATCTGTGTAGGTAAGCTAAAATACATTCCTGAGAGTATGAGTTCCCACACAAAGTCTTGCTTACTACTTGATTGTTTCATATGTCATTTTTGTCCTCGAGTATAACATGCTTCTAAAAGCTTGAACCAGTGATAGTATATTGTCCAGTCCGGATAGTATACTGCTTCTGAAATGCGAGGACAGCTTCAATGCAATGTTGCATATTTTTTAAGACCTATTTTATTTTAAGACTTTAATTATTAGGAACCCTGCTAATCCTAGTATGCTTGAAAATATGAAAGCTGCAAGTTCACAGGCAGATATTAGCTTAGTGACATTATACAGGGTATGTATGGCTGCCTCTGTGTGTCACTGTTAAACATCTCTCCACAGAATTCTGCTCACTCCTGCCCTCTTGTGACAATGTCTTGTAGGCTGCAGCGTTTCACGGCTGACTTCAGGGATCTGACCAGCTGGGTGACGGAGATGAAGGCCCTGATCAATGCAGATGAACTGGCCAATGACGTGGCTGGAGCAGAGGCTCTACTAGATCGCCACCAGGAGCATAAGGTAAAAAATCCTATAACACAGATGTCTAAGACCTACCCAGGTTATAGAATCTTGGAATTAAGTGACCATTTAAGTTTAAAAGCTGAATACAAAATACAACACTTTTTTTTTTTTTTCACTTGAAAAGAAGCAATGTCAGTTTTAAGTGTTTTTCTTTCATGTTTTTCAGGGAGAGATTGATGCCCATGAGGACAGTTTTAGAGCCACTGATGAAGCTGGCCAGGCCTTGCTCAATACAGGACACTACGCTTCTGAGGAGGTCAAGGAAAAGGTAGGACTATGACAGCATCCAGACTGTACTTTCTTTCTTTTGTGTGATGTTGTATCTATACCAGCACACTACCGTGTACCACATTTAAATGGTGTGTTGTATGTAGCTGGGCATCCTTGCTGAGGAGAAGGAGTCTCTGCTGGAGTTGTGGGAGGTTCGCAGGCAGCAGTATGAGCAGTGCATGGACCTGCAGCTCTTCTACAGGGATACTGAGCAAGTTGACAACTGGATGAGTAAACAAGAGGTAACCTGACAAACCAACAAACAGAAAAGAATGACCCTGGTGTGTATTGGCCAGTAGATGTGATGTGCCAGTTTTTAATGTTTTTGTATTTTCATTTATAGGCTTTCCTCCTGAATGAAGACCTTGGTGACTCCCTGGACAGCGTAGAGGCACTGCTGAAGAAACATGAGGACTTTGAGAAGTCACTTAGTGCCCAGGAAGAGAAAATCACTGTAAGTTACTCCGGTTTGTCCACTTATGATTCACATTCCACCTTCCAGTCTTAAAGCAAGAATATCATTGCCACTGCATTCAAGTTGTGCAGTCACAGCCACATTTTAAATTTGCAGTTATCTCTAGACATGTACTAGTATGAAATAGAATACACTCTTAATCTCTTAGTCTTGTACATCTCCAGGCCCTGGATGAGTTCGCTACCAAACTGATCCAAAACAACCACTATGCCAAAGAAGACGTGGCTACCCGCAGAGATGCTGTAAGTACCACCGTCAGCTTCCCTAACTTCTCTCAGTCAAAATGTAAAAACCACCTCAGATATTTGAGCACTAAAGGCTAAAGCAGATAGCAGGATTTTGTAATTTCTCTCAAAGAAAGTAACATGTCTTCTCTTCCATTTCACATTTTTAGCTGCTCAGCCGCCGCAATGCCCTGCATGAGCGTGCTCAGTGTCGTCGCGCTGCCTTGGAGGACTCTTTCCACCTGCAGCAGTTCTTCAGGGATTCTGATGAGCTCAAGAGCTGGATCAACGAGAAGATGAAGACTGCCACTGATGAAGCTTACAAGGTAGTTTACCGAAGAGTTGGAGATGGTGCATTTTGAAATTCATTGAATTCAAATTGAAATGTATTTGTACATTCCAGTATTATCCGCCCTTTTCTTTTTTTCCAATCCTCCAACCTTTATCCTTCTACTCTCTTGACAACAGGACCCCTCCAACCTACAGGGCAAGGTGCAGAAACACCAGGCTTTTGAAGCTGAGCTGTCAGCTAATCAAAGCCGCATCGATGCTCTGCAGAAGTCTGGCCAGGAGCTGCTGGATGGAAAGCATTACGCCTCTGCTGAGGTGGCTGGCCGCATGGAGGAGGTCAGCTCCCAGTGGAAGAAACTGCTGGAAGCCACTGAGCTCAAAGGTACTGGCTAGAGGAAAGCACGGTTAAGGCTAACATTAGTAATTATTAATTAGAGCCCGAGCACGGACCAGTAAGAAGACCCTATTGAATAGCAATGTTTTGCCATATAAGAGGAAATTGTTGTAACTGAAATATACATTGTCCAATCTGCCCCAAACTTCAAATGTATTATAAGACTCCTGACCTGAAGACATCTACATGCCTATATTCAGGTGTACTCACGGCACCACTTACTGGCAACAGGAAATAACAGTTTCTATACTTTAATGTACTCCTCTTAGCAGGGTGACCACATCCATTTCACATAAGATCAGAAAAGCCTTAAGACCTTGATTATGCTACATTGTGAAGCTTGTCAGGTCTAAGGTCAAAAGACTGGGGCTCAAGCCCCCTTTACGCTCTGTCTTTGCACATCCATGTTTTAATTCATTATGCAAATATCCAAGTGGTGGACACAGTAAGTTATGTTTAACTATTTGGTTTTGTATCCAACAATCATGCAAATTCAGAGGCATGTCATATGACCGGAGTTAACACTGTGTATACCACTCCCCCCACAGGCTCAAAGTGCGAGGGCCCATTCAAGGGTGCTTGCAGCTTTAATTCTATTTAGTAACTATATTTAATCAGGTAATTTAATTGTGATCATGATCTATTTTTCAAGAGAGAACTGAGAACAATAAACATTCATAGCTGAACAACCAACCAACCAAACCTACAAATGAAGCCAGAAAACCAACTAAAAAGTGACAAATAGAACCAATAAAATCAATCAATTTAGGAATCTAGCTTAAGGGCAGTTTGCAGTTCTTTCCATTTAAAAGGTGAGTAATACCAGAAACTAATTCTACCAAGATTGGTGCGTACATATGAAATTTCTTGGATCATGTAATGTAGTTATAAGATTTAAATGAGAAAAAGATGAGATATATTGGAAGGCTTACAGTAGAGCTTTATAGATTAAAACCTTGTTGATAAGAAAGTCCAAACAAATTTGTGATACTGGGCATTGATGTAGAGGAAATTTGTCATCAGTCATAAACATAACACACTGTGATGAATAGAGTTTAAATGCTGAGTTGATTATGAGGTAGAATGGCAGTACAGAATGTGTCTGTAAACATATGCATATATTATAGCAATACGTTTACTGTTTAGAAAACACAGACAGCCTTTAAACCTTTACAGAAAATCATGTTTGACTTTGAATTACCAAGTAAAATTTTCAATAGGTTTTTTGAATGACAGTCTGCTGTCAAGTATTTTTATGACGTAGCAAAAATGTTTTAGTGGGGAAATAGCGAGAGTGACGCAGATAGATGTAATGAATGCAGTTGCACTTGGGCTGTTTTTAAAACAAGTCTGTGATGAAGAAGTAATATATGAGAAGCACCAAAGACAGACTAAAGATGAGTGAAAGGCTGGGTTGCAGGGGAACTGGGAAATATGAAATTCAGCATTAAATGATATTGAAAAACTGCTTAAGAATAATAATGTTATTTATGTATGATGTAAGTACTAATGGCCCAAGACTAGGGCACTGCAGCACCCATCACTGATCACAAGAGGATTTGATTCAGCACCATCCTTTCACAATCAAAACAGCTCAGACTGTCGTGTCAATTTGTTTTCTACCATTTTATTTAGGCATCAAGCTTCGTGAGGCCAACCAGCAGCAGCAGTTCAACAGGAACGTAGAGGACATTGAGCTGTGGTTGTATGAGGTTGAAGGCCACCTGGCTTCAGATGACTACGGAAAAGACCTGACCAGTGTCCAGAACCTGCAGAAGAAACACGCACTGCTGGAGGCCGATGTGGCTGCTCACCAGGTACCTAACACTAGGCATTCATCACGATGACATACCTGATCGTGTGTTTGTTTTTGTTTTTTTCTTTTTTTTGTACAAAACAGTGTAATGTCAATGTATAATTTCTTCTCTGAATGTCTCTCTTAGGATCGGATTGATGGCATTACAATTCAGGCTCGTCAGTTCCAAGAGGCCGGACATTTTGATGCTGACAACATCCGCAAGAAACAGGAAGCTTTAGTTGTTCGTTATGAAGCTCTGCGCGAGCCCATGGCTGCACGCAAGCAGAAACTGTCCGACTCTCTCAGGCTCCAGCAGCTGTTCAGAGATGTGGAGGATGAAGAGACTTGGATCCGCGAGAAAGAGCCCATTGCTGCCTCCACTAACAGAGGTAAAACTTTATGTAATCAGCATCCGTTGAATCAGTGTCGGCATTGATTCTTCAAGTCTCTGGAGCTTTACTGGAGGGATGGAACACCATTCTTCGTAAAGATATGCCCTGTTTTTGTGTTTTGATGATGGTGGTGGCGAGCGCTGTCTAACACGTCAGTCGGAAATCTCCCGTAGGTGTTCATTTGGGTTTAGATCTGGTGACTCCGAAGGCCATAGCATACGGTTCACATTATTTCATATTCAGCAAACCATTTTTTGACCCTTCGTGCACTATGGATCCACTCATTTTTCAGGTTTTTCCTTTGATTTGTCACCCGTCTGTATTTCAGATGATTGATTGAAGTTCTAAAAAAAGTTTCTTTTGGTGTTTTCCTCAGGAAAAGACCTGATTGGTGTCCAGAACTTGCTGAAGAAGCACCAAGCACTGCAGGCTGAGATCACCGGTCATGAGCCTCGCATTAAGGCTGTCACTCAGAAAGGAGAGGGCATGGTTGAGGAAGGTATTCATTTAAATTCTAAGCCTCTTGATATCTTCTTTTTGATAACTGTGACCTTTTTAAGCAAGTGAAATATTGCCACAACATTTAAAATGGTGATCATTCATGTCTCGGGCACCCAGGGCACTTTGCTGGTGAGGATGTGAAAGCTAAGCTTGCTGAACTACATGGACGGTGGGACACGCTGAAGGCTAAAGCCTCCCAGAGGAGACAGGACCTGGAGGACTCTCTGCAGGCCCAGCAGTACTTTGCTGATGCCAATGAGGCCGAGTCTTGGATGAGGGAGAAGGAGCCCATTGTGGGGAGCACTGACTATGGCAAAGATGAGGACTCTGCTGAGGTACATGAACAGAAAAGATGTGGGCCAGATATTTACGTTTCTGTTTCTATTGCTCATCATCTTCATCAAGTGTAATTTTTTTTACATGAATTAATTGATTTGCTTTATTCTGTCATGTGGAACAAGGGAAACCTGTGGAAAGTTCACACAATATTGGCAATATCTTGATTAGAAGTGTAGCATGCGCTGTCAGAACTCAGCCAAAAGATCTGGACTCTATACTAATAGCCTCCATCAAATTTTATTTAACAGAGCGACATTTCAATCTAATGGAGATCTTCATCAGGCATTGTCAAGTAAGCAGAGCAAAGCAGAACAAGCAATCATTATAGACCCAAGTACACCCGTCACCCATCTGATACTTCCCTTAGGGAGTGTTAGATGAGTCTGTCTTCATCTGCCAAATGGGACAAAGTTTGCTGATACTTATAACAGGAACAAAAAAAATTAAAGGTGTAAGAAAAGATGTAAAATCACAGTAGAAACAATATTGTATAAGAACATGTTGCATCTGCTAAGTGAATACGCAATAAAATACACAAATCCAATTAATTATCCAAGAGGGAAACAATCATCACAAAAACTACAACATAAAAGCATAATTGGAGAAAATAATAAATAATCATACATTAATTGCCTAAATAAGGTTTTGAATGGCAAAAAGACATACAAGCTAGCGATGGTCTAGACTTAACATTAATACTAACAACCAGAAAACTAAGAAGATGATGCATCAAAATATGTTTATTCATGGTAGATGGGAGAGACATCCAAAAATGAAACAATTATCTCTCACATCTTGTCAATGCCTGATGTAGATCTCTTTTCTGATCAAAATTATGCTCTGTTAGTCTATTAGGAGCTATCACTGTAGTGTGCACTTCAATTTATGTATTTAAGACTACATGATAGCCTAAATGATTGAGTATGATGGCTTTTTTTTAATGTTTAGGGTATTGGTATTGGTTTTTCTGTCAGTTCAACTATGAATCCTGATGGTCACTAGTTAGTCTGAAGTATAACAATGTGTCCACCAGCAAATTTCTGGTTATCATTAAAGTAATGCGATCTATGATAGAACAAATCAACCAAAATAACAGATAAACTTAAGTTTTCAAAGCCATTGTCAGGATCAGTTTGGCATCTACATAGAAAGTTTCTGACCCTTTTTAGTGTTTCCACCTTCAGTTCAGTACTTTGTTACTGTTACCTGTGACAACCACAGTCGTGATGCCTAGTTTGTCTTCCACAGGCTCTGCTGAAGAAGCATGAGGCTCTGATGTCTGACCTGAGCGCCTACGGCAGCAGCATCCAGGCCCTGAAGGAACAGGCCCAGTCCTGCAGGGTAAAACCCCATCCTCCTTGACACCACAACTCTGCACATGCACAGCTCCTTAAAGGAGTTTTTACTGCACAAGAAAGCTTCTGAATACTAGACTGTGAATTTTCCTAATGATCAAATGTTCTTTAGTTTTTAGAGAACACATATTAGTGACACAAACTGTTTGTTTAATTGAACAGCAACAAGTGGCGCCAACTGATGATGAGACCGGGAAAGAGCTGGTCCTTGCCTTGTATGACTACCAGGAAAAGAGCCCCCGTGAAGTAACCATGAAGAAAGGGGACATCCTCACCCTGCTCAACAGCACCAACAAGGTACGATACACTCTGTCTGACTGCACCATGAAATGGACTTCAGGCTGAAACTAACTAGCTTCAATAAATATTTACCTCATAGACATGTTGAATAATATTTGGAGAAAGTTAAATTGTTCATGGTTTAGGTATGTTAATACAAAGAATGCCCATTTAGTATTTAAGTATTTAATCATTTGTTGACCACATTAATGATCAGTAATTGATTGATAATCTCTTGTCAACGTTCAACAAATTCAAATGATTAAAGATTATAATTTGCGGAGTTTAAATGCTATACTGACATAAATTAGATTAGACTGAACACAGAGGCCACTTAAAACTAGGGCTGGATATTGTTTGATATATTTTTCATAATAGTGCCCGTACGTGCCAACATTATCCTTTTTGATGCTCAACGTTAAGGAACATAAACATTTTTCTAAAAACTTTTTTCCATCTAATAAAGTCAAACTTTACAAATGCACCATAATGACAAGAACGGCGATTCTCATGATCTCATGAAATCTCATGAAATTACCAGACCCAACAATGAGTTTGTCCATCTCTACATTTCCTGACTTCTCTACTCTGCCTGTGATTCTCAGTCCCAAGCCCAATGGTTCCCAATGAAGATGTAAATCTGCAAAAACACCTCACAGATATGTACCGATGAGCCCAAACATTATGATCAGGATGGGCACTGTGACTGATCTGCTGCTACACAGCCCCCATACGTAGGATGTGATGCACAGTGTGTTGTGATACATTCCTCCCATAACAATCATTAAGATTTTCTTCAACTTGTGCCACAGTAGCCCCTCTGTTTGTTTGGACTAGACGGGATAGCCTTTGTTTCTTGCACATTGATGATGCGCCAGTTGGTGGTTTGACCCTCCTCGGACCATTGTCAGTAGGTACGCACCACTGCTGACCGGGAGCACCCAACAAGCATTGCCATTTCGGAGGTGCTCCAACCCAGTGGTGTGGCCATAATGATTTGACCCTTGTCAAAGCTGCTCAGGTCTTAACACATCAGTAGAAATATAATGTAGTTTTGTAACAAAAAAAGCCATACAAGCACTTTGCCTATCAGAAAGTATCTCATCAACATCCCTTGTCAATATAAGTCTCTCTCCTCCCTGCTGCAGGACTGGTGGAAGGTGGAGGTGAATGATCGCCAGGGTTTTGTTCCTGCCGCATATGTGAAGAAGCTGGACCCCACCCAGTCCTCCTCCAGGGAGAACCTGCTGGATGAACATGGTAGCATTGCACTGCGCCAAGACCAAATAGAGAATCAGTAAGAAACCCACATCATAACTTCTAAACTTTTGTAGCGGAATGTAGTTTACTAACTAATTTCTCCTTTCCTGCAAGATTTGTTGAACTATTTCTCTTTAGTCTTTTCTCTGCTTTTTAACCTCTCTATATTCCATCAAATCCTATTTTCTGCTCAGTTTTTAACACTAATGACCTTGCCCCTGGCCTTTTTATGTCTCTCTTCTGTTGTCCTCTCGCTGTATTTAACAACTTAATCTTGCCTTGCTGTGCATTCACCCTGCCTTGCCACTGAGCAGGCTTGTCACCAAGGAGGCCTGCAGCGTATCTGTGCGCATGAAGCAGGTGGAAGAGCTGTGAGTAGGAACCAGCGGCCCTCTGCGTGTTATTGTGATCATGATACCACTAAATATCATCTGCAGTTTTACATCCCCACCCCCAAACTCCAAAATCCCCCATGTTGTGTTACACCGTGTCTACATCACCCTCATCTTCTATTCAGCGCAGGGATAGAAGTACTTTACCTTTTGGTGCATACCTTTCACATCCTTCTCATCCTAGACCTGTCTGATGTTAGTTTCTGATTTTTTTCTTTTACTGTATCATAAGCCGTGATGAGCCTCATAAGCAGTTATGTTCTGCACAAATTGGGCTTTGATTCATTTTTGTAGTGGTTACAAAGTCCAAGGCACAAGGTACTTAGAAAAAATTAGCTTTAATAATTGTTCAACAATTCAATATTAGTAAAATGTGTTCAATCTCTTCTATGTGTTTCACAGTACTTAAGGGAAATTACAAAAGATTCTATGTGACAATAGATATTGTTTTCCCTGATGATGAAATTTTTTTGTAAAAACAGTGCTAAAACATGTAGAGTATTTGTGATTCTCTTTCTGTAAATCCCATGGCTGCCAATAAAAACAAAATTACAAAAAAAAAGTTAGTGGCAGGTTAACAAAATCATATCAGTCATGTGGGTTATTTAGAGCTGTTTTGGGCTTAGAAAAGTCTTTGTTATTCAGTTTTCCATGGGTTTGTCTGTTTGCTAAAATTATGAAATTATTATGATGTGCATTAAACATTTTGTGTATAAAATTTCAGAGACACGGCTTCGAATATAAAACAGAAAAGCAGCATATTCTCATATTCTCATATTGAAGAAGCTGTAATCAGCAACTAATCTTAATTGCTTAATAAATAACTTGAACCACTAATCGATAGTCAATTGATCAGTCAATCAACAGAAAATTACTATGACGAATTGTTGCAGGGCCTTTAGGAGTAATTTTGCAACTTGGATTTTGAGAACAGACAAATGGAGTGATAACTGGCAATAAATACAAATTGGAGTAGGTCCTCCAAAATAATTAACAATCATTTTTAATCTTTAAAAATTAGCCACAGTATGAGAGGGATAATAACCCTTTGAAGACTCATTAAATGATTTAATTAGATTCTGCGGTTGCAACTTGTGAGTGGGTTCTTGTCCCCCTTGGCATTCAATAATAGAATCATTGTTTCATTCTCGTTTAATAAGTATTTCTTTGCATTTAAAATTTATAAAGCTCATAAATCTGTCACACTGTGTGAGGCTTCCTCAAATTATCTATATGCACAAACTCCCAACACACAGCATGTCAGTGTTTTTCCAGTGGTTTTCTAATGTAATGCTTCTTATTATCTCTTTTTTTTTTTTTTTCAAGGTATGGTACTCTCTTGGAGCTGGGAGAGAAACGCAAGGACATGTTAGAGAAGAGCTGCAAAAAGTTCATGTTGTTCCGTGAGGCCAATGAGCTTCAGCAGTGGATCAATGAGAAGGAGAGCGCCCTCACTAATGAAGAAGTTGGCTCTGATCTGGAGCAGGTCGAGGTCCTGCAAAAGAAGTTTGACGACTTCCAGAAGGTGATGTCCACTCGTGTTTTTTAACAGAGACTTTGGCTCTATAGAGAGCCAAAGTCCTGACATCACAACTTGCTTTAGCATAGCTTGGGTTCTTCCATATCCATAAAATTTCCCAAAGTAATTGTTCAGCTTTTTTTTTTTTTTTTTTTTTTAACTGTAATCTCTGCTATCTAAATTCTTATTCATTGTTCGGTCTTCTCTGTCCTAATGTTAATATAGAGGAAAGGGGAGCCGTAGAATGCAAAAAAGTGAGAATTTATTTCACTCAGTATTTGCGCAAATGCATGGCATGACGAGCGCAGAAAAGTCTTGGATCAGCAGCTATGTGGATTGCCATGTGTGTGAAGCTTTTTGCCGTCTACAGCTCCCCTCCTCTTTTTTTTTTTTCTTCTTCAGCATTATTACTGACCCACTCAGGAACCTTTTTTCTACTGTTTTCTGTGGACTGCTGTTATTACACACATCTGAACTAATCATAGACACTTGACTACCCCCCAGACTTGCCACTGCTGTTGAGCATTGACATTCAACTTGTGATGGTCTTGTGGGCTTATGGGAAATGTTGGTTTAAAAAACTAACAAACAAACAAATATTGAATGAACAATAATATTAAATTTTATTTACTGATTTATTTTTAAAATTACTAATCCATACATATGGAGTGAACTAAATGACATACTGTTGAGAAAGGCTCCGTTCCAAGGTTGGATTTTTAGTTATTTATCCCAAATGTCAGTTGGATTTTGATTTTGGTTTTCTTACTTATGGAACAGAACCTGGTTTCACTTTTGCTTTCTATAGAAAACATCTGAAGTTTACTTCAGATGTAGTACATTTTGGTCAATGGAATGCAAATGTATAAAATGATTCTAATTTCATTTTTAGGATTGAAATCCTGGTAGGCCTGTAATTGATTAGTTAGCAACTAGTGTATCGTGATTTTTAGTCTTCAACTCTCGTTTCTGCCTAATTACACTCTTGGCTATTGTGTGTATTTGTTGAGATTCTTTGTACATGTCATTTGTTCCAGTTCATGTCTCAAAGAAAGTGTGTGATCTTCTTTGTTTGGTGCAGGATCTGAAGGCCAATGAGTCTCGTCTGAGGGACATCAACAAAGTGGCTTCTGAACTAGAGTCTGAAGGCCTCATGACTGAGGAGGCCCCCATGGTTCAGGCTCAGGTAAGTTCTCCTCCTTGGGTCAAATGTATGAGCCATCTTTGTGTTTTAGATGTCAATTATTGGAGATCATGTGTTTTCCATCTGCAGCAACAAGAGCTGCTTGGTGTGGCTCCTGGCAAGGTTGTAATCATTTCTGTAATTTACATATATTTTGCTTGATATTTAAGAACCATTTTAAATAGCACAACGATGAAATGTATGCTTACCAGGGTCATGCCTTATTTCTTGAACAGGATGAAGCGGATTCCAAGACTGCATCTCCATGGAAGGTATGCTACATCTAACACTGTTTAACCTGTCTCCAGAAAATACATTCAAACATTCAGTCGTTTTGTGTATTTTTAGACAAAATGCATCAACTGCAAAGATTTGACAGCCTGTCAATCTTGATCTGATGCTGTAACTGCGTGACTGTTCAGCACAGGGTTGATGTTTGATACTGGTGTCTCACTTCTGGAATTTACTGCAGTCATGCCCAATAAGACATTTTACTGGCATGAAGCTTAATGTGACATGTCCTCATTGAATATGACTGGACATTGATGAGACAAAAAGGAAGCCTCGGAACTCTCTAGACTTGTTAATATCTTTTGAATTTCAAAATATGTCTCAAGATGTCTCAGTCATTTCCAATAATTCCGTTTGATTCATCGTAATTCAGAGTTTGGGGCTGGTTGGCTGGTTCTGCTCTAGCCATGGTTGCAGTGCTTACTATTTCCTGATGGGTGTTAAGTCTTGGTCGGTCTCGGGAGAGGACCGAGACAAACGCTGGGAGTTTTCATAACACTCTTGACTGGTGTGGTGTTTTTCTGTTTTTGTCTCCTTGCCCCCTTTCTTTCTGCCATGTTTTGTTCACCCTTTACTATAGAATATTCGCTTGGCTGTTCAAACAACGGCTAACTTTAATACTATCAAGGTAAGATTAACTAGTCCACGTCAACCTCATTTTGAAATGTTCCTCCCCTTGTTTCTGTGTCCGCCATTGTGATTAGAAAACTAACCCCATCATCATGGTTTCCTTTTGGTGTGACGTGATTTCTCTCTTCCTGTCATCTGGAACCTGTCTCCAGTGTTAACATTGTTCAGTTTAGTTTGGTTCCATCCTGTTTCCCATGGCATATGTTCGTCCTGTTACAATCCATCTTGTTGTTTACTGTAGTATGAATGATTGCTTACATACTATTTGAGTTATGTCTTCATCATCTCTTTAAAGATGTTGACTTTTTGCTCGTTTTCTTTGTCCTCATACTGTGTAATGTTTAGGGCTGGATTTAAAAAAAAAAAAAAAAAAAAAAAAAAAAATTACACAATTAATCACAAATTTTATTTGAATGATCCAGTATCGATTCTTAAAATCCTAAGATTGATCTTTGCACCTTTTTTGGCAGTAAATATGTACATGCGTGCTAAATGTTCTGTGTATGCAGTGGTTACTTGTTGTAAGTGGTTCAGTTCAGCCTGCATGATGTGTAAAATGTCTAGTTTGAGGAAAATTAATTATAACAAAGTGCACAAAAAGGTTATTTTAAGATTAAAAAGTACCGTAGATGGCTATGTTAGCTGCCTTGAGTCACAACAGTCCTGTAGATTGTGATGTGAATAATTAGTCTGTGCAGACCCACTGCACTTTACTGTACTGTCACGACTCGGGATGGTTAGCTCACTCTGGCTTCTACAAGAGCAAAAAGACTCTGCACACTAATCTTGAGCTCTGTTTGTGTTTGTTGAGAAGATACTATCTCCGGCTACGAGATTTGAGGCCGTAGAAGTTGAGTGAACCGTGTGTGGATTCTACTTTACTCAGTCTTTCCCTGCCAGGGAGCTAACACTAGCTATCAGATGTCTGTAAATATCAGTTGGATTTCTTGTCAACACAAACAAATTAGATGAATTAGCTAGCAGACCTTCAGTTTCTGTCCTTTCTGTACTCAAAATGATCATTAAAGGCTCTACTTGGTTGAAGCATCTGCTGCTAACAGTCCCTGTGTAGCTGTATGGGATAGCATTTCTTTTTAAAAATATGAATAATGATGACGCCTTTAAAGTGGTGCAGGTTTTTTATCATTTTTGCTCAACCGCTCTGCACATGCACTGTAGGCTTAAAAAATATAGATGTATTATTATTATTATTATTATTATTATTATTATTATTAGATGTGTATTTGCCAAAGAACAAAAAAATCCTCTATCCTGTTTTATAACTGAGAAATGACTGTAGAAGAAATTTTAAGTTCCCAGAATAACAACATTGCAACATTGGTATTCATCTGATGTAAGTGAATAGTCAAGAATCACATTGAAATGAAATGAATCGATTCTGGAATTAGTCAGTTGAAATCGAATCAAGTTTGGAGATCAGTGCCGATATCCAGCCCTAGTAATGTTTTTACCATGCATCCAGTCCTTTGCATCTTACCCTCCTCATCCATCTGCCTTTGTTTGTCCATCACTGTCTGTGCCCATCAAACACGCATCAAGCAACAAGCTGTATTTGCATCTTTATATTTAAGTTAAAAATGTTTAATTTAGCATTTCTCAGTCTCATCATTTTAAAACTTGATCTGAGTTTATCTGACGATGCTGTTTGATGCAGATTTTTTTAGTACATCTGTGATCTTCACACATGACTTAATCACTCGATGTGTCCCTCTTTAATTGAGGGCATATTAAGTTCACATACTGTACTCCAAATCTTTGCAATTCTTAACACCAAGACTAGAGAGAACAAGCTCCAGAAGGGCTGAGCAAACGCCGAAAAGTGCAGTGTTCTGTTTAATGTTTATTGTTTTATGTCCAGGAGCTGAATAATCGCTGGCGGTCACTGCAGCAACTGGCTGAAGAAAGAAGCAACATGCTGGGCAGTGCACATGAGGTGCAGCGATTCCACAGGTACAAACTAAAGACTGCAGGAAAACGCATGTAGTGTCTGTGACATCACCTACAGGTTTTTGCAAGCTCCAGTTTGTGTTTAAACCTCACTGTAATGCATGGCAGTTAATAGAGCCATGCGGTTCAAATTTTGAGGTTTTGAGGTCCAAAACCTGCTTCTCTGCTTTTGTACAGAGTTTGTGTGTTTGAGTGTGTGTGTGAGAGAGAACAGAAAATGACGTAGAAGGTTAGATACTACATGTACCACTTATTGGTTATGGCTAAACAAACACCTCCTCCCAACAAGAAAACATCAACGGTTCGATTCCCGGCCAGGGGACCAATGTTTCACACCCCTCTGTCTCTGCCCTTGGTTACTGTCTCTCTAGATTACCAACTATCAAATAAAGGCAAAATGCCAAAGATCTTTTTTTTTTTTTTTTTTTTTTTTTAAAGAGAGAGAAAGAAATCAGGTAACATGAACACAATGTCACGTGGAATAAATGAGTGAAACAAAATTGCAATTCAGTCTGATTTTGCAGCATAAGTAGAGGAGAGTCATGAAACATGGGGGTAAACAGGGAACCATTGACAAATTGCAAAACTCTCAGTCCATCACACTGTTTACTTGCAAAAAAGGATACTTACAGTTGTTGATCACACACAAATTTTATTTACAAAATTTGACTAAAGTTGTGTTTGTGCCTCCCCAGGGATGCAGATGAAACTAAAGAGTGGATTGAGGAGAAGAACCAGGCCCTAAACACTGACAATTATGGTCACGACTTGGCCAGTGTTCAGGCTCTGCAGCGCAAACATGAAGGCTTTGAGAGAGACCTGGCAGCCCTCGGTGATAAGGTCAGTCAGTCATAAAGGATTTTAGCTGTAAGTAAGAGTTTCCTCTGAGACTTTTACTCATTTTTCATGATCCCCTGCCCAGGTTAACTCTCTCGGTGAGACAGCGGAACGACTGATCCAGTCCCACCCAGAGGCAGTGGATGACATCCAGGAAAAATGCACTGAGCTGAACACTGCCTGGAGCAGCCTGGTGGGCCGTGCTGACCAGCGCAAAGACAAACTTGGCAACTCCCATGACCTACAACGCTTCCTTTCTGACTTCAGGTGAGAAGAGAACAGCCGATGGATGCCACTTGGTCAGAGTTGTTGTTCGAGTGAAGAACTAGACTGAAAATGAGGTTTGAGTCTAAAAGATGCTTTAAGATATCAATGGTATTGTTTGGCTATAACTCTTCATCTGTACGCAGAGATCTGATGTCCTGGATTAATGGCATCAGAGGGCTAGTGTCCTCAGAGGAGCTGGCTAAAGATGTGACTGGAGCTGAGGCCCTCCTGGAAAGACACCAGGTACTGAATTCTTCCCTTCCGTTTCTGTAAAAAAAAATTGCAGACTTAAGTGCAGGTTATTGGCCATCTAACACTGCCAACTTATGCGTCTTTTCTTTTTCGATTTCTAGGAACACCGCACAGAGATCGATGCTCGTGCTGGTACCTTCCAGGCCTTTGAACAATTCGGTCAGCAGCTGCTGGCGCAAGGCCACTATGCCAGTCCTGAGATTCAGCAGAAACTGGAGGCTCTAGACCGTGAGCGTGCTGACCTGGAGAAGGCCTGGGTTCAGCGTCGCATGATGTTGGACCAGTGTCTTGAGCTCCAGGTATTGAAGTGTTGAGCCATGAGATGACCACTTTGAGACTGTTATTATGTCATTACTGACAGATGTCTTTGTCTCTCACCAGCTCTTCAACAGGGACTGTGAACAGGCTGAGAACTGGATGGCAGCTCGTGAAGCCTTCCTTGCCAGTGATGACAAAGGCGACTCCTTGGACAGTGTGGAAGCCCTCATCAAGAAACATGAAGACTTTGACAAGGCCATTAATGTGCAGGTCAGTAAGATGTTTCACCACTGACTGAAAGTTTTAAAATTGATGGGTAGTTGTGTTCAATAAATGATCAAATGTTGCCCTGTTGAACAGGAGGAGAAAATTGCTGCTCTGCAGTCCTTTGCTGATCAGCTTATTGGAGCTGACCATTATGCCAAACCTGAGATCTTCAACCGCCGCAATGAAGTCCTTGACAGGTAGGAAAAATTTGGATTTATTTAAACAAAACACACAACACTTTAACATGAGTTCCAAGATACTGAAAGAGAGACAAAAAATATGTATCATGAAATTGAACAGTATAATCTTAAAAAAAAAAAAAAAAAATTACATCAATGTAAAATACATATGAAAAAATACAGTGGCATTAGAAAGTATTAAAACCCCTTCACTTTTTGCACACTTTATTGTGTTGTAGATTTCATTTTAAATTGATAAAATTGCCATTTTTGCCAATCATTCTGCACTCAGTATCATAATGACAAAGTGAAAACAGGTTTTTAGAATTTTTTTTTCACATTTATTAAAAAATGCCAAAGACTCTCATGTAAAAAAGTATCCAAACCCTTAATATAATACTTTCTACAAGCCCCCTTTGGAAGCAATTTCAGCTTAGTCTTCCTAGGTAAGTCTGAAACTTTGTATACCTGGATTTGGGCAGTTTATCCCATTCTTCCTGGCAGATTCTCTCGAGCTCTGTCAAATTGGATGGAAAGCATCTCTGAACTGCAATCTTCAGGTCTCTCAACAGATGTACTATGGGGTTAAAGTCCGGGCTTTGGCCGGGGCACTCAAGGACAGTCAGAGACTTGTCCTGAAGCCACTCCAGTGTTGTCTTGGCTGTGTGCTTCAGGTCATTTTCGTGCTAAAAGGTTAAAAGTCGCCCCAGTCTCAGGTTGTGTGCATTATGGAGCAGGTTTTCTTCAAGGACCTCTCTGTATTTGGTTGCGTTCATTCTTCCTTCAGTTTTGACCAGTCTCCCTGTCTCTGCCCCTGAGAAGCAACCCCACAACATGATTCTCCTTCCACCATGCTTCGCTGTAGGGAAGGTATTAGCCAGGTGATTAGTAGTGTCTGGTGTTCACGGGACGATGTTTGGAGTTGTGCTCACAGGGTCTTTTTTTTTTTTTCTAATTTTTTTGTCTCATCAGAACAGAGAATCTTTTTCCTCATGCACTCAGAATCCTTTAAATGCAGTTTGGCAAGCTGAGTAAAACACACAGGACAGCCCGCTCTGAGTGGCTTCCGTCTAGCCACTCTACTATAAATACCTGATTGATGGAGTGCTGCTGAGATTGTCATTCTGCTGAAGCTCTGAAAGAGTGACCGTTGGGTTCTTGTTGACCTGGCCTGGTTACTCGGTTTGGCGGACGCCCAACTTTAGGGAGAGTTCTGGTGGTTCCAAACTTCTTCCATTCCACAAAGATTGAGGCCACTGTTTTCCTGAGAACAGTCAAAGCTTTAGAAATGGTTTTATACCCTTGCCCCCATGTTTTCACGTGTTTTGTCATCATCGGTTACTGAGTGTAGATTGATGGCCGTAAATGGTGATTTTATCAATTTAAAATCAAATCTAAAATTTGATGTTTGTATTTGTATTTTTTTTTATATTTGTCAACTTTATATTTAATGATATTGCTGGCTACATCATTTAGTCAGGGCACTTTACATATACACTGGCCCTAGTCGTGTTGAGTATGGTGCATTTTTATCTGACTGTACATATTTCAGGAGCATGCTTACTGATGATATTGAACAAATGATGCATCTTCTGTTGTTCTACCCTGAGTTGTACAGGCAGCAGTGCCACACTTCTGACTATCACTACTAACTTGAGTTTGAGGACGTAAATATAATAAATACCAAATAATGGCATTTTGATTTACTTGCAGTGCAGTTTGTTCCTAACGTTAGCTGTCATTCCACTATACCACACAGAACAGCCAAAATCAGAATGATCAGTGACGATTGGATGAACAAGAGGGAAATGACAAAATACCTTGTTCTGCAAAACCGGAAATGTTTTCTCTTTTGTGTGAGAAAGTGACTGGTCTACTAATGACATACATTTTCAGTTTTCTCCATACTCAACTTTCAACCTGTCTTTGACAGCTTCCTCTTTGTTGAAAACAGGATTGACTCAGTTTTACCCAAATGTACTGAAAGCTTGCTATCTGTGAGCCATTTTCTTACATATTCTAAATACTAAGAGTGATATCAATCTCACTAAGATCTTTCCCAGATACTAGTGAAGCATAATCATTGAAGCCTGCATTTTACAGCAGCTGGCAGATCATTTTATGTACGTACTGCTATGTAAAGAATAAGTCAGGCCCTAATGTGGAGCCTTTCGTAACCGCACATGTAATATCCTTGGGTTCTGACACACACACACACACACACACACACACACACACACACACACACACACACACACACACACACACACACACACACACACACACACACAAACATGTCTTACTTGTGAGGACATGGAATGCATAATACATACAGCCCCTTACCCCAACCTTAACCATCACAACTAAAAGCCTAACTTCAACCCTAACCCTAAAACCAAGTCTTAAACCTCAAACAGAAGTTGCGAGGACAGGCCAAAATGTCCTCGAGGCATGCGTACACACACACAGACAGAGGCATTGTGTACACACACAGACATGCGCACGCACGCACACAAACACACACACACACACACACACACACAGCACTTCTTCCTGTCAGGTAAGATGTAAACCATTTAACTTTGTTTGTGTTTGAGGTCACTTTTTAAACTTCAAATTTTGTTGTTTGAAAGGTGGCGCCGGCTAAAGGCCCAGATGATCGAAAAGCGTTCTAAATTGGGTGAATCCCAGACCTTGCAGCAGTTTAGCAGGGATGTGGACGAGATCGAGGCTTGGATCAGTGAGAAGCTGCAGACTGCAACTGATGAGTCCTACAAGGACCCTACTAACATCCAGGTACACATTTGGCTTCTACTAGCACAAGCCCAACTCACAGAAGTTCAAAGAAACACAGCTAGTGTAAAGCTAAAAGAAGTACATGGAATCCCTACAGAAAGTTGTTTTAAGTGTGATTTAGGGAATAGAAAAAACAGCACTTGTTTCTTTGTCTGAGAAACATTCAAAGAAAAGTTTAGAAGATGGAAAAGAAGTTCTGAAAACATACATTTTCACAGATGTTACCTATTTCTAGACCAGGTGGTCAAGTAAAACAAAAATAAGCCATGTGACCTTAGCAACATTAAAATTGCTTATCTGTTTTGTCTTGTTATATTGACCATACTCTTCTTTAACTGTGCCAAATCCCTCCCTTTTTCCTGTCAGAAGTGAGACTGAATTTTTCTCCCATTGTCTTATTTTTTATAGCTGTCCAAGCTGCTGGTAAGTTTAAGTAGTGTGTCAGCTGACTAACAACTGAGCAGGTTATCCTCCATGTGTCCATGTCTGTGCTATGTGTGTAGACACGACATAGAACAAGCATTCTGTCCATCTTGAGTTTGTACCTCAGCAGCACTGTTGAGGGCCAGCTTCTTTTCCACTTGGGTTTTAATTTTGATAACTTCAAAAAAATCTGGCTTAATTCTGTGTTCATATTTGTTTTTATTCTAGGTTTTTGTTTTGTCATCAAAGGCTACTACTTTTTGGGTGTGGCTTCCATTTTTATTTTAAATTTTTGAGGGAGGTTATCTTTAAACTTGCTTCAAGTGTTTGAGTCCACATTCAAAACTAATCAAATTCGACCTTGAAATGAAAGGTGCACTAGTGTCAAGCTGACAAATTCTAAATTGTGAGAAGTAAACTTTGGTCCCTAACTGGATCTGTGCCTGAAGTTAAAAGACATTATTTACTGAGTTTCTTGTTGGCCATCTGTAAAGGCAATGGAAATGTAGAAAGATTCAAACATGAAGCAACTTTGAAGAGACTCTTCCTCTGATAGGTTTGCTCAAATCTGTCGCAGATGTTATCCTTTACACTGCCATTTTTTGTCCTTCACTTGTTTGTCATGTGTGTATATTGATGCCCAACTCATTGTCTGTCGTAGTTGCTTTCTTGTGTTGAAGTAATTTTTTGTATTCCATCTTTTAGTTTGTCAGTTACAAACACAATTCAAACACTACTTTACATTTGATGTCAATGTTTGCTTCATTAGCTTCAGGCAAAGGTTCTTTGATCAAACTTGGCCAAGCTGGGGAAAACAAAACCCATTAATTTTATCTCTTGTGCTGAATGCAAGTATGAAAGCATTGCTAGATGTTAAGTGTTAAATGACCTACAATACTAGCCCAAAGTTTTGGAACACCTGCAGTTTATCAGTTTTTATTAAAACGTAAGTGGTTTAATGCCTGGAATTCTGATAACAATAGACAGCACTACTTCCTGCAGTACAGTATTGTCCTCATAATTTATCAGAGGGTATAGTAACACATTTTGTTCCAACACTGTAAATCTACACGTATCTACACACTCCGATATAGTACATAGCATTACGCGCCTATTTGGTTTGCGATCCGCCAATTAACACAAAGAAAAAGAGGAGTAGTGTACATTCTAAATAGCAGTCCACTTCCGTGTGCGGGTACCTGATGCACACACCTGATGCAAAACGGTACCCGAATACACATGAACCATACTCGAGACAGGCACAATTTGTTGATCCGTGCCTGGGTATGGTACACAGGGTTCACACTAATCAAATGAACTGTACTTTGAGGTCAAGCGTACTCCAATCCGGGTCCCCCTTAATTTACTTCCATTGCTGCCAAAAAACTAAGTTGTTAACCCATTATTTGAACTCTGAAATGTCCATTATTTTTCAGTTTTTGGTGAGTTTTCCCCGCTTACCTTTGTACCATTTAAGGTTGTTCACTTGACTTGGAGCTGCTTAAATTTCAATAACTGCAACTGCAAAAATTGGGATGTGCTAAAACTTAAGTGTATCTCAATTTAAGGAGCATTTACAGCATAAATCAGGAGCTTGTCCACCTCATGGTTCTCATCCTTTGACCATGTTCCCTCCTACCTCTGTCTGTGCTGTCAGAGTAAGCATCAAAAACATCAGGCATTTGAGGCCGAGCTGCACGCCAACGCAGACAGAATCCGTGGAGTCATTGATACTGGCAATGCCTTGATCCAGAGAGGAGCCTGTGCTGGCAGCGAGGACGCAGTCAAGGTATGTTAATCCTGCCTGTACGCTGTGAATGCTGTATATGAGAATACAAGTTTGCTATACAATATCAATTACATTTAGGTTTTCAGCTGGCAGTGTGGCTTAGCAGCGGAATGAGATTCACAGGCAGTAAATGCCTTTGTTCAAACATGACTTGTCTATTGCTCAGGCACGCCTCAATGCTCTGGATGAACAATGGCAGTTCCTCGTCAATAAATCAGCAGAGAAGAGCCAGAAACTCAAAGAAGCCAACAAGCAGCAGAACTTCAACACCGGCATCAAGGACTTTGACTTCTGGCTCTCTGAGGTGAGAGTCTGCACACCAGATGGTAACACTGAGATTATCTTCAGTATGTAGATGTGTCAAAGTGCGTGATGCATGTTGTTATTTCTCAGGTGGAGGCTCTTCTTGCCTCTGAAGACTATGGTAAAGATCTGGCCTCAGTCAACAACCTGCTGAAGAAACACCAGCTGCTGGAGGCTGACATTTCTGCCCATGAGGTGTGCAGCTCACTACTAAAAATGGCTCCGCATGTGGGTCAGGTGTACCTCAGGGAACACGCAAGACCTTATTTCAGAACTTTTGTCTACTTTAGATTAGTCATAAATTAGATAAAACCCACTTCAGGAGTTGGTAGTCATAAAATATTTTAAAAGATCCTAGTTGGAAACTTAAATAGTAAGTAATACGTAGTAGAAGTAAAACAAAAAATTACATTCGAATCATCCAGAGTTACAATGGGATCCTCAGACTACCTCTCTCCTCCCTGCAGGATCGTCTGAAGGATCTGAACGGCCAGGCTGACAGCCTGATGGCCAGCAATGCCTTCGACACCTCGCAGGTGAAGGACAAGCGTGATGCTGTCAATAGCCGCTTCACCAAGATCAAGAGCATGGCCGCCGGCCGTCGGGCTAAACTTAATGAGTCCCATCGCCTGCATCAGTTCTTCAGAGACCTGGATGATGAAGAGTCTTGGATCAAGTAAGAGTTCCCCCTGAGTTCATGTTATCTAGAAGAATATCAGTGGTGGAAATGAGTCTCTTTTTCCTGTATTTATTTATGACAAGATATGCAAAACTTAACCATACAATTTTATGTCCCAACGCCACACAGAGAAAAGAAGTTGCTTGTGAGTTCGGAGGACTACGGACGTGATTTGACAGGTGTACAGAATCTGAGGAAGAAACACAAGAGACTGGAGGCCGAGCTAGGAGCCCATGAGCCAGCCATCCAGGTAGAGGAGTAATCTATTCATCTCATTCATTCCATGAGATTTTTGTAATTCCTCAGTAAATTCAAATTGGCAACAAAGTATGTGTAAAGCAGGTCCGGAGCCTTTTTGTCTGCCGTTTCCCTTGAAAGCCCTATACCTTATACCCATTTTAACTCAAAGTTGACTCATAACAAATGTGACTTCAACCGAACCACTAGAGGTAGTAGTCTCAGTGAATGCTCCTGTGAGCAAGCAAGGGGCGAGTGACAGTGATCAACTCAAAGATTACACAATAATAATGCAGAGTTTGATGAGGGGTTTCCAAATCCAGCAAGCTGACACGTTTTAAAGGAATCCTTCAACATTTTGGGAAATTAGCTTTTCATTCCTGTAGTGAGATAAGATGATCAATATCAATCTCACATCTGTGTCTTAAGTTCAGAGCCGGTGTCAGGATGTGGTTAGCTTAGCTTAGCAGAAAGACTGGAAGCAAGGGGGGAACAGCTGGTATAGCTCCTTCCAAATTTCAAGAATACCGAAGAAACACCTTTAAAGCTCACTTGATAAAATGTTCCATCCTTCTTGTTGGGGTAGTTACATGCTAGAACTCCTGACAAGCAGCAGCTGGGCGCAGTGACTTTGCAGAGTCTTGTTGTAACAAGGAAGTTGCCTGGCAAACACTAGAAGCCCTGCATTGGGTTGAACGGATGAACTGTTGTTTGTCAACAAATAGTTACTGCACACAAATATACTGAGAAATATTAAGGAAAATACAATGGCTTTGGTATGCAGTGATCTCTGTGTTCTGTGTGCTCCCAGTCGGTGCTGGACACTGGGAAGAAGCTGTCTGATGACAATACCATCGGCCAGGAGGAGATCCAACAGAGGCTCGCCCAGTTTGTCGACCACTGGAAGGAACTCAAAGACTTATCTGGAGCAAGGTAAGCCTGCCGAGCTACACACTCCGTCTGCCAGACAGCTGCAACCTGCGGCACAAATGCAAAGACGGAAATATGTGTAAATGTGTGCAATGTGTGTATTTGCTCCCAGGGGACAGAGGCTGGAGGAGTCGCTGGAGTACCAGCAGTTTGTGGCGAACGTGGAAGAGGAAGAAGCTTGGATTAATGAGAAGTTGAATCTGGTGGGGAGTGAGGACTACGGAGATACACTGGCTGCTGTGCAGGTGCTTTTCAGTGGCAGACAGAACACTCCAAATTACATAACAAGAAATCAGCATTTAATTGTAAGAAGTGATGATGAGTTTCACTGAATGTCACGGAAACCATTGTTTTCAACAGGGCTTGCTGAAAAAGCATGAAGCATTTGAGACTGACTTCACTGTGCACAGGGACAGAGTCAACGATGTGTGCGCTAATGGAGAGGAGCTGATCAAGAAGGTACTGACTATATAGCATAGGGAAAAATACTTTACCTCAGAATGACCACAAGCGAAGGCATATTAAGATCTTTTGTGTGTTTCCAACAGAACAACCATCATGTGGACAACATCAGTGCCAAGATGTCGGCTCTGCGAGGCAAAGTGTCTGAGCTGGAGAGGGCAGCAGCTCAGAGGAAGGCAAAGCTGGATGAAAACTCTGCCTTCCTGCAGTTCAACTGGAAGGCTGATGTGGTGGAGTCCTGGATTGGTACAAATACATTAAGACTTCTCTCATAAAAGTGTCAGTTATCCAATAAGCGACTTCTACCGTTTTTTCCAAATACTGGATGGACTAGGTTTGTTTTTACATAACTAGAAAACTTCAGTTCTCCACAGACTAAAATCCTACCACTACAGCATATTTACCCTAAAGAAAACCTACATTTGTACTGTAAAGCTTTTTATGAAGAATGCTTTCAGTATTGACTGATATTATGCAATGATCAATCAGAATCCTCAGTCCTGTTGTCAAAAACTACTAGTGACTCGCAGCCAGAAAAGCAAAATCCTGCTTATTGCTAATTAGCGTGTGTGTGTGTGGGTGTGTGTGTTTGTATATATACACGTTTACATATTTGAGTGTGGATTAAACAGAAGCAATCAATGTATGTATTAGTGAGTTTTAGTGGTGTTCATAGGTTTTTTTTAAAAATTAGCCGTTTCCTCCTGTGTCTAGTCTTAATGCTAAGTTAGGTTAACCCCGTCCTGACTCCAATAAGCTTATTTCCCCAACATGAAACTATACCTTCAATAATTGTTTGGGAAGCCAGACCAAGTGTAGATATATTTAGGACTGGTATGTGTTTGAGTCTGGTTTTATCCCAATCATTTTTTAACCTGTGGATGTGGTTTGTGTTTAGGTGAGAAAGAAAATAGCCTGAAGACTGATGACTACGGCAGAGACCTTTCCTCTGTGCAGACTCTGCTCACCAAGCAGGTACTTCCTCCTCTCAGACAGCATTCTACGCTTCCTCTGTACCATGTTACCCTCTCCATTGACAACATCTGATTTTCTGTGTCTTTCCGCAGGAGACATTTGATGCCGGTCTCCAGGCCTTCCAGCAGGAGGGCATCACAAACATTACAGCTCTAAAGGACCAGCTGCTGGCCGCCAAGCATGTCCAATCAAAAGCCATCGAGGCTCGTCACGCTGCCTTGATGAAGCGCTGGAACCAGCTGCTTTCCAACTCAGCTGCTCGCAAGAAGAAGCTTCTGGAGGCTCAGGAGCACTTTAGAAAGGTAAAGGGGCCACTCTTTGATGGATGGTCTTTGAATATTTTTGTCCATGCCTCCAAAAATACCTGAAATCCTACTGCCCACATTCAAAGCTTGAATGTAGTTGAAGTCCAAGGTAGAACCAGTAAATTGGACTTGTTTTAAGGATCGTATCTTTTCCACCCCAGGTTGAAGACCTGTTTCTGACATTTGCCAAGAAGGCGTCGGCTTTCAACAGCTGGTTTGAGAACGCGGAGGAGGATCTAACAGACCCAGTGAGGTGCAACTCTCTGGAGGAGATCCGGGCACTGCGTGAAGCCCATGAGGCTTTCCGCTCCTCACTGAGCTCAGCTCAGGCTGACTTCAACCAGCTGGCCGAGCTGGACCAGCAGATCAAGAGCTACCAGGTGGTATCCAACCCCTACACCTGGTTCACCATGGAGGCCCTGGAAGAGACCTGGAGGAACCTGCAGAAGATCATCAAGGTGTCCACATCAGTTACACAGTTACACGTTCACATCTTACAGATACAGCCTGCTAATATTTTCACTCACTTTCTTTTCTAAACCACATTCACCTTTTTAAGCCGGGACAACTGACTTGTGACTCAACGTGTTTTAGCTCATGCAAATCATGCGTACTTCACTACTGCTGACCGTATATACTGATTTCTGATGATGAGTTTAGGTGTAAACCAGAGGAGTCCTGCAGGGAGTAAGGCTAATGCACTATAATCTGACCTCAAACTATCATGCTAAACCAATGCTTTCCTCCTCCAAATTCATTGGGGGGATCAGAGAGAATTCAACTAACTACTAACTATATAAGTAAGTGATTTGAGTTATAAGAGACGTTCTTACACCACTCTTCGTTTGGCCTTATGCATATTTAATGATATTATGACACACAGTTTATGACATTGTGTTGTTATAATGCATCACATTTGTTAAAACTTTTCCACATCCAAAATTTTCAACATGTACATATTATCGGTTGATAACAATATATATATAACAATACATATAACACACAGGTCCAGCACTAGCTTTCAGCTTTTTGACATCAGCTAACCCCGGATGTCACTTCACAACTGGTTTCACAGTACAAGCCTACGGCTGTCCTCTCATTAAAGTGAATAAACTGTCAATCACATGCAGGAAGCCATAAGTATGAGTAGCAGCTTCCCACAGTAACGTTGTTTTCCTTCCTGGTCTGTAAATGTGAGTGTAGGAGCGAGAGCTGGAGCTACAGAAGGAGCAGAGGAGACAGGAGGAAAATGACAAGCTGCGTCAGGAGTTTGCGCAGCACGCCAATGCTTTCCACCAGTGGCTGCAAGAGACCAGGTAGAGGACAGTGTTCCGTCAGCTTGAGCCTTTATGTACTTGGGCTGAGGCTTTTACCGTCTGACACAGACGTCATAGAATTAAACATAAAGAACTCATTTCAGCCCAGGTGCTCTGCATAAGAGTTATTACGAAAATGTCACTAACTGACGTGACAATCATTGTCTTCAGCTGCACACTCGCAATGTCTAACACTGCTGATGACTGAATACATCATGACAAGTGTGTGAAGGAGCTTTCTGCAGTGTCTGGCTTTCTGTAAAGCCACTGAATAATCTGAGGTCAAGGCATGCTTACTGATGAAGTGTGTGATGTTACTATAGAACAAAGCTCCATTTTTAAAGCCAAGGCCTAAAACAATTCACCACTCTGCTGGTGTTGAGCTTGTGTTTTTGGGCACTGTGTTGTTGTCTCATGTTGTTAATGTGTATTTCTTTCTCTCTCTTTCTTTCTCCATCCCGCCCCTCTCTTTTCCCCTGCTTCCTCGCTGGTGCTTGGGATTACTCTGCTAATCAGGACGTATCTTCTGGATGGGTTAATATCACTTTTCCCCCTTTTTTTTTATGTCAGAGTGTTTGAACATCTGTGTGGCTGTGAAAACTGTTTAGAATGTGATGATGAAAGCATATCTTTGATCTCTAAGGTGGGTGTTGTTTTTAAATGATGAAGCTTGGTAGGACTAGTTTAAAACCATATCTTCCCCGGCCTCTCGTCGAATCGCATGGCCTATCAACGGGTTATCTGTCTGTATCGGTACAAAGTTGCTGCTGATCTTTCCGGAAGGTCAACCCTTTTCAAGCCTTGCTCTGGTTTCTTTCACTTCGTCTGACCCATTCAGGCTGTAGTCAGCACTGCTTTCGACTAGTGGACTGGCTAGTTGTTGCCTTGTTTACTGCACATCGTCGTCTTCCATTGTACATACTATGTACAATCATTCTACACAGTACAAAATACATTAGTATTAATTGAAGCAACTTTTAGTGACATTTGATCCCCTTTGTTGGTTTGGGTTTATTTTTCTGCATGTGTGCAGTGACTTCAGAGTGCAGCATTCATCTTCCGTAACAGAAAACTGACTCACTACTAATGATCAGCTGCAGTTTCGACTTCTGTGTGCGATAGCCCTCGCCTTGCATGGTTTGGGTTACCAGTAGGTCAGCTCCACTCTGGCAGTAAAGACAGCATATCAGATCCACCGGTTTATTTTGCACCTCTAAACACTACATTTAATCATAATTCCTAAAGGTTCCTCGGGAAACGCTGAATGATGTGGAGAATGTGTCTGTCAGTTTGTCAGAGTGAGTGCAGTAGTTTTCAAGACTGTGCTGGTTCCTTTCTAATGTCAGTTTCTGGTGGTGTCAGGTCATGTATGGTGGAAGAGTCTGGTACCCTGGAGTCCCAGCTGGAGGCCACTAAGGTAAATATCACTGCAAGTAATTTCGTGCTAACAACACTGCTGCTGCTGGAGGTGAGCAGCAGTTACAGGACTCAGTTGTAGCACAAGCAAGTCACTTGCAGCAGGCAAGCAGTCAAAGACCCAGAACTTTGTTAGCTGAATTCTGAGCTGAGGTAAACAGCATGTGACTGGTTTTGTTGAGTTTGTGTTTTTGTGCGTGTGTGTAGCGTAAGCACCAGGAGATCCGGGCAATGCGCAGCCAGCTAAAGAAGATTGAAGATTTGGGTGCAGCTATGGAGGAAGCACTTATCTTGGACAACAAGTACACAGAGCACAGCACAGTGGGCTTGGCCCAGCAGTGGGACCAACTGGACCAACTGGGAATGAGGATGCAGCACAACCTGGAGCAACAGATACAGGCCAGGTACACGCCAACATAGTTACTTTGTCACTGAGCTGGTCTGGAATTCAAGACACTTTATCGGTACACTGTCGCCAAATGGAGGAACGCCGTGAAGTGTTTAAAGTTGGTGTTGTAGATAAGTGAGCTGCTGTTGTTGCTTGCAGCTCATGATCCCTCCCTCTTTGTCTTTCAGGAACACCACTGGAGTGACAGAGGAGGCTCTGAAGGAGTTCAGCATGATGTTCAAGTAAGTGGCATTGACCCACCTTCATCCCGACATACTTCTGTGTCTGATCTGACCAAGTCGTGTTCCCGCTTCTTTACAGGCACTTTGACAAGGAGAAGTCTGGCCGTCTGAACCACCAGGAGTTCAAATCGTGTTTGCGCTCACTGGGCTACGACCTGCCCATGGTGGAAGAAGGAGAACCTGATCCGGAGTTTGAGGCCATACTTGACACAGTGGATCCCAACAGGTCTGTCACGTGTTCAGGAAATTACACTGAAAAGGACGTTAACTGCAACCAGTACGGCTGTGTGTGTTTTGGACACGATTGTATTTGTTGCATAACTGTGAGGAATGTGTGTGTGTGCAGGGATGGCAACGTCTCTTTGCAGGAATACATGGCGTTCATGATCAGCCGTGAGACAGAGAATGTCAAGTCCAGCGAGGAAATAGAGAGTGCCTTCCGAGCTCTCAGCACCGAGAACAAACCCTACGTCACTAAAGAAGAGCTCTACCAGGTCAGATGAGTTTACTGCTCACTCTGTAGATCTAGTTTCAGTGTCATATCTTCATGGAGGTCTAACTGTCCCCATCTTCCTTTCAGAACCTGACTAAGGAGCAGGCGGACTACTGTCTCTCACACATGAAGCCCTACCTTGACAGCAAGGGCCGTGAGCTGCCGTCAGCTTTCGACTTTGTCGAATTCACCCGTTCGCTCTTCGTCAACTAATCCCTCACCCACCAGTGACCAATCGGGATGCGTTTTCCCACACACACTTCAACACGAAACATGGCTGAAACTGCATGATTGTGGCACTAGGAATACTTACTAATAACTGTCTGTACTCTCTATTTATCTCGCTCTACCCTTAGCTTTGTGCTTCTCATGATAGCATAGTGAATCTGTCTGCATTTGAATGTGATTGTTTTAGCTTGTGCTTTCGATGAATTTTAAGAACCCAATAGTAATAATGTTGTAACAACACCATAACAACTGCAGTGTGCTTCAATAAACGCTACTGGTTAGAACTGGAAACCTCCACTCACTTATTTTTATTTCACTTCCACACTTGAGTTATCAGTCTTTGAAATTTTAGTTTTTTACAACACACAGTTGACATAAATGGAGGATAAAACAGTCTTATGCGGCAGCGATTTGTCCCAGGATGTGTCTCATTCTGCCACGTGATTGGCTATCTGCTCCAGCTGGCTGCTCTCTCTGGGGCTCTGCTCCATCAAATCTGCGCCGAGCTGCCAAACCCCAACGGTCCCGTCTGTATACCCCACTGCTAAGAGGTGAGTGTTCTGACAGTTGAAGGCCAAACAAGTGGCAGCGTGGCCCGCACCTCCCTGCTCGATGGTGGCTGCTGGCCTCAGGGACCTCTGGCCCAGATCAAATATCTGCACCGCACCTGGAGGAGAGATGCACAGTGCATGAGAGCATTCATCTGTCCTATACCCACAACTACTGTTTTTTTTAAGATTTTTTTTTTCCCCAGCATTTTGCCATTACTTGATAGTTGGCGTCCAGATAGGAAGGCGAAGGGGGGGGTGAACTGTGGCCATTGTAGTTATGGGGTTTGTTGCCTTAACATTAGGCAACCAGAAACCCTACCCACAAGTACTGTAGCTTCATTTACGTGGCACAAGCACATCACATCAACCTCGTATCGGGGGCTGAGAACTGCATCTGGCTGCTGATCTGAACCTGATTTGGTACATGTGGAAAATCCAGCTTTGAACCTAGAAATGTACTATAAAAGATGTCCTAGCAGATAATAAAGCATATCCTTTTATCAATCATTTAAACCCTCCATACACAGTTTTGGTGTTTCACCTTGTCCTGTGGCTGCAGCAAAAACCAGCGGTCTGGTCGGAGACCATTGCACCTGAAACACGTAGGAGTCTGAAACCCTGAGAGATAGAAGTGGGTTGACCTGCAGCATAGAGTGGAGGTGCGCCAGACCGTCGGTCCCTGCGCTCAAAAACAAGTTCCTGCAGTAAACGTGAGACAAGTCAAAGTCACTACTGGGTCATCTGTAAAATAATTGCTTTTTACTTCTCTGATGATCATGTGTTTGCGCTGTGTGTGGAACTGTCACCTGTGGAAAGGGGAGCAGTGGATGGAGTGGATGGGGCCGCTGCCAGGTCTGAATGAGAAGACTGCCGGAGCTCTCGGTGTCACACTCTGGCCCTCAGAGGGGGCAGCAGCTGGCATTTTGGAGGAGAAGGAGCACCTGAGCAGCAGACCGCCCTCAGAGCCCACCAGGAAGGTGTCAGAGTCCCAGGGAGACAGAGCCATGGAGGTGACCCCCACAGTGCTGCTGCCTCGGGCCTGTGGGAAACACAAAACTGTAACTGTGTCCCAAATCCATACTAATTCAAAGGAGGTTTCAGTATGTAGAGTTGAAAAGTGGCAAAATAAAGTATGCTCGAAACAATATGCAGACTACAAACACGTAGTTTTTGACAGTGCTGTTGATGGACAGGATCATCCTACAATGTACTGCACAAAGGAAATGGAGGAGCGGTTCACAGCTGGAAAGAAATGATCCTAATTGTGGTTAGCCAGCTCCAGGAACACCTCGGAAAACAAAATAACCCGAATTTTTGAAAAAATTTTGCTTTCTCTTAATTGGCAGCAGCATTCTGGAGTCACGGTTTGATGTGTCGGTGCAAGTCTTTTGGCTTGTCCTGTTACAAACTAGCATTTGCAGCTCAGTCAAAACAGTTAAACGGCAACAACAGAGTGTGTGGCCTGTGCACGAGCAGAATGACCCCACATCCAGCTGAATGCACGGGTCTGCATGTCTCTGGTGGGTATAAGCCATAACAAACACGTAACCATTTACCAAGACACGATTGAGACATAACATAAGACTAGATCTATTTCTGCAGCATGAATTCTGACAGTAGAGATCACTTGTCAGTGTTAAAAACAAAACATGAAGAGTGATCTTTGCGCACACCTATTCAGACAGAACTCCAGGCGAAGAAGTTAGGGGTTTTGATGACAAAAATGAATTCTCATACACTGCTAATACTTAAAGTGACTGCTATGTTTCAGTCCAGCAACCTTTTAGGCATCTCAGTGTTAAAACAAGACCAAGGGTCTATAGCCATGCTAGCAGCTCTGTAAGGTTGTACAAATGCTCAGCGGTGCTTCAAGCTGAATGCTAACATCAGCATGCTAACATGTTGCTACTAAGCAGGTGTAATGTTTACCGTGTTGACTATCATAGTTTAGCATGTTTTCATAATAACAGGTTATCAACAATAACACAAAGTAGAGCTGAGGCTGATGGGATTGCTGTTAGCTTTGCGGGTATTTGGTCATAAACCGTAGTAAAGGGATCACCAGTTGATGTGAAAGTGAACCAAATTTAATGACAATCCTACCGATAGTTGTTGAGACATTTAAAAACCACAATTTTGAGTCTGCTGGTGATGCTAGAGGGCAGCTGTGGCTCAGGTAGAGGTGGTTGTCCACTAACCGAAAGGTTGATGGTTCGATCCCTGACTACTCCAGTTGACATGTCGAAGTATCCTTGGGCAAGAAACTGAACCCCAAATTGTAGATTTGATTGTAAATGGATACAATTGCAATTTCTGCCAACCAATCTACACTCAATAAACCTTAATGACAAAATAAAAACATGCTTTGGAAAAGTTTTGCAAATTCATTAAAAAGCAAGAACCAAAATCTCTCATCTACAAAAGTATTCAGACCCTTTGCTGTGGAACTCCAAATGGTGGTCAGGTGCATCCTGTTTGCTTTAATGATCCTTGAGATGTGATATAAAATGAGATGAGGATACAAAACCATTTCTAAAGCTTTAGGTGTTCCCAGGAGCACAGTGGCCTCAATCGTTGTGGAATTGAAGAAGTTTGGAACCACCAGAACTCTTCCTAGAGTTGGCCATCTGGGTAAAATGAGTAACCAGGGAAGAGAGGCCTCGTTAGGGAGGTGACCAAGAACCCAATGGTCACTCTAACCGAGCCCAACAGAACATCTGTGGAGGGACCTGAGGATGGCAGTTCGCAGATGCTTCCCACCTAATCTGACAGAGCTTCAGAGGATCTCAAAGCTTGTAAAGGCTTACTCAAGAGGACTCAAAGCCAAAGGGGGCTTGTACAAAGTACTGAAATACGGGTCTGAATACTTTTGTACATGAGAGATTTCAGTTTTTGATTTTTTTTGAGTGTAGATTGAATGTCAAAAAAAATGACAATTTTATCCATTTACATTTAAATCTATAACACAAAGTGTGAAAAAAGGGAAGGGGTCTGAATACTTTCTGACGCCACTGTGTGTGTATGTGACCAGCTGAATCCTTTAGGTTTCAATTTTAATGACAATCCTACTCATAAATGGAGATATCGCTGTCTTTCTTTATGTCCATCAATTTTTTTCAAAAACCGCTTATCCGATCAACTTGAAACTTCATGTGTGCATTGTTGGGGACCGAAAGCAGTGCAGTGTCGGCTGTGAAGGTTTTTGGATGAGCGGTTCCTGAGAAACATAAAAAGAAAAATATTAAACACCAGTTGCTTAGGGCTGGGGAGACTCAGCGACATTATCAATTAGACAACGACGCGTTGTAGAGATGGCTGCTCTGGGTCAAATCATGGTTTCCTGGAAAACGAGCTGCAGCTACAGGACCATAGTGTGGGAGTATTATAGACAGACATCATAGCTCTGAAAACTGGAAATGGAACAGTCCAACTGCTCTGCACAGTCACTTGAAGCAGA
Organism: Xiphias gladius; assembly: GCF_016859285.1. NCBI lineage: Eukaryota > Metazoa > Chordata > Actinopteri > Istiophoriformes > Xiphiidae > Xiphias > Xiphias gladius. The sequence continues at coordinate 1,444,949 of NC_053419.1, forward strand.
AGCATTGTGCTTTGTTTCAGACCAGACTTAGTTAGAGCACCATTTTGTTTAACTTTTTATTCCTATCCAAGCATGATATATTAGATAATTAACAGGCGGAACAAGTCATTTCCATGCACCGCTGCTGTTATCGCAACGTAACGTTACAATATAAGTCATCTAACATCTAGAAAATGGCTTAAACTAACCTTAAACTGTTTCAAACACTGTCCTTGCTGATCCAAAAATACATTAGCCAGTGATTTTCTTCACTGCATATTACTCCAGTGATTCAATAAACCCATCATACCCATTTAACGTTTTAAGTCAAGTTCTAAAAATAGACTCTATGACACACAGTGATTCAATTACAGCCTCCGAAATGACCATTAAACTAAATCAACAACATATATATATATAAAATCCCCATGAAGGGAGCATTAATTGCAGGATTCAGTGCATTAGTTTTATCTACGTGTACTTAATGAGTTGGCAAGTGAGTGTATGTGTGCAATAGTCTTACTAATAAATGGAGAGATCTGTCTGCCTTTCTGACTGACCGTCCTGTGCCAAGCTGAGCCCAGCTCACTGTACTGGGTTATACTGAGAGGTGTTCCTAATATTTTGTCAACCTTAATTCATATTAAATGGGATGGACATAATATTAGAAACACCTCTCAGTATAACCCAGTGTGATAAGCCGTTGCAAATTTGCAGAGCTTGGCTCACCCTTGAAAAGTAAGTGCATGAAAAACTGTACAATTACAACAAAAGAACGAAAAGTTGAATGAAAGAAATAACCAGGGTGAAAGAAAAAGTAGAAATGAAAGGGGCAATGAATGAGAAGATGTGAAATGGAAGAACTACAAAGAGTCCGGTCTAGACCTGCTCTCCATGAAAAGTGGCCTGAGATAACCTCTGTTATGATTTGGCGCTGTATAAATAAAACTGAACTGAATTGAATTGAAGAACAGAGGGAAAAAAGAAGGGAAGAGGGAAAGATCAAAATAATAGAGAGCTGCTGCCCAGGTCTGTCACTGATTCAATCTGGACTCACTTAGGCTGTGATATAGTGCAGTAAGCCCATCTTTCCATCTCAGTGACACCCCTGTGCAAGTGTTTTGAAATTGAACGCAGTGATGTTTTCTGTTTGTGCTCATCTCTGAGTTATTCTGCCCTCTGAAAAAGTGCTGTAGACGAACACTTCCACAGGGTTTCAGTAAGTTTTTCTAATCCTGAAGCTCACTTTGAAGCTGATGTTGCTGCTGTAGGGAACCTGCTGTCGTACTAAGGCATAGGCAGCATTCAGGACAAACTTGCCCTGGTCCGAGTCCACTGTCCACAGCAGCACCCTTCCTCCTGAACCTCCGCTCAGCACCCCGAACTCTCCTTTCTTCTGCAGGGGTACCCAGGAAACCTGCATGCGCGCACACACACACAAACACACACACGTGCATGTTGTCTTTTTAACAGACTAACGAATCAAAGACCAGTTTACCTCACATTATGGCTCTTTCATTCCCTCTTGCTGAAGTCAGCCAATATTACTGCAAAGCAGACTCCACAGTGACAAATAAAATGCTCTGTATAATCAGAGTCATTAATAAACACCATTAGTCTGATGTCTTTTTTAAGGTCATGGGACATTAAACCTGTCCACTGACATCAAATGGTCCAGATATGTCATCAATTATCAGAATCCTATCAGTGGTGAGCCATGCTGGTTGGATAACAGTGTTTCAACAGAAAGCCAGACAGACTTGATCTACTTACCTGATAAACAGGCTCCCTGTGACTGTCTGCTGACATCCCAGTTAGGGCCAGCACAGGGTCCTGAGTCTGACTGGTGTCCCAGACCACCACCTCTCCACTGTACAGACCCCCTGCACCCACAGCAGTACACACATGCATACCACATGGTTTATACTGACCTCTACTCAAACACTTTATGATCGCACAGACAAACATGCCTCAATGAAACATCTTGGAACACTCCCAAATGGGCTCTCCCAATCCTACCATTATTAACAGGATCATTTTACCCTCCAAACAGCATATTAACCGGGATTGGTTAAACCACATTTGAAGAACAGGTCTAAGGTCTCAGTTGGTACAGAATATCTGGTAATGTAAGCCGACAAATTAAATCTTCTCTTTTCCTTGGCCTGCCAGTTACAAACATGTTTTAATCACTTTAAAACATAATATTTTAATTATGTTTTAAAATAGTTTTTAGATGAGATATTTGCTTTTGAGTTGACCTGATTCACACTTTGTTAGCATGCACAAACAGTCTGTTCTCAGTTTATGATATGAGAGCCCAGGCTGACGGTGTACCTGCGATGAGGGCTGGCCGGTTGGGGTGACAGCACAGAGCGGTGACTGCAGTAGGGACATCTATGACCAGATCACTTTGTTTGGGGCTGAGGACTCGACGGTCCAGATTCCACGTACAAACATACGACCCCTCATTGCTCCAGTATCCATAGTCAATCCTGCCGACAAAAAAAGCACACGCACACATCTGAACCACACTGACCACACCCGTTTCTTTTTGAAATTTTAAGTGATTTGATAAATAAAAGACTACGGTGAAGTGGAAACTTCCAGGAACATCATCAGTGGAGTTTCGTGTCACATAAAATAAGTGATATTAGGAGATTAGGTCACACATCAGGTATTAACATACCGACCATATGCACAGGCAATAACTGAACCTGTACAGCTCCAGGACACACTTGTTACATGAAGACCTTTCTCTTTAGCGATGGGATGTTGAAGGCAATGGAGGCATGAAACCTGCAAACATGGAAGAATAGCCTCATGCACAATACTCTCTTCTTAAAAATACGGGACTGCATCCTGATTCGTCGGCCCTGCTTACCGGCTGACTGTGATCACCCCAGTTCACCTGGAACCCATCGAAGGCGTGACTCCTAGCGTTTTTGACCAACTCTCTGATGACCACTTCCTCAACTCGCTGAAGGAAGTCCTTTAGGCCGGGTGGCTCTGGCTCATCATGGTTTTGTTGCAAGAGCTGCTCAGTTGCCTGGTCCTGTGGCTCTGTCTGGGTACAGCCGATGGTAGTGGACACAGTCTGGGTCTCTGCCTCAGCACTCTGCAACGCTCTGGTCTGACAGCCTCTCTGAAACAACAGAAAGTAGAAGCCCTATTATGAAGGGATGCACATCAAACTTAGAGTACCCGCAGTCGTGATTTTGAATTTCACAATTAATTAGTCTTAAGCAGGTGCAGTTGTGATGCTTTATGTTTAAAGTGGTCACATAAGTATTTTGAGAGTGACACAAGTTTCGCAATTTTTCCTCAGTAAATCACCATAGTGGATTTGAAATTAAGTCATCAACATGTGATTGAAGTGTAGACTTTCAGCTTTATTTCAAGAGGTTTCACAAATATATGGCATTAACCGTTTATTACAGGAATTACAGCCGTTTTGATACATTGTCCATCATTTTCAGAGGCTCAAAAGTAATGGGACAGTTAACTGACAATCAGTTACATGGTCAGGTGTGGCCTGTTCCCTCGTTATCTCATAACAAATTAAGTAGATAAAAGGTCTGGAGTTGATGCCAAGTGTTGAATTTGCATTTGGTAGCTATTCATGGGAACTCTCAATATGTAGTCCAAAGAGGTGTTGATGCAAATGAAGGAGGCCATCATTAGGCTGAAAAAACATAACCAACATATCAGACAGATGGCAGGAGTGGACAAATAAACAATTTGTTACATTCTTAAAAAGAAGGAATGCACTGGTGAGCTCAGCAACACCAAAAGGCCTGGAAGACCACAGAGGACAACTGAAGTGGAAAATTGCGGAATTCTTTCCTTGGTGAAGAAAAATCCCTTCACAATATTTAGCCAGGTCAAGAACAATCTTGTGGAGGTAGGCATATCTTGGCGTTGTTAAAGTCTACAATCAAGAGACACCTTACGAATTTTAATACAGAGGGTTTACCAAAAGGTGCAAACCACTGGTAAGATTCAAGAACAGAAAGACCAGATTAAACTTTGCCAGAAAACATCTAAAAAAGCCCGGAGAGTTCTGAAACAAGATTCTTTGCAGCAGAATGATGGGAAGAGAAGAGTATGGAGAAGGAAAAGAACGGCTCATGGTCCAAAGTCCTCCATATCATCTGTCAAACATGGTGGAGACAGTGTTATGGCATGGGCATGTATGGCTCCCAATGGAACAGGGTCACACTGGTGTTAATTGATGATGTGACTGCTGATAGAAGTAGCAGGATGAATTCTGAAGTGTACGGGGCTATAGTATCTGCTCAGATTCAGCCAAATGATGCAAAACTGATAGGACGGTGCTTCACAGTGCAGATGCATAATGACCCAAAACATACTGTGAAAGCTTCTCAAGGCAAAGACATGGAATATTTTTTAATGGCCAAGTCAGTCACCTGACCTCAACCCAATTGAAAGTTGGAAGACCCACAACCAAGCAGCAACTGAAGGCAGCTGCAGTAAAGGCCTGGCAAAGCATCTGAAGGGAGGAAAGTGAGCATTTTGTGAAGTCCATGGCTTCCAGACTTCAGGCAGTCATTGACTGCAAAGGATTTTCATCCAAGTACTAAAAATAATTCCGATATTTTTAATTATTTTGGTTTGTCCAATTACTTTTGAGCCCATGAAAATGGGGGACTATGTATACAAATGGCTGTAATTCCTAAACGGTTAATGTGATATTTTTGTTAAACCCCTTGCATATGATATCTCATCGCTGTTGTTTCATACAATGTAAAGTTATTGGCCATCGCTGATCTTGATCTTGTGGTTGGTTACTTTCCTGAGGATCACCTGAACGAAATGTGCCAGCTAAAGTTAGCTTCTGACAGCTAGCTAACTACTGTGTTTACAATGTTGTTTTCTCTAATACATTAGACACTGTTTCACAACTATAGGCAACAAGGACATTGTTATTCATGCTAGGAGTGCCCTTTGGAAGTTAAAGGTGGAACTGCTGCTCAAACATACCGACATCCGCTCAGACTGTTTGCATTCCCTCCACAGTGACCGGACACTCACTGAGTCCAGGGCTTCGTCAGTAAACATGCTAATGAATCAGGCTTAAAAAAATTCTAACATGAAATGGCTAAACCAACTGCGCTGAGGCAATGACTTCTGAATCCTAACAGGTCTGACGGTATTCTAGCTGGATGGGACTTTTCACACAGCCATAGTGCCGTTTGCTGCTGCTGGACGCTTCACGCGGAGCCATTTTCTACAAAGCTCGCGTTACCTTGGTTACGGAAGCTTGTCTGGGCCAGAGGAAGTCCTGCGTTCACTTCCGCTTTCTTCTCCAGGATAAAAATCCCACTTTTTCTTTCAGTAGTGGTTTGATGTGTACCTTTTCATGTATTTGAAATTCAACAAAACAAAATTAACAACACATGATTATCTGTGTTGTATTTTTTTAAGTTGTAGCTATTGGTATTCTACAATGATGCCAATAAAATACATTGTGGACGCAATGTGGATCCATGAGTATTCAACTTATGCTAACATGAACACAGCTAGGGTTTAAACGTGTTGCTCGATGAATCGCTCTAATCACGAAATAACGTTTCCTCAACATAGTTGATATATGAATGTAAGACAGAAAAGCCAAGTCACCAAAGCGCTGTATTTAGATTACCAGCAGTCACTGTACCATGGGCTGCTTCTCGCCGTCGACAAGGCTGAAGCACTGTTGCCTGGCCTGGTGTTCGTGCTTTGCATTAATCTTGGATTGGACCATTGTATCCGACATTATAGCAGAAAAAGCTCAAGTGTAACAGATGGCTCAAATAGCTACATCTCGTGTGGGTCTGACAGTTCCAGGGCCCCGAGATGATGCTCGGTGGCTTTCAGGAACACCCGGACACACCAAAGTCATCATTAATGTACGAGCCAGTCTGACTGCAGCCTTGCATGTTCCCTCTAGGTCCCTTTATGTGGCGTCTGCCTCCTGTTGGTGGGAGATCTACATGACAATGTTTTATTTATAATGCATAGTAGATGATGTTACCCACAAAAGGAACTGTAAAGTGTTGATGAATATACATCCTCAGCTCCTTACATTATGTGACTCATATAATCACCTACACACCTTATTCCTATCCTATTAACATACAGTAAACCCTTGTGTGTGTGGACCTCAGGATGGGTGTAAAGCATTTTTACCAGTATTAAATATTAGTTGTTGCCATTTTTATTTATTGCTCTAATATTGTGTTTCATTACTTATGGTCGTCATCTTTGTGATTCGTATATAATGTCTGTACTTGATGTTTTATTTGGGCTTCAAAGAGACGCACAGCTACTGCATTAGTAGCTACTAATAGATCCTAATACAAATAATGCAGATTCTGTATTCTTTAAGCAACTGAATGAAACATGGGAAATATTCAAAGAGCAACACTTTATCCAAAAATGCAACAACACAATGTTAATTTGGTGTTTTTTGTTAAACCTTAGGCCTAACTACTGTTTCGTCCTCAAATATGATGGCCCCAAACTTGCCTGATTGCCACAACAGACTGATCAAATAAATCCGGGCTTTTGCTACATAAATATTCATTCACTATAGTAATGGCAGCAAGCATAAGAAAACAAAGCATGATGCAGCTTTTTATCAAATAGCAGCTGAAATGTCCAAATGTGACCAAACTACTCCAAACGTCATGTACACATTTATTGTAACAAAGCAACTGGTACACTTAATTTAATGTGAACAGGTTTCCAGTGGAACAGGAGAAACACTGCAGACTTCACTGAGGACTACAGAATTTTTTGTCTCCCATCTCAAAATGTTAAGCCACGCCCAAAATTAGATTTTTAGGTTGTTTTATAAAAAAAATGTACATTTCAAACTTGTTGTGGGTGCCTGAAAAACAAAGTAATGAAAATTTATTTAACAGATGTCCAGAGTTGGTGTCAAAGCCCCACTGCCCTACCACACCTCCCATTAAACTGTGTACAATTAACAACTGTCTTACCAAGATACATTTATATCCCAAAAACATTTACAACAGTTGAAAGGAACAAGCTGGTGCTTTCAATCAGTTCCATTAGTACAATAAGTCACAAAGGAAAATGCAACTTCTAATAAGCCTTAGTACCCTCCACCACTGGATATATTATAATATACATTTATATAAAAGTGGCTAAGGATGCTATGATTGAGTTATCAGTGCACCATGGCTTATCTTTATTGAACTCACAACTTCAACAGAAACTATCATTTCATATCTTACATAAAAATTGCTATTGTACGTATTTTAAATCTACGTAGGATGACGTGCAGAATGCTACAAATTTTTTTTTATTCTTTTGCATGTCTTTGGGAGATGTAGAGAAACAATGACAGGTGAGACTTCCAGAAAGCCACCGACACCCCCACCCGACTGCAACCCACAAACACCTGCTGTATGGAGCTGGTCTTTAGACATGGCATTATGGACAGGCCTGGCTGCAGAGGAAGAGGGCAGACAGGCTGACAACACACAGGAAAAAAAAAAAAAAAAAAAAATATATATATATATATATATATATATATATATATTTTTTTTTTACCCCCCAAAAAAAAAAAAAAAAAAAAAAATTTGTTCCCATGGGTTGTAGGATGATCACAGAGGGAGGACTGGGAAAAGGTTGGCTGAAATGTTTAATCATCCTCACCGTCATCCTGAAAGAAATTAAAAAAAAAAAAAAAAAAGTATTACAGTGGTTTTTCAGAGAAGAACATTTGAGAAATCATTTGAGTTAATATTGAAAATATTAGGGACTTCTACAGGATAGGAGTCGTCGTCATCCAGTTAATCATCGATTAAAATCACTGGGTCAGCACGTGTTTTTGATGTGGTATACTTACCTCTCCATCTTCTCCATCACCGTCCTCATCTTCATCTTCTTCTTCCTCCCCCTCGTCAATATCTTCCAGACCCTCCTCTTCATCATCATCATCATCATCGCCATCACCTTCCTCGTCTTCCATGTCAGGGACCTTGGGAACATTGAAACGTTTAAATAAATGCCCTGACTTGAATGCCTTAAAACTTGTCAGTATGAGCATGACTGATTAGTTCTTTACCAAGTACTCCTACAACCTGGACACAGCTAATCATCCTTTCTGCAGTGAACTATGACCCTGCTGTCTCTAAGCTTGACCTTCACTTACATTATGTATCCTCAGAGCAACTGGAGATCAGAAAATGAAGATAACTGATGCTACAAAGCGGGGGAGGCTATAAAAAGATATCACAGCACTTCTACCTTGAAATTTCCAATTGAAGTTAAAATGGCAGTAAAGGGAAACTCTGGATGTCAAGACAAGATCTGGAATACCAAGACAACTTTCACACAAAACTGCAAACTCATGAAACTGTTATCCCAGCTGGACTTCTTAGATCATACTTTGTGTCTCGGCAGTACCTGAAGCAACACGCCTCCACCAACAAAGCACCTTACGTTGTTTTACTACAGAAGTGCTTCGTGCCTGAACACCCGTAATACTAGAAGACACCAAGATGAAGAGCGATAATCCTACCAGATAGTACTGCAGTGGGTTAGGCCAGATGTCGTCCTTGATTACTTCTCCCAGCTCATCAGCCCCCGCATCTGAGTGGTCAGTAAACCAGGTGAAGAAGCTCTCTGGCTCCTCATGCTGCCTTTTCTTCCCAGCTTTGTTTGGCGTCTGACCTGTACGCTTTGTCAGGTCCTGGGGGAGAAAATGTGTTTGGTAAGGATTTCAGGTTATACAGTGTTCATTGATAAAACAATAATAATACTTATAACCATTGTTACACGCGCAAAAACTTGAAGGACAAGAATCAAGAAAGCCCAGCACTAGGACTAGAGAAACGCTGAAGTGCAAGCAGTTCAATGGATCAAGCAGCGTAAAATTTTGTTAACTAAATTCTAGCTTTCCTACTCCTTAGTTTAAGGAGATTGTGTAATAGCAACATACCTGAAGAATGTGATTTTATGAAAAATTAAGAAAAGAGAGGAAAAAAAAGAAAAAAGAGCAAACCAACCTTTCCGGCTTTCCATTTGATTTCACTTGATTTGGAAACAGGATCTCCGCTCTCATTTACATTAAACTCTTTGGAGAGGGCTTTGTTCTCAAAGTACGGATTCTCATCAAAATACTGTAGAGAACAAAACAGATCTGTGTCACATCTGTATCAGAATATGGCATGCTATTTAGAATGGACAAATACAAAGTTAACCTGACAACTCACAAAATCTATTCTATATCCAGACTTGATATCCTCGAACTCAGTGACCTCCACCCTTGATAAGTAATGAAGTGCTTCCTCATCCTCCTCCCCCAGAAGAGCTGAAACTACAGGTCAGACACTGTTAGCTGCTAATCATTTTTTATGTGTGTTTATGAGAAAAAAAATTTACAATTACATTTAAAAGCATGAAGAAGTTGTAAATAAATTATGACTGGCTGTTTGCACCACTGATGATCACCTGTGTTACAAGCAAAATTAGCTCTTTCACCACATATAAATAAAATAATGTCAACTAAATAACAGTTTACCTTGTGGATGGTTGACGAATGTTGTGACCCAGAAGTTGGGGATTTTGGCTATGAGTTCTGATCGCTTCTGAAAGAATGGCTGGCGTAATTTGTTGTACTTCTGCTCTACTTTTAAAATTTCTTCACTTGCCTGTTCGTTCAGTCTGAGGGGAATAAAACAAAAACATGTCAATAAGAAAAGTCTCTCCATGCACCCACATTTCAGTGCTGGTCAACAAAATTCAAACTTACCTGTCAATTTCATTCTGTACTTCATCAATGTGTTCAATTGCTTCCTGTTGCTCTTTTTCTGAAAGGAAAAGAAAACTTTTTCACTTTAGGATTTTGGAATAAAAGCTACATACCACTGCTGTAAACTCCAAATATGGCTTCCCTCACATTTCAAAGCAACCAAGGTTATTGTGGGCTGAGGGATATGGCTATAATAATTTAAAAATTACAATATCATACTTTATACAATAAATACTTTTCTAAAAAACAAATGAAAAAAAATGATATGGCAACATCTATACTTTTTCCTGACCTATACTGTGTTAGATGTGCTATCTGAGTAGCTGGAAATCAGTGGTTTGAAGTTTCAAAGTACATTTAAAGTGTCTTGCATTGGTATGCACTGGATGCAGCACCTTAGCTTAAGGGCCAGGGTCATGTCAGAATTAAGTAGATCCAATAAGGTGTAAAATTAACCACTACAGATTTAAATTTGGACAGCTAGAGCGAGCCATCATATTGATGAAATGACAGTATGCTGATAACATAGATGCCAGATTCGGACAAACTGAAGCCTCACTGGAAACAACAGGAGCACTCTGTCACTGACCTGTGGTAAGGGGTTCTCCTGTGGCAAGGCTTTTTTTTATTTATTTTTTTTTTAAAGATATCCCTGACATTCTTACATCATTGACAGAGGAGTTTTGAATCTTTGGTCATCTGCTCTCTTGCAGGAACTATCAACACAAAGCCAAAATTCATCAACCACTTCGCTCACTGAAGCAGTTTCAGACAAACTCGGTTAAATTCTCTCGCAGACATGTTCATCATATGATTCATGACGCAGCTGCTGTTTATTTAGGTGGATATCCCATTTTTCACTGCAAGTTAGAGGGATGGAATTTGATTTCTGGTATATTAAATATAAAATGGTATTCAAGATGGTATTGTTAAGGATTAACAGTAACCCTTTACAGACTAGCTTGTACTGAAGTTACAATTATTTAAAATATTGATTTTAATATATGGTTTTAATGGTTTACCTTCATGTTTCTTGTCTTTATTTCAAGCTTATCTTGCTTTCATTCGACATAAAACGTATGCATAAAATGCATGAATTATGTACAATAAGACCAATTAAGGCTGTAGTGTCCAACTGGTCGATTGGTCGTTTGGTATGCCTTCATCCGACCAAATTCTCACTGGTCGGACAATAGGGTGAAAAGCGCTGTGGCTGCATTTTTTTAAAAATGGATGATGAAAAAGTCAAGTGTAAACTTTGAAAAAAAGTAGTTTGAATATCACAGCTAAATAACCAACGTGGCATACCATCTAAAAACAGAAGGTGAACCTGTATGTGTTAGGATGTTCAGTCAACTTCCGTATTTAACGCTTAAGGCTTTGAGTGTATATTCCTCAATAGGTCTTAAACTGGAATCACCAGTTGATATAGTTCTATTTTCAGAAATCATATGAATATGGGCAGGTGCACGCTGGTTGGCTCTGAGTCTGTTATCATCTCATTATAAAATAATTAGGTTAAAAAGATTTAATATGCTGCAAATACTAGCTAGTTTTTATAATTAATATAGCCTAATAAAGCTACCAGGTAGAGTGCACTGTGCACAGTAGCCAATTTAGTTAATCTAGAGATAACATGCAGATAATTTTTTCTCCCCTGCAACCAACTGATTGGTTGAAGAGTAGGTACGATTTCAGTTAATCAAGATTTGCTTTGGTTGACTACATCCCTAATTCCACTAAACAAGCACCAAAATTTTTACACTGTTTATTTGGTAGTTTTAATCCCTTACAATAGTCATAATCTTAAATCGTAGTTGAATTTTCCAAGAGTGCTCTCTCCAAACTAAAGGACTTGGCTTTTCCATGTATGACACTTTATATCCATCCATATTTGTGGCGATATGGTTAAATTCAGCTCTCTCTCCCAAATGGTAATTGTTTTGATTTTCTGACTCCTGGATTTTACCGGTCCACTGTCGCCTAGTGCTGGCTCAAGGTGGGAACTCTCTATACTAAGGTCTCAAACTTACTCTGTAAAGTGCATTGAGATAATGTATGTTTGGATTTGGCGCTAAATAAATGCAACTGAATTGAAATTAAATAGATTACTCTTTCCTAATCTTATAAAACCGACTCAATGTATTTTTTTGTATTCACCCTATTAGATGATCTTATTATATATGTTAGTGATGGGTGTATCTCCTTAACGGCTTTCTTTATCCCTATTTCTTTTTCCCAATAACTTCTCACGTGTTAATAATTAGAAAAAATGTGATTCTGGAAGCTTATATTGTTGACAGATTCTCAAATGTATCTATGCCTTTATCTGTAACTATCTGATTATATCAGGTCAGTACTTTACCCCCCCAAATTTTAGAAGTAGTATTATTATTCAAAGTTTGTTTAAAATCCCTGTCCATTGCAAGCTCTCTCAAAAATATCAGATCTTTTTAAATTTTGTCTGATTTTGTCTTTTTTCCCCCGGCCATTATTGTATCCTTTAAACATGTGTTTTCAATATCCTCATCTGTCATTTTTGCAGATATAAGCATGTTCCAATAGTCTCCCATTTGTTGAATTTCCTTTTTTTTTTTTGGGTACCTGAATGGGCAAGTTTTGAAGAAAAAAAAATTGTGGTCTTGGTAAAATATTTATTTTAATGATGCAAATTCTCTCTGTTATTGTAAAAGACTGTTTTGCCAAAATTCCATACATACAACATATCATGTTTGCTACAAGAGGAGAAAATACACTGGACCTCGTTTACATCCAAACTGTTGCTGCTAATGTAAGAATTGTCACTCTTACCTGTAAGACTGTGTTGTGTTTGTTCATGTTTAGTTACAGTTTTTAGTTTTAGTCTACAACTATTTTGTTTTTTTGGACCGTATTGTTTTGTACTTGTCCTTAATGTCTGGTTTATGTTGTACTGGGGGTCCACAAGGAAAAACATTTAATTTCCCTGCAAGTATGACATACAATAAACCTGAGCCTAATATGATCAACATCCGTTTTGGAACTTGTTAAATTTGACTCAACAAGGACCAAACATTTTACTGATAAAGCTTGTTAGAGTCTTGAAAAATAGTCACTCCTGAATAGTTTAATTTATTTCAGATTACATTTAGATTTAATAATTTTTGATATTGGCTGCCTACCTACCATTCCTTCTGTCTTACCCACATTTAATTTAGAATCAGACACTGCACTACACTGTTTTATTTCCTCCATCACTGCCCCTATTGAATGTGGTACATCAGTTAAATCAGAGAATCAAATCATCTGCATACATTGCTAGTTTGTGGTCTTGTTTCAAGAACCAGTCCTCATATTTGTGAATATCCATCTTATTGTTCTCTGAAAAGGATTCCATGGCCAAAATGAAAGTAAGAGGGGAAAGGGGATCTCCTCGCAGTGTTCCCCAAAACAGGTTAAAGGGTTCTAAGATTGTACCATTTTCCATTCTGAAGTTTTATGTATATCATTTGCAAATAACTAATCAAGTTTTAATTAAATTTTCAATTTTTGACACACTTCAAATATGAAAGGCCAAGAGACCCCATGAAATGGTTTTTCTGCATAAGCATTTGTTGTTTTCTCTTTACCGAATTCTCCATTATATTCAAAGTTCATCTGATACTATCCCCCAGAGTTCTATTAGAGACAAAATCTGACTGATCAGAGGTTCTATTATTTGGGACAATAGGTTTTAGTCTATTTGCAAGAACCATTGTCAGTAACTGATCTACATTTAATAAAGAATTTGGACAATACAATGCACAGTCATCCAATTCTTCACCTTTTTTGTGAATTGATGTGATAACTACATTCCCAAGTATGCGTTATCCAAGGCCCAAATAAAAACTTTACATAGCTACGGTACTAGTAAATTTGAAAATCTAGCGTTTGCAACAGATAGGCTCTACTTGGGCAGCCTGCCGAGGTAGATTAAGACCCACCCAGGTAGATAAATTCACTCAGTTTCAATTTAGGTAAATCTTACCTTACAACGCCTATTTCATTCTTTTCAAACTAACTAATTTTTGGCCACAAACCTGTTTGAGTTGTGTGCGCTGCAGTAACTGAGTGGGGACAAGAGGCTTCTCTGTGCCCACTAAACTAGCTAGTGTCACGGATAGCATGCATGAAGCGTTTAGAGAACATCTCTAAATTGTAGCTACAGAAAATAACCTGGGTTACACTCTCCCCCTCTAAACTGCATGAGTCTCTACATGCACATCCAGTACACGCCAATCCATCCACCACCACAAGTAAATTCTCAACCTGTTCGAAACACTCAATTCCATATAAAACTCATTTGTAAATCCATCACTCTCTGGACATTTCTCTTTTCTAATGGTAGTGGTAGTGGTCTTCACAGTTACTGGCTTAGTTAATTTTCCCAAAGCTCTCGATTTCCTTTCCTACAGGCCATCTCACCATCCAAAACCAGCAGACAGAGGAAAAGAGAAAAGGAAAAAAATAAATAAAAATATGAAAAAATGAAACATGACCTCCACTGATACTACCACTTCCTCTGGGTAGCTTTTTAGTTTTCCCTGAGTGTCATATCCCACTGAAACCGGGGGCCCTTAAAAATTTGGTGACAGTGGAGGATTCTCCCCTTTTGTTTGCACAAATAGATCCACTTCTACTGGTGTATGAAAATGCAGTCTATTATAATAGTTAGAGTGCATTCAGAAAGTATTCAGACTCCTTCACTTTTCACATTGATATATTGTAGTTTTATGCTAATATCGTTTAAATTAAGGTTTCCCTCTCATCAGTCTACTTCTCAATATCCAATAATGACAAATCAAAAACAGAATTTTGGAAATTTTTGCAATTAATAAAACGATAAACTGCAATATCCACACTGTCTTAAAGCATTCATAGCCTTTTGCTAAATTTTAGCTCGGGTGCCTCCCATTTCTCTTCTCCCTGCCATCATCTTTGATATGTTTCTACACCTTGGTTGGAGCACAAATTCAATTGATTGGACATGATTTGGAAAGGCGTACACCGGTCTATATAAAAGGTCTCGCAGCTGACAATGCATATATGAGCAAAAACCAAGTCATGAGGTTGAGTGAACTGCCTACAAGGCTCAGAGACAGGATTCTGTTGAGGCACAGATCTCAGGAACGTTACAAAAAAAATGTCTGCTGCATTGAAGGTTCCCAAGAGCACAACGGCCTCCATAATTCTCCAATGGAAGAAGTTTGGAACAACCAGGACTCTTCCTAGAGCTGCCCGGCCAAACTGAGCAATCGGGGGAAGAAGGACTTGGTAAGAGAAGTGACCAAGAACTTGATGGTCACTCTGGCTGAGCTCCCGAGATCCTCTGTGGAGATGGGAGAAACTTCCAGAAGGACAACCGTCACTGTGGCATTCCACCAATCTGGGCTTTTTATGGCAGGGGCCAGACAGAAGTATCTCCTCAGTGAAAAGCATATGACAGCCCACTTGGAGTTTGTCAAATGGCACTGAAATGAGTCTGAAAGCATGGGGAAAGAGATTCTCTGGTCAGATGAAACGAACCATTTGGCCTCAATTTTAAGCATCATGTCTGGAGGAAACCAGACATCGTCTGCCGAATACCATCCCAACGGCGGAGCATGGTATTGGCAGCATCATGCAGTGGGGGTGTTTTTTAGCAGCAGGGAAAGGGAGACTGGTCAGGGTTGAGGTCAAGCTGAACAGAGCAAAGCAGAGATATCTCAATGAAAACCTGGTCAAGAGAACTCAGGAGCTCAGATTGGGCTCAAGGTTAACCTTCCAACAAGACAATGACCCAAAGCACATAGCCAAAACAACGCAGGAGTGGTTTAGGGACAACTCTGTGAATGTCCTCGAGTGGCGCACTTAGAGCCCCTGACTTGAACCCCTCTGGAGAGACCTAAAAATGGCTGCACACTGACGGTCCCCATCTAACCTGACAGAGCTTGCAACAATCTGCAGAGAAGAATGGCAGAAAATCCCCAAATCCAGGTGTGCAAAGCCTGTTGCATCACACCCAAGAAACTCCCGGCTGTAATCACTGCCAAAGCTGCTTCAACTAAGTACTGAGTAAAGACTCTGGATACTTGTGTAAATGTGATATTTCAGTTTTTCCTTTTAATAAATTCACATAGATTTCTAAAAACATTTTTTGCTTTTTCATTATGGGGTAGAGTGTAGACTGATGAGGGAAAAAATTAATTCGAACGAATTTATCATAAGGCTGCAACATAAAAAAAAAAAGAAAAAAGTGAAGGGGTCTGAATACCTTCTGAATGCACTGCATACTAGTTACATCACTATATTCACATTGTCCTTGTCTCAAAGAATTTGACTGTACCTCAGCGGTGGCTATTAGAGATTATAACTCTTGAGTTTCATGTTATAAATACTGTAAATAATTTGATGGTTGGGATACAGTATACTGATGTGACTGAAAAAGAAAAGGGGAAAAAACAAGCACAGTATTAGTTAGCTTTTGTTTTGGTTGGTTAGCTGGCTGCCTTCTATATCTAGACCGATAAAACCAACCCGACTGACATATCTGTCACTACTGGCTAATTGAAGATTTATCATATCAGTGCATAAGTTTGAGGTTATTTAAAAGCAGAATCTTTGTTATATAGTTTGACCCCAGAGAGCCCTGACAAGTTTATTTTTACACTGTAAAAATGTCCAGCTAAATAAATATCTTAGCCACAATTGTGTGGCAAATTATTTTTTGATGGTCGGAAAAATGCTCAACACACTATATTTTATGTAAAACCAATTATACTGTGATTAAAAAATAATAAAAATTTACAAATACATCACTTGAAATTTCCTATCAATAATCGCATCTACCTCAAAAATCCGTTATAGGTGAGGCTAAATCTTCTTTCGGCAAACGCAACACCATGTCACACAAACATCACTATTTGGGAGACACCTGACATTTATTTATGTTTCATCCACAAACCTTTTTCAGTTTTTTTAATCTATTTGGTCGTAACCACATTTCCACTCCAACAAAAGCCAATTTTGCTAGGTTTTACGTAAACTCAAATTCACTTTGTAAAAACATCACATTCTCATGCTTAAACAAGTATTTTGTTAATTTCAGTATAGCAAAAGCCTGATTCTGCAGCCACAGGAACTCCTTTCAGTAATTTTCCCATGACATGTATGGTGTGTCAAATAACGCGGGACTCCAGCCGTAATGTGTTTGGTTGGTTGTGTGTGTGTGTGTGTGTGTGTGTGTGTGTGTGTGTGTGTGCGCGTGTGTGTGTGTGGATCCATGGCAGACAGACCCTCTGCCTCCTACCGTCTGGAGCTTCCTGTTGCTGCTAAAGGCGGCCTGTTTTGAATGGGGGGTATAACGACGTCTCACTGCAAAATGCTATCTGCCTCACAGTGATGATAACATAGTGTGCGGTCCATCGAAGACTCTTTACACATGTTTAACACATTAACATTCATACTTCCACTTCGTAGCGACATTCTAGCTTTCTAAAAGGAATAATAGGCGCTTGTTTACATTTTGCCCTGCTACTAACTCGCACACAAAAGCCAAGATCGCACACATGGTAATGTTAATCTGAACCGCTAACGTTAACGATATCAGCGCTCAGCCTCTCTTAACTGGTGGGAAACGGGATATGTGAATGTTGCACTTGCTAATATTGTGGGCAAACAATCGTTTATGAAGCTCCAGCCTTAAAACGTGAACGAGAAAACGCACGGCTGCACCAATTCACCAATACCTCCCTACAACAACCCTCCCAAAACTATTTGCATAAACAATAACTGCACATCACGCTAAATGCAGCTTATGCAATACAAATACCGGCCTCCTTCATGTCAACTAGCTTTTAGTAGCCAATGTAAGCTAATAGCTAGCTAACCTATCATGCTGGCTAAATAGTTAGCCCATGTTAGCATGCCACATTACTGAAGAGTCCTACACAACAGCATTTTACCTCAATGTTATATGCAGGAAAATGTAAATTTAACTGTTAGTCCATAAACATATGTAACTTCAACTTGACAGTACACAACAAACTACAGTGAAAATAACAAAATGACGAAAAACAAATGAAAATGGCGTTGTACAGGATAACCGCCATTCCTTAACGTTACCAGAGGTCTCGTCCGCTCCGTCGTGATTTGAATTCTCCTTCCTACTGACTTTCGCCGATGAGGCCGACATGTTTATCGTTTGCCGTGACTATTTGGACCAGATGTATGTCCGGGGTGGTTTAGAACTCCTCTCTGCGGGATAAAAGTTACTTCCACCTTACACAGAGCGTGTCTTGAAGCCCACGATAAGGGGGGAATGAGCGCAGCTTCGCACGCTCGTTTCTCTCTGTGGCGCCTGGTCGGTGAACATATTTATGGTGCTCTACTGCTCCCAGCCTGCTGGAGTGCGACACTGCAATTTAAAACTGCATGCAATACACTACTTAAATCTGCGGGTGACCAGGAGAACGCGCTACTTCCCCAGTACAGTATGTTCTGAAAACCACTTTTTATTGTTGATACCCATTTGCAAGCCTACTGCATAGTGTACAGCTAAATGTACAGCTGGATTTGTTACTTTGTGTACTCAAGTGCATAACAGAAGGCCCAACACTTATTTAGCCCCAGGCAGAATTTTTTTTCAATCCACTTTTCTCAGCACTCAAAATCATGTTTACCAATAGAGCAGAAACTCTGTCAGAAAGGTGACTTCATGGAGGGAAAAACACACTTTTTATTTAAGTGACATGCCCACAGTACAACAAAAATTAGACAAAATTTCCGATCCCTGCCACTCTCTGTGTTTGGCTGGATACAGTAGCAGACAGCTGAACAAGTGTTTCTTAAAAAGACTCCCTAAAAGCTTCTCTCCTGGGAAAAAAAGCTTCTGTAAGCATGTCTCAGTCCACCATAGACTACAGCAACAAATTATGTTATAATCGGATTTAATTGCGAAGGGTTTTTTGCACAGTTCACTGTTGAAAATACATTCCGTATTAAGTCATTAACCAGGGGGAGGTCTTAAACACATTTAAAAGAGCGCATATTACAATTATTTAACGGCTTACATATTATCTAAAGAAACTGTGTTTGGTTTAATTCAGCATCAACCAAAATAAAGATTTGAGATTTGATTTTTTTTAGATTGATTAATTACTATTAATCAATCAATCAATTAATTAATTAATTAAATTCATTTAATACATTTCTCTTTGCTATTTTTTATCATATTTGGAAATCAGGTGTGAGGGAAGATCACAGGCTTCGGGAATACTTTAGAAGGCAACCTCGGCAGGTGCACTGAATAATCGAATCTGATTGGTTCCTGCACCGTCTTTGTCGTTACCGTCTGCCACCCAATCCTGCTGCTGTCTACTGACGTAAATTTTGCGTCGATCCCCAGTTTAACTGAATTCAAACTTGTACCCAGACTAGTTTCTACGATGTGTGCAAGAACATCGCTGTGGAGAGCCTGTGAACAGTTTAAGCAGACGCTGAATGTCACATGCCGCCGCCAGCTCACCTAAGCTAGTTGTTGCCCTTTCTACTGGAACGGTTTCACCTGCTCTCTGACCCCAAGAGGAACGTTGGCAGTCGGAGCGGACGTTGACGTTGTGTGAATGTGCAGCACGTACAATTGACAGCCATCATGTCAGGTTCAACACAGGTAAATTTAGGCGTACAGGTCTTCAAATTAAATGTAGTCATCATGGATACATTAGCTGTATTAGCAATTTATATTACCGGACTCACATGTTAGTTAAATAGCGCTAATTGCTACTTTGCCAGACAGGCGCGCTGGATTTTCCCGTTTTTCTTGTTTGCTTCTCCCCATAGTTCTCCTGTCCTTGTTGTAGTCAGACAGGTTTAAACGACTCAGTTTAATTAATAAAAGATGGTAAGAGTTAAGATACCTCTTCGACCTTCTTCACTAATCCTTAAAGTGAGTTTCTTATTTGAGCAAACACCAAGTCTGTACCTGTAAATGTTTATCTCAGTAAAGTCTAGTTTACTGAAGGAAGTTACTCCACAATTCTTTTGTTTGGGCAACCTTCCAAAACCCTCCTTCTTGGTGAAAAGAAGATGAATTGCTGTCGAGAGAGTTTTAGACTATAGTTAAAGGTGGTATTAAGTCATTTAGTAATGTTGCATTAGAACACAAATTCATTGTCTTTAAATGGCATTTAGATTTGACACTACTTACTGGGACAGAAAAAGGTGAACTTGTTTGGTTTGTGGGGTGTGTCCATTGGTAATACAGAGGATAATACCTATAGAAACAAACAGAATGCTGTCACAGATGACACTGAAGTTCGGGTTATTTCATGGCTCTTTTCATATCTAGACGAGGAATATGACTAGAAGATGCAGTAGACAGTGTGGTAAATGACGAGGCTACTGTACAGTTAATACAGTATAAACTCTTTGGATAATGGGATAATGAGGGACATGTCTGCAGGCTGGAGGTCAGCTGACTGGCAAAGGCAGGAGCACAATAAGGACAAGTGGTGGACAGGAAGAGCAGCAGGGTTGACATGATAGTGGATGATGTATTGAAAGACAGGTTTTCATAAAAATGTCTTAATGTATAGATAAAATGAAGAAGCAGCACACTCCATTTGTGTCTAGAAATTCATTAGTACAGTTACACAACATACAGTATACAACAAATCTGGGTACACCTGTGGTTAATATCACTACAATGTTAAATAATTACAGATCCTGTCCATTCAAGACAGTTTTGTTTTTAATGAAAATCCAATCATTTGAAAAACAAATGTTTTACTAATTTAACTATATTTAAAAAGTCTATATTGAAGATCGCATTGTGGGCCAAGATAATATAATCAAATTGCTTGTTTTGTCTGACCAAAAGTCCAAAATCTAAAGATATTATCAAATAAAGACAAAAAAGCAGCAATTGAGAAGCAGCAATATTACATTTTTTTTTAACTATTTTGCTTTCAGTCAATTATTTGACTAAATGTTTCAGCTCTAAAAAATTTTTCATAAGGATTAACAGTATACCACCCTAAGAAGGTAGTAAATAAATAGGAGAGCAAGGTGCATGCGTAATAGGCAAACAACCAAACAAATCAATTCAAAGAGGTACGGAAGAACATACCAGCTGAAGAGAGGGGCTCTTATGGGTAATAAAGGACAGGTAACTATAATGCATTCAGAAAGTATCATCAATCTACAGTCAATACCCCATTATTACAAAGGGAAAGCAGAATTTTAGAACATTTTGCAAATATATTAAAGAGGAAAAACTAAAAGATCACATTGACGTAAGTATTCAGACCCTTTTCTGACACTTTTTCTATGACACTCCTATTTCTCTTGATCATCTTTGAGATGTCTCTACACCTTGACTGGAGTCCACCTGTGGTAAATTCAATTGATTGGACAAGATTTGGAAAGGCACACATCTTTCTATATAAGGTCTCACAGCTGACAATGCATATCAGAACAAAAACGAAGCCATGAGTTCAAAGGAACGGCATGCAGAGCTCAGACAGGATTGTGTTGAGGCACAGATCTGGGGAAGGCTATTAAAAAAAATACTGCTGCATTGAAGGTTCACAAGAGCACCGTGGCCTCCATAATTCTTCAATGGAAGAAGTTTAGAACAACCAGGACTATTTCTAGAGCTGGCCGCCTGGCCAAACTGAGCAATTAAGGGAGAGGGGCCTTGGTAAGAGAAGTGACCAAGAACCTGATATTCACTCTGTCTATGTGGAGATCCTATGTGATCCTAGATCCTAGATCCTATGTGGAGATGGGAGAAACTTCCTAAAAGAAATGGGAGGCACCTGAGCTAATTTTCAAGTGTCATAGCAAAGGATCTGAATACTTATGTCAATGTGATATTTCAGTTTATCATTTTTAGTAAGTTTGCAAAAAATTTCCAAAATTGCTGTTTTTTCGCTTTGTCATTATGGGGTATTGAGTGTAGATTGATGATGGGGGGGTGTCATTTTATATATAAGCATAAGGCTGCAACATAACAAAATGTGAAAAAAAAACAAACGGGTCTGAATACTTTCTCAATGCACTGCATATCTCCAGAAGTCAGACTACTTTCCCATTCAAAATGGGGGAGTGGATTTAGACTTTTGGACCCCACTGGGTATGAAGAATGTTGGCCAATATATCTATCAAAATTTTTGTACTCCCAAAAATCCAGTATTGGTCTCCGACATTCTTATAGTGGGTAGGGCCTCCCTTTGCTCTCAAAACAGCCTTGTTTCTTTGTGGTATGAGGTACAAGATGTTGGAAACATTCTTTCTGAGATTCTGGTCCATGTTGACATGATTACATCACCTCATTTCTGCAGATTTGTCTGCTGCACATTCATGCTGCCAATCTCCTGTTCTGCAACATCCCAAAAGTGTTTATTGGATTCAGATCTTGTGACTGGGGAGGCCATTGAAGTACACTAAGTTCATTGTCATGTTCATGAAACCAGTTTGAGACAACTTTTGCTTTGTGACCTGGTACATTATTATGCAGGAAGTAGCCATTAGAAGATGGTAAATTGTGGACATAAAGGGATGCACATGGTCAGCAACAATAGTCAGGCAGGCTGTGGCATTCAAACCATGATTGATTAGTATTAAGGGGCCCAAAGTGTGCCAAGAAATCATTCCCCACATCAATACACCACCACCAATCTATCTAGAAAAGCATATATAATGTCTGAGATTTTTGCTTCAACCTCAGTAAAATTGCAGGTTGCATGAAGTTTTGTTCGTGGTGCTCCGAGAATTGAAAAAATGACAAATTGTGAAAATTCAGTCACATCATGTTCTTTTCAGAAACAGCATTACTGTTTGAACAGTTTTCATAGGGATTAATCTGTACGAAAGAAATAAAAAATGTCAGTGTGTCACTACAGGGCGGTGGTGTCTGACAATGATGCAAGACAACATTAATAAAATAAAAGAATGAATCTTGGCTGGAGCCAAAACAATTTGTTGATTATGAAATGTGCAACAATTTTGGTGATTGATTAACCTTTTTAGTTCTTTAATCAAAAGGAAATGAGAAATACATTCTCTGGTTCTAGCTATTCAAATGTGAAGATTTGCTGTTTTTTTTTTGTTTTTTTTTTCAATATCTTAGGGTTTTACTGTTGGTTGAACGAAACAAGACACTTGAAGACATCACCTTGGACTCTCAGAATTTGTATGGGTATTTTTTTATTGATGACTAAATTAATGAATTGAAAAAAAACCCAACAGATTAATGAGCAATGAAATGAATCAATAGTTGCACCCCTAATCTTGATACAGCACCTGGTTTCCTGACACTGAGAGAACGCTGATTTAAATGAAGTAGTAGAAAGCTCATCCACAAGGGGGAGGCCTTGTGTCTTTTTTTTTTTTTTTTTTTTTGTCTTGTCTTGTCTTGTCTATCCACTGTTGGTACAACTGTCACAACTGGGTTTAACTTCCTTAGCAGTCCTTCCTATCCAGTCAAGTGGTGGTTTTCCTTTCTTTTTAGGCTGCGTCAATCAGTGACCACAACCTGTGTTTAATTTCTATTTAGTATTTTAAATTGCAGATGGAGATAATTATTGTCTTCAGTCTTATTCTAGGTAGTCTGGTGGAAATGTGGGTGATGGCTGTCCTTTTTTTTGTATTTTAGGTTTTGTTAATTCCTCTCAGTAGTGTTGGACATCATTGAGCCATCTCAGTGCTGGACTTATAATGTTCTGGCCTAATATGTTGCAGCTGCCCTTTTAAATTTCCTGTCTTTTAAAATAAGCTCTCAACCACACACTTTAGGGTAATTCAATGTCAAATCTAAAGATTTTAGAAAATTTTCCTGACTCAGAAACTTGGATTTGCGTCATAATTTATGTAAATAATGTCATTGCACCCAGAACTGATGTGAAAAAATTTTCGGCTTGTATATTCTTTAGTTTCTGAGATATGGAGGCTTTTAAAAAAAAAAAAAAAAAAAAGCAGTCAGGGCCCCAATAAACAAGTGTTGCTTAAAAATTTTAGAGTTCCATAAGTAATTAATTTTGAACTAGTGATCCTACATGCTTCAATTTTCATGGATTGTTCTTCACTATTCGATGTCTTTTACTTCTAAAATTGATATTTGATAAGTTATGGCTTGCTGGAAATTGCATTAAAAAAATTATTTTGTGCTTTGGAGCCCACTAAATCTTCATACTGAACCACATCAGATATTTAAAATCTCTGTATATAATACTCATGTTATAGTACTTTCTTATTAACTAGGTGCATGTCTGAAAGAAATTATTTTCTGATTTGAGGCATTCAAAATGAAAAATATGACTGTACAGCTATATTTTAAGTGTATATTGCCTATGTATGACAAAGTCAAGCCTAAAAACAGTCATACCACTGGAAAGAGCATGTTTGAATTAGTTGGAATGGGGGGGCACCACTGCATTGTTCAAAGTCTTAAAGTAGACACTAATCCTTCAAAGCTTTTAATTTCTCAATATTGTCTTAGTTAAATTGTAGAAATTAGTTAATTTGCAGAATGTCTGTAGAAAATCATGCAGTGTTTGATACCTTAATATAGTTTGGTTACTGGTACCGACTTCATATTTTGTGCAGTTACTAATTAAAACATGCTCTTTCCAGTGGTGTGATTGTTTTTAATGAGACATTTTGATTTCTTTCAGACTTGCACCTAGTTGCTAGGAACATACTATAACATAAGTATAAAAGATAAAAATTTGAAAGACCTGAGGAGATTCAGTGTGAGGATATAGTGGGCTCCAAGGCATGAAAGATTAAATAATAAATTAATAATAGAAACAAGCACAGGGATCAGAGATTGAATGTGTTGTGTGTTTTTCACTAGGGCAACCTGCAGGGTCTGGATGAGGGGGATATTCTTGACCCAGAGTTTCAGCAGCGTTTGGAAGACGCTCGTACTCTGCTCAGGCAGGAGATCCAGCGAGAGCTGAAGATCAAGGAAGCAGCTGAGAGGCTGCGACGCGCTGTCACTAATCGCAAGAGTGCAGCTGACGTGGAGGGCCAACTCAAGGCTTCAAGCCGCAAGTTGGACAAGTTGCACTGGGAACTGCAGGAGCTCAACGCCAGGTCTATGGCAACAGAGAAAGATAGCACCGCAGGTAAATAAAACAGAGACAGAGAATATACTGGAATGTTTTTTCTGATTTAAAATGGCAGCTCCTTAAGCCTTCATCTTATTATAGAAACTCCAAGGGCCTCATTTCCAAGGAATACACTGACTTAAATAATGAAGGAATTGTCAGTCTTTTTAGGCATTTTTGATCTGGTTCAGAGCAAGTTAATAAAATACTAAAAGCCAGGCTTGTCCTGTTTCTTGCTTCTTATGAGCACTTATTTGTCAGTTCCATCATTACCTCCACCAAGGAGGTTATATTTTCACCATTGTCTGTTTGTTGGTTTGTTTGTTTATTTGTCAGCAGGATTACACAAAAAGGACTGAACTGATTTGCTCCAAACTTGGTGAAGGGATGGGCCATGGGCCAGAGAAGAACCCATTAAATTTTAGTGCAGATCAGTTTAAAGAGGCAGATTCGAGGAATTATTCTATCACTTTCCTTAATATTGCAAAATAAGGAATGACATTTTCATCAGTTTCTCAGGAAATAATGTATGGAACTTGATGTAAAAAATCTGACATTTTTATAGTGTTGAGGCCTGAGCTTGTAAAATTTGGTGCTGATCCAAATCTAGTGAAAGAAAGTGCTGGATCTGCATCACACACACAGAGTGGTACCTACTATGTTTTATGGCAAATAAATCATTTATGTTATCAGACTATTTACTTTTTCCTTTTATTTTTCTATAATAAGAGCTAGACAGACTTGTAGGATTACTTGGGCCTTACCAGAAGTATGGGCTCTGAGTTCCATGTTAGTTATGTATCCAGATGGATTCTTTAAAGTAGCAAATTTGTACTCATATCCCTATTTACTCTAAGCCCCTTGTCTATAATGGTTGTGACTGACAGATTATATATTTCAAGTGACATCAGCGTGGTTTGTGTTAGCAACTAGCAAGCATAATAAACTACTACATGTTTTGTTGTTTTGTCTACATTTTGCCAACATCCCTGCTTATATTAATCATACTTTGGCAAAGTTTTGTCTTCAGTGGAAAGCAATGTTAACCCAATTGCTTGTCTCTCTCCCTAAGAATAGCAGGCAGGTACCCAGCAGTGGGGCACTGTTCACAACAAGGTACAAGCAGCAGCTGAGCTCATAAGACTTGTTGTAACTACCCCTTACAGTAATCAGCACGCCCTTGATTTCTTGAGTGGCTGTAGGGGTGATCACTTCATTGGGGTCATCTGGGTGGGCACCCTCCTTCACTGGTGTTTCATTGATAAGCCCACGACAACTCCAACAGCGACATCTGGCGTCCTAGGTTTGCCCCCCTCCATTTTGTACCCCTTCACCTTACTTGTAAGTTAACCAATTAGTCAATTTTTGAAAAAGGCCCTTTCTACATGAAAATTACATGATTTTTCAGTTTTTGGTGACCTAAAACTTACCTCTCACAGTTTACCACTTACCTTTGCACCATTTTTGGTTGTTCATGACACCTCCAGAGGGCTCAGTGGCGACATCTGTTCTCGGCAGTGTGCCCCCCTTTGCTTTTACCCCTTCCTGTAGGTTGATGGTGAACTTGCAGCCCAGATCAGGTCCTCTTTAGCAAAAGCAAGTTGCTGCTACACTTGGCAGCCTCTGATGATGACGTGGTGGCTTGCGGTAGAGCCCAACCTCAAACTCCTTCTCTTTCAAGAGCCCAGTGGTTGCTTTGGCCACAAAACCTCTACAATGCGCCTCCACTGGTAGCACTCGTGCACTTCAGACCCGCTGAACTGCTTCAGCTGCTATGTGTGCATATTTCAACCCTTTCCATTCATGTGCTTCAACCACTGCAGCCTCCCAAGGCATGGTTAGCTCCACAATACATAGGGACCTTTTGTGAGGTAGACCACAAGAACAGGTCTGGTGGAGAGATGAACTTCTGGTCTAGAGCCACCTGCATCTTCCAGTCACAGGGTGTGTCCAGCAGACTTCATTTCCTCCTTGAAGTTGGAAGCTTTGGGAGTTTTCGTGCTGGTACGAAGGCAGCCTTGAGAGACTGGTTTAGCAGCCGGTAAGGATGCTCTGATGATGAAGCTAATTCTCCCTCCTTCCACCTCGCATAGATCCTTTCAGGTGAGTGTGCAGCGCTCCAGGTTTTCCCATGTTGACCACTGGCCCTGTTAGGCCCGTAGGACTTCCCTTGCACATTGCATTGCCTCCTCTTGCTGGTGGACCTCAGCAACTACCAGCTTTCTCCACTGGGCCGATGTTGCTTTCTGCTAAGTGGGGCGACTTGTCACAAGAACACAACCACCGCTGCACCTGACCTACAATGTCTCCGGGCCTGAAAGCAGATTTTGCTTGCTCTACAGCTTCAGATGGGGTCGACTTTCTCCCAGCTTTCAGCCTGGGAGTAGTTGCTTAATCCCACCGTTTTGAGACTCAGCCAGGGTCATGTCCAGCCTCACTTTGGTGCACTTGTATTCTACAGTGAGACTAGAGACAAGTAGATCCAGTGCATCATTCACATAAAAGCCAATATTGCTGAGGCAACGGGGAAGTCCAAGCCACTTCTTTATGTAGGAGCTTATTGATCTCTCCAGCATCTTGATTTTGATTGGAATCTCGTAGACTGTTAGAGGTCACATCAGGCGTGAAAGCAGTCAAAACCGCACCAAAGTTAAAGCTTGCCTGGGAGTAAGGTCTTGTCTATGCACACCAGACCTTTTTGATGCTTTCTTCCCTAATTTGGACGCTCTGGTCTTCGAGGCTTGCATTGTACCACTGCCTCAAGCTCTTAACAGGCAATTCAGATACAGCAACCTAATTCTACATTTTTTTCCCCCAACCAACCTTGTTTTTGATCAAAGATGGATATGCGTGTGACTAAAGCCTATAGTTATAGCCTATATATAGTTTGATTAGTTTAAGGCATTTCGAGTAGAATTTGAGCATTCTGTATACCCCAGTGTCAACATAAAACAAGACACTGTAGCAAACTGTAATGCACACTGCTACCCCAGGATTGTGTCGGGGTACAAAAACTTACACCATCTGAGCTATTGAAAAATGCTCTACTCACAAAAATTATACACATTTTCTTTAAAGAAATAAATTGAACCGGTCATTAAACCCTCTCAAATGAATTGCCTCTAACTAGAGAGAATTGTTTCCAAAAACAAAATGATCTTGACCCACCCCTGTGGTGGGTTTTTTTTTAAATGCAGGCTGCTGGGAGGAAGAAGACCACAACCATTCAGCTGAGTTGTATCAGTGGGAAGAGGTCCCATCACCACTGGCCAGTCGAGTCAGAACCCTCAAGAAACATCTCACCATGGAGACCAAAGTCAAACAGGGTGCTGAGAACATAATCCAGACTTACACAAACAGTTCAGTTAAGGTACAGTACAATATGGACCAAATTATATACACACACATACACACACACACACACACACACAGTCAAACCTGTAACCCTTTGAGGACATTACATAGATTTGAATTAGTTTCATGGAGACTTACCCTAGCCATAACAATTACTTGTCTAACCCTGACCATGACCTAAGCTTGACCACTGACCCAAAAATCAGCTTTTTCTCTAAGTCGACAAGCTGTCCCCAATTAACTGGTCTTGCATCGGAAATTTGTCCCTAAAGTAGCCTATGACATACAGACACACACACACACACACACACACACATATAACTCATTCTCGTTCTTTGTTTACACATTTGGTCACTTTGCTGATGGAGATGATTTTCTTAGGTGGTTTGTTTTGTAGCAAAGAGTAAAAACTATCTTGTGTTGTAAACTGCTAATAGCAACAGAAACTATCTCTGATGTATTAGAGGATTGGACAGGGGAGGGAGACAAAGAATTGCCACTACAGAGAGAGTACTTGAGGATGGGGCTTTTCTTAGTGGGTAGAGTGTGAGGTACTAGAATGAACTGCCTTTGACTGTTATCCACCTTACATCCTGAACTGTTCACTATTTATTTATATCTTTTAAATTAAAATGTAGTTTATATCCTTTTTGTGTTTTTTTTAAATGTGCTCAATGTCCTTTGCTAAATTCTTATTTAATGTATTTCATCCAATTATATAAAGCTAGTGAATTGTCCTAAAGTATGAAATGGTCTTTTGTTGTCTGCACATTAGCAGCTCTAGTAAATATTTTTTTATTTTTGTTATCTGAGTGCCCTTTGGAAGCCCCATTGTATTTTATTTAGATAATTGCGTATATTAGTCATTTAAATCCTAGAAAACTTATATATTAAAAGTTATACAAAGCAAAATGTCATCACAACATACTGTTTAGGTGTAATAGATCTTTCCTCATGGCAGACATTTTGACATGTCTTTGAAGAAAACCATAACCTTGGTCCAGACTTCTATAATTTGCCCATAGCTCCAGTTTTGTGTTCAGAGATTCAAATAGTGAAGTAAAACAACATGACAGTTGAATCTGATTAACAGACTAGGGACGGCACAGATGGAACTAATAACATTATAACTGCTTTCCATTTAGGTGACACAGTTCCAGGTGCCATCATCACAAATGTTACTAATTATTATTAATTAGATACACCTGTGCTTTTCCTGATACTTGTACTAACAAGTCAAAATGTGGTGGTCTTTAGTTGTTTATTTTGTTTTCCAGGACAGGAAGATGCTGTCTACAGCCCAGCAGATGTTGCAGGACAGCCGCACGAAGATTGAGCTGCTGCGCATGCAGATTATAAAAGTTTGTCACGCCAGTGATGAGGAACGGGATGGCCCACATGGTAAATCTACTGTACTATACACACACATACAGTTTTTGCCTCTGCCTTAAAAAAAGTTTTTTTTCAGTAAAAAACAAACATTACTGAAAAATTTAACTGACAAATCCCATGTAAGAAATTCATTATTATATCAGGAGTCACCCTAAACATGTTCAAACTTTAGTAACCACGCAAATGCAAACAATATGTTATCAGAAACATATATGATATTATCAAACTGATACTCAGTGCAACGAACTATGTTTTACGCTGCATTGTGACCTACAGGTAAGTCTAATACACAACCTTTGTCCGGAGGTTCTCAGAGCTGGAGTTTTCTCAGGTTTCATGGAGAGCTATCATCAGTGATGAAATGTGAGCTATACCCATGGCAACTGAGCATACTCTATCTGCTGATGAAGACAGTGAAATGCACTTGAAAGTCCTAGAAAAAGCCATTGGTGTTATTTTATTTGGTCAAACAAATGTTTTCAAAGTCAAGAATGAACTTACATACTCAAGAACTGCTATCATTCACTGTGGTGAGGTACAAATGTTTTTTGCTAATATAAGTATGTAACAGCTCAGATACAGCATTCTTAAAAAGCTGGTGCATACTTTGTCTGTTTTCAAACCTGCTAATCATGCCTATCATACTCCACCTGTCTTCAGGTCACCCTGTGGAAATGATCAGTCCTCTGGAGCTGCGGGTGGCTGAACTCATGCACCACATGAAAATTGAGTTGGCCGTAGCACAAGGTGCTAAAAATGTGGTGAAGCAGCTGAGTGAGTGTAAGATACAAGACCGCCGCATACTTGCAGAGGTTTGTAACAGCTGGATAGTCCCCATTTACACCAGGTATTTATCTGACTTGTGATCAGACCACCACTGTGGTTAATAAATTAACTTGCCTCCTGCCCACCTGATTTTCTAGTTTACAAGGACAGAATGACAACTAAAGCCCTCTGAGACAAACTTGTGATTTAGCACTACAAAATGAAAATTCCCTTGATTGGAATTGGCTTATGCCATTAACCAGTCCCATTAATTAAGTATTCGGTGCTGTGATCAGTTCTGATATCTGTGAAAAATAGCAACTGAGTACATTTAATAACAATAATATCAAGTGTAAATGCAAATGCAAATACAATGAGACTTACAATAATAATTAGTTACTTCTTCCTAAGGAGTGTTTAATAAAGGAGACTCTCAAACGCAGGGCTTAATGTGAAAGTCTTGAATGAACCTAACAAACTGATCTAGGATTAATCTATTTCATTAAGAAAACTCGGAGATAACGAGATCAGACTACTGATCTCATTAGTCCTGATTTGGTTTTTGAAACACTTTAATCCTGGTTATGTTCGTTAGGCTCTTTCAAGACTTTCACAATAAGTCCGGCTTTTCTTAGCCTACTTTATGAAAGTCCTTCAGGTTAGTCTGGAGGGATACATTTCCATGGTAACTTAGGTCAGACTTACTTAAACTTAATGAAAGTTATTCCCTGAAAATATGCCTGACTTAAGGTGCGTAACATATAACCAAAACATACCTGGTTTGGTTCTGGCTGGGAATTTGTCTTGCGTGTCTTAGCCCACTCTGTCTCTCTCCCTGTTTCCTTTCTGTATCTCTACTGTTACTGTCTAATAAAGGAATAATCTCCTCAAAAAATATTGGGGAAAAAACCAGTCTGTATTCCTCAGGAGTGTTGTTTCCTTCAGGCTCAGGCACGAATGCAAGAGTCGTCTCAGAAGGTGGATTTATTACGTCTTTCCTTGGAGAGACGTTTGAGTGAGTTGCCTCAGGACCATCCCAAGCATACTGCCATAAAAGAAGAACTAGTGTTGGGAACCTCCCCTTCCTATTGCACACCAAAGAAGCAGTCCAACACTCCGTCCTCTTCCTACTCTTCCCCCTTTTTCAAACCAGCAAGTCTAACAGGTTGCTACCAATACTTAAATATACTTTTTTTCAATATCTCATCTGATCTCTTTTTTTGTAATTTCTGGAACATCTGCATTTTGTCTCTCAAAAAAATAAATGTTTCCAATAAAGTTTGAATAGTGTTTTCTCAGCACTGAATTAACAAATGAAATGCTGTTTCTCAGGTCGGTTAGAGGTATGTTTAAAGGGTTGCCAAGACCTGTTGGAGTCAGTTCCGGGCCGTGGTCGTGCGACCAGTGTCTCGGCAACCCCTGGAAGCGTCTCGGATGGAAAGTCTCTGAAGGTGAGAGCTGGCCTATCAGGACGCAGTGCCAATGGCAAGACAACCAAGGCTGATGACTTGTCCTGTAAGTTAAAACTCCACCTAAGAAATTTTGTGTTTGGCTATTTTACTTCCCTTTGTGTAGGAAGATAAAATGTTGTCATTACAATATTACCATGATTACAAGGAACTTTTCGGTGTACTTAATTATTCCAAAATGTAAACAAATACAGGCCTAAAAACAGGGCTCAAGATGTAGCCCTCTGTGACCCTCAAGGTATAAGTGGTATAGCTAATGGATGTTGCAGCACACAGTATAATTCACTGTATCCATGGCAACATTATACTTCCTGTTTCTTGTAAAAGCTTACATAGGCTGACATAAATGAAGACTTTAAACATTTAAAGAAAAATCTTCCAATGTACTTTGTTGAAAAATAAACACTTAATTTTAATGGTTATTTAAGCATAATCATCATGATAAATTAAAGGAAAAACCAACATAAAGTGTCTTAGTAGGGTGCTGTGCCGCCAGAACAGCTTAACTGCGCCTTGGCATTGATCCTGCAAGTCTCTGGAACGCTACTGGAGGGATGGAACACCATTCTTCCAAAAGATATTCCCTCATTTGGTGTTTTGATTAAGGTGGTGGAGAGCGCTGTATAATACGTCAGTCTAAAATCTCCCATAGGTGTTCAGTTTGGTTGAGATCTAGTGACTGTAAAGGCCAAAGCATATGAGTCACTTAATTTTCATACTCATCAAACCATTCAGTGACCCCTCGTGCCCTATGGATGAGGGCACTGTCATCCTGTTTCTCCACTCATTTTTTAGGTTTCTCCTTTAATTTGTCACACATCTATACTTGTGAAAAACTAAATCATATAGCACCATATTGCCTTTGTCTTCTCAAACAGTGATACTTCATTAAAATTTTCTCATAATTACAGAATCAAGATCCTTTTAATTGTTTTCTTGTAACTATGAGATCAGTCATAATCGCAATTATGAGATAAAGAAGTCGTAATTTGAAGATGAGTTCTTCAAGTTTTTTTTCTTTTGTGAATGCAAGCCTCTTTCATACAATGCTGCTCATGAAGCTTAATATTGCTATGAGCTCAAAGTAATAATAGAAGGCAACCCAGATGAGTGTTAGAATTGAATTAATGCTTCTTTCCTCATGGAATAAAGCTGCTGGAGAGTCAGAGAACACTGTTTGGAGAGAAATGAATGTTATGTCTAATTCAGCAGTCTGTGTTCAGATTCTGTGTAGTCATAGCAGCTAACCCTGTGTTTTTCTCTATTTAAAATAGCCACACAGCCTATTACAACCTTTATAACATCTATTAGGTACTGTGTGTATCAGTTTGCATCTTTGTATATGTTTCTCAGCGGAGATGAGCGCTGTTCTGAAGGTGGACAACAGAATAGTGGGGCGCACACACTGGAGACAGCTGGGTAAAGAGGCCTGGGGCCAGAGCTACAGCATCGAACTGGAAAGGGTCAGTGGCTTTCACCTCACCTAGCAATTTGAATTACATCAGACCGAGAACTGCATTTTTAAAATGGTTTCTGCAATTCCCTGTTTTATGATGGCATGAAATGTAAAAATGTGGATTTAAATGTAAATGGATTAAATTGCAATTTTTGCCCATTAATCTACACTCATAATGGCAGTGATCAGATGTTTTTAGAAATTTTTGCAAATTTACTAAAAAATCAAAAACTGAAATCTCTCCATTTACAAAAGTATTCAGACCCTTTGCTGTGGAACTCCAAATTGTGGTCAGGTACATCCTGTTTGCTTTAATTATCCTTGAGATGTGTCTAGAACTTGATTGGAGTCCACCTCTGGCAAACTGAATTGACTGGACATAGTTTGGAAAAGCACACATCTGTGTATATAAGGTCCCACAATTCACACTGCATGTCACGTCAAAAACCAAGTCATGAAGTCAAAGGAACTCTCTGTAGACATCTGCGATAAAATTGTGGTGAGGACATAGATCAGGGTGAGAGTATAAAACCATTTCTAAAGCTTTAGGTGTTCCCAGGAGCACAGTGGCCTTAATCATTGTGAAATGGAAGAAGTTTGGAACCACCAGGACTCTTCGTAGAGTTGGATGTCCGGTCAAACTGAGTAAACAGGCGAGAAGAGACTTAGTCATGGAGGTGACAAAGAACCCAATGGTCACTCTAACAGTACTTCAGAAGTCCTCTGCAGAGATGGGAGAACCTGCTGGAACAATGACCATCTCAGCAGCACTCCATCAATCAGACCTTTTATGGTAGAGTAGCTAGACGGAAGCCAATTTAGAAAGAAATAGAAGGGGGCTTGGGAGTCAGATGTAATGACAGATATCTCTATCTATAAATAGGTTGAAAGATTAACCTTGAAATAGTCAATTGGTTTGTGCTTTAATGTGGGAAACTAATCAATAAATTGTAAATACATTAGTTGCAGTAACTTTTTTTTGTCTTACTGTCTTTTTCTTCACTACTGTATCAGTGTAGTTTGGTTTTGTCTCATGGTTAAACTAACTAGTATTGCTGTCCCTCTTTACTAGATAGTTTTATTGCAAAATGTTATCTCTATCACCCCTAATGGTGAACATCTGTTAACAGCCCAAGAAAAATAAAACAGCCGACGTCTGGTCCCTCTGGGAGTCAGAATGGCCAAGTGTGTCTTTGATAGCCTCAACCTCCTACTCTATTCATGGAATCCCACCGCTAATCTTCTGACATTTGCTCTCAATTGCCTTAACCGTACAAGCCCAGCATCCCTGCTTAAGACTTGGATGTAGAATTGAATGCCCCAGCTCTCATTCTGACTGGTTAACTGAGAGATATTTTAAAGGGGAAGACACTGACATCACACACAGAGATCAGTTTACTAGTCGAGGGGAGTACTACACAACCTGTGAAAACAGGTGTATAATATTTTGTGGCTCTGGAGAATCTTTGGCAAGTCTGACAAAATAACATTGATGATTATCAGGGTTGTCCTGGTTTGAGAAAATTAATTTATAACAGAAGGCCTGCATTACAAACTGGGGGTTATGAAAGACATGAGCGTTTAACAGGCAAGCAGAATCCAGCAAAAATATGCTATTTGCATTATGGGAAATGTAGGATCAGGTGTTGAGCTGTGAAGTGGAAGGAGAGCTTTTCTGGAAGTCTTTCCCCATTCTGTATTCTGATTTCTTTTTTTTCTTTTTTTTAAGCAATATCCTCAACACTGCTTAACATAGAAACCAGGGACTCTCCCAGATAAGGTATTGATCGTATAGGTTTGTTATGTGCACCAGTTTTAATTATTTCAACTTAATTTCTTAAAAATCAGAAACAACAAAAATCTAGACTCTAAATCTAAACTCTAAATCTAAAGGTAAATTGATTTGAAGATGCTGACTGTAAAATCAGTTTTTTCAGCACTGTAGTCTTGAGCTTCCATCTCCTGAAATACATGTTAGGAGTTGTAGTTAACTTCTACCCTGAAGTTTTTATGTTCACAGGCTTGTAGTTTTGACTTTTTATCAAAGAACAGTTGTTCATATTTTGTACCATGATTCAACCAGGAGAATATCATGTGTATTGTAGCATTAGAAGGGCTCTAAATACGTAACACGTGTAACATTGTCTATGAGAAATATGAATTTGACTTTTACTTCCAGAGCCAGTCAAGATACAGTTAGGTACATTATTATTTGGACGGTGATGCAATTTATTAAATTTTGCCTCTGTACACCAACACAGCAAATTTGAAACAAAGCCATCAAGATGTAATTGAAGTGCATACTTCCACCTTTTAATTCAAGGGTTTTAACAAAAATATTGCATTTAATGTTTAAGAAATACAGCCATTTTTATACATATTCCCTCATTTTTAGAGGTTCAAAAGTAATTGGACAGTTGATTGACAATCATTTTCATGGCTAGGTCTGGCCTGTTCCCTCATTATTTCATGACATATTAAGCAGATAAAAGGTCTGGAGGTGGTTGCAAGTGTTGAATTTGCATTTGGTAGCTGTTCAGGGAACTCTCAATATGCAGTCCAAAGATATGTTAATACAAATGAAGGAGGCCATCATTAGGCTGAAAAAAACCAAAACAGACCTATCACACAGATGTCAGAAACTTTGGGATTGGCCCAATCAACAATTACCTTCTTAAAAAGGAGGAATGCACTGGTGATCTTAGCAACATCAAAAGGCCTGGAAGACCACAGAAGACAACTAAAATGAATGATCACAGAATTCTGCCCTTAGTGAAGAAAAACCTTTCACAAAACCTAGCAAGGTCAAGAACACTGTTGAGAGGGTAGGCATATCATTGTATTTACAATTCATGAAGAGTTCAATTGATTGTAGACTTTGACAGATGGTTTACCACAAGATGCAAACCAATGGTAACACTCAAGAACAGAAAGGCCAGGTTAGACTTTGCCTGAAAACATCCAAAAAGCCTGGAGAGTTCTGGACAAGACTTTGGACAGATGAAACCAAGATTAACTTGTACCAGAATTATGGGAAGAGAAGCGTATGGAGAAGGAAAGTAACTGCTCATGATCCAAAGCCACTACATCATCTTTCAAACATGGTGGAGACAGTGCTATAGCATGGGCATGTATGGCTGCCAATGGAACTGAGTCACTGGTGATTTACTGATGATGTGAATGCTGATGGAAGTAGCAGGATGAATTCTGAAGCCTATAGGGAAATACTTTGCTCAGATTCAGCCAAATGATGCAAAACTGTTGGATGGTGATTCGCAGCATAGATGGACCCAAAACATACTGCAAAAGCAACTGAAGAGCTTCTCAAGGCAATGAAATTCAATATTTTTCAATGGCCAAGTCAGTCATCTGACCTCAACCCAACTGAGCCTGCTTTTCACTTTCTCAAGACAAAACTGACAAAAATTCTGACCATACACATACTTATGTACCCAACTGTATGTCAGCCTGTGCTACTCTGAGTTTTATGTAAACAAAGTCCTAATTCACCAGATTACCCTTTAAAAGCACTTTTCAGTAATTCATAAAATGATTCCATTCCGCTACACCAAAATAATTCAGTTTTTGGAAAAAAAAAACACATTGAAATATGAAATTCTGAACATGTATGAGTATTTTTTGTGTATGTCAATCTAGTCCAGGGAGCTCGAAATTGCTGTCTATTGGAGAGACTGGCGGGCATTATGTGGGGTGAAGTTCCTGCGGCTAGAGGACTTCCTGGATAACCAGCGACATGGCATGTGTCTCCAGCTGGAGCCTCAGGGCATCCTCTTCATTGAGGTTCTCACTTTCATTTCTATCCTAAAGTTGTGGTTTATTCACACTTGGGACATTTAAATGTCTTTATAATTAAAATACACTTAAAATCATCACTGGGCAAACAATAAATAATAAACAATTTAGAGGTTT
Organism: Xiphias gladius; assembly: GCF_016859285.1. Taxonomy (NCBI): domain Eukaryota; kingdom Metazoa; phylum Chordata; class Actinopteri; order Istiophoriformes; family Xiphiidae; genus Xiphias; species Xiphias gladius. Next base: position 1,482,194 of record NC_053419.1, read on the forward strand.
TGCCTCCCATATACTGTGCATGCATTTCTCATTCCAGAGTTGCCTTCACTTTCAACACTATTACTGCTTGGGTTCTTATATAATTATTGTTACACCATAAAAATGAAAGGTCAAATCAGTATCCTTTTGTAAAATGTTTTTTTTTTGTTTGTTTGTTTGTTTGTTTGTTTGTTTGTTTTTAATTCTTTGTTTTGTGATATTGCAGCAAGCAGCAGGGAATGAAGGTCACAAAAGATGGTGTTGTGACTAAAATAATCCCAAGCAGTAAACATTTTCCCAGTGATACAGCCACCAATACCAATGCTGCAACAGTCCTATAAATGAATATTAATAGGCTCCTCTGTTCATTTCCAGGTGAAATTTATTAATCCTGTCATTGAGCGCCGTTCCAAACTCCAGAGGCAAAGAAGAATTTTCCCTAAAGAAAAAGGTAGCAACATTTATTCATATTGCATAGCATCAGTTTTTTTTCTTCCAATGTTATTTATTTGTTTAAATATAATTATATTATTGGAACATGTTCAAGAAATTATTCTCAGGCTTGTTTCTGACAGTAAGATTATGGTGTGGATTTATATTTAGTTTCGGGACCTAAATTTGCACTGACTGTACTTCTCATTTCATGTTGTTTAAGCTTTATGAGGTTGGTGAACTGTCACTGTTTTTTAACATAAGGGCTATTATTGTATACATACAGTTTATTTGACATGAGATGACATTAAATCAAACACAACAAAAAATACTTGTGGTTCTTGATTTAAGAAAGGAGAGATGCAGAAATCCAGGTGACCAGGCAACGTCATAGTAAAAGCAAACCAGAGTTATCATCAATAAAATCACTCAGGCAAACATCCAAAACATAAATGAGAAGAGCTTGCATACAAATTATAACTTGGATGATAGAATTATGCTTCCAAGTTTCTTATTAGCTGTACTTTGACTGTCTTTTAAAACTGTGGTGGCTATTTATTTTTTATTTATAATTTAAAATATAAAAAGATCCACGATCCTTATTCCAATTCCTGGCACCACAAAACCTAATGGAACAGGTATCTTGGTATTAACCCTCTGTAAGTGCAAGTCATCAACACTAGCTCTAGGCTGGTGGGCATGAGCTCCCTCAACCCTTTGAAGGTGGTCTTTAAGATACTCATGGGCTTGTTATAAATATTATGAACCACACTATACTGTCCTCCCTATGGTGTAGCAACCACTTTTAAACAGCTAGCCAAACCCCCCAATGTTTAATGCTACATGTACTTTCTTTTCCTACTTTCTGAGTGCTTCAAGGGTAACCACCGAAGCTACTGGAAATACTGTTTGTGAACAGGTGTTCCAGGGTTTAAAATCAATACACCCCAGACCAACTTGTTCTGAGATATCTGTAGTTTGTTATTGAGTATTTTTCTCAGACCATCAAATCATAAACGGATGAACAACAACCCAAACAGAAAGAATTATCCAGCATTAGATTATCAATTAAATGACCATTTCTAACCAAAAACCTACTTCTGTTTGGATCAATTTGAAATGCATGATAGATTCTTTTTTAAAATGTTACATTTCATTAATTGCAATTAAAACATAAAAGCTAACTGCACTTTTTTTTTTTTTTTTTTAAATGATTCCAAAGAAAATTTATTTTATCAGTCATCAAAAATCCATGCAAGACCAGGCATTTGACAGCTATTAACCAATAGACACTATTATGTTTGTGCTGAAATTCCTTTGAAATCTTTCAGTATATAGTTCAGATTTTATCTTTTTCTCTTCACAGGGAAGGACTTCTTGCGTGCTGCCCAGATGAATATGAACTTTGCCACTTGGGGCCGTTTGATGATGAGCATCCTGCCTCCCTGCAGCTCTCTGGGGCCCATGAGCCCTCCATTAGCAGGCCCTAACACTGGCCCCACATCTTCTACCACTGGTCCATCATGGTAAGACTCCTTGGTGTCTGTAGACGGTGTGACCCAGAAACATTTCTTTGTCACATATATCAAAGAGCTGTTTCAAAAGTGAGCTGTTAAGTACTTTGCTTAGCTTTCCACAGTGACCTCAGGCTGATTTTCTGCTCACTCATATTATCTGAGATGAGAGAGAATGTGACTTCAGTGGAGGGCTGAGAGCAACATAATCACTGACCTGCATCCAGAGTTAAGAGAAGTCAAACTTGTTTTATAATAAATGCGTCATGATAATGAGCATTATGAAAGGATAACAATGTTCCAATTATATATTTTTCTTATTGTCAACAAAATCTAATGTGTAGAGCCAAACCAACAATGAATGTATCCTACTAACAAGTATTGTGTGTCTAACATTTGATGTATCTTCTTTCTCCGTGCCACAAACTCTCCATTGTTACCCAAAATCTATTAAACACATCAATGAGCCAGACTGTTGCACTGAGTGACATGTTCCTTCATTACCATGAACACACTGTTGTGGATTAATCCACTGCTGAAAATAGTCACAAACAAGCACTTTTTCCATTTTGAAGATGTATTTTATGTCTTACATGCTTTTAAAGGCAAGACCATAAAGCTTTCCAGGAGTCAATAAAAGACAGAAATCATTAAAAATAATGCTGACAAAACTTAAGATCTTAAATCAGTATCTATGAAATAAGATAAAAGGAGGATAAATGAGTAATAAAGAAAAAACATTAAATAATTGTTAGGCTAGACAAGTGTTTATTTTAGTTGTTTTTTTCCTTCAAAAAAAAACTAGAAGGCAAAAATGTATTTAATGTGGCAATATGTACAATAAGTGGTTTTGAGAGAATACCTGGCTAAAACTGTGTAGATTATTTTTGGCTGAGGAGATGTCAAAGATAGATCACTGAAGCTAGTCAGCAAAGCCATAAGACAGCATTAAATGTACACATTAAAACCAACAGCACAGAATCATGGCAGTGTAATATACAGACCTTTTTGTTTTTGTTTTTTCCTCAGTGAACCTGCTGCACTAAGTCTAAATTTTGCTGAAGAACAACCTGGCAGATCTCCAGATCACACAAGAAAGAACACCAAAGACTCCCCACTGGTAAGCAAGTCAGATTGTCTACCACATTAACAAATGCATTATTATTGAGAATAGTTATATGAGGATTAATACTAGTAAAACAGGGCTGATGGCAAAGAATATTTACTTGTGTATCAGGAGCAGTGCCAAAACTTAGTTCATAACGTAGGGCAGTGGTTTTGTTCCATACATTTGTTCCATCCATCCATTGATGTGTCAGTTTATGTCTATGCCTTTTTAACTTACCTGAAAAAACAGTCTCCTGATGAAAACAAGAGCCCAAAGCCCAAGCGACAACCCTCAATCCATCAACGTCCACAGTAAGTTATACTGAGTGGGAATGTGGAATTTAGTATTTTGGTTCGGAATTTATTTTTATTTTCAGTCCCTAAAATACTTTATATATCGATATATTTTTATTTTTTAATATATTTTGTGACTACATACAGTACAAATTTACATTTAAGTCTCTAGAGTTAAAAAGTTAGCCTGACATTTAATAAACCGCAAGACTATATATATATATATATATATATATATATATATATATATATATATATATATATATATATATATATATATATATATATATATATATATATATATATATATATATATATATATATATATATACACACACACACATACATAGAACATTTAGAATACAGTCAAATAATTTAAATATTAAAAAAACAAAATAAATATAATTGCAACAGACAAAACAAAACAATTTTATCATGACATTAAAATTTAAGGGGACTTTAAAACAATTTTATAAAGCCAGGTCGTTAGCTGGGATTTAAGAGTGGTGATAGATGGGAAAGATTGACGGTGAGGGGTAATCTATTCCACAGTCTGGGCGCCTTTAACTTTTCACTGGGAGCGAAGAACAGAGAGAAGTATCAGATAAGAGGGTCTGAGGGGTCTGGATATAGAATATAAACTGAGGAGATCAGAGATGTAGCCTGGAGCCAAACCATGCAGAGCTTTAAAAACAAGTAAGAGAATCTTAAATCAATTCACTCAAGACTGAGTGACTCCCACATGAAGGGAGTTGTAGTAATGGAGAGATGAGGTAATAAAAACATGTAAAATAGTCTCCAGAGGTCCAAAAGAGACATGGTTTTATATTCTCTGTTTACCTAATATGGAAAAGGCTACTGTAAATGACACAACTTATTTGTTTGTCAGATTTAAAGAGTCAAAATGACACTAAGATTTCTGGGAGATGGCAATATCAGTAGGGAAATTTTAAGAATGGAAAATTGTTTTTAATTTTATTTTAATTTAGCTGAAGGAAATTTGTGGCCATCCAGCATTTAATATCCTCAAAACAACTTAAGATACTGAAAATTAGAATTGTATTTGGTTTCAATGGAAAGTACATCTGTGTATATCCACATAGCAGTGATAAGGGATTATGAATTTCCTAAAGCTAGACCTCAGTGGAAGCATATACATGGAAAATAAAATAGGGGCTAAGATGGAGCCTTGGAGTGTACACCACAAGAGACAGTAGCAGAAGATGAAAAATGATTGATCATAACTGATACAGATTTATCGACAAATATTGCAGTATTAGGTTCTGTACGATGATTATTATATTTTTACACTTTAACATACACTCCCTTGCCACTTTTTTGGTACACATATACAATTTAATTAAATACCAAACAACAGAACTGTCACAAATTCTTCATTTAGGAAGACTTTTAATGTTCAGTTTTTGTTGACACTGTCAGAGAGGAGTTAATTCAACTGTGTTTTTATTACTGAGGTCATAGCTGTGGTGGTTGTGTCTTAGACTGCATTCCATTGAAAATTGTTTCTAATATTCTTCCCCCTCATGTTTGTAAATATGGTGGACAAATCATTACAAACACCCCTCAATATAATACAGTCCAGATCAACATCAGTGAAACTACAACCTCTATATAAACATATAGTTAAATTAATAACTCTATGACAGTGTCAATCAAACCTAACCATTATTATCTTTCTAAAGGGAGAATTGTCAGCTAAGCTGTTGTATTTGTATTACATTACTAGATACACCTGTAAAAATGTAAAGTGGCCACTGAGTGTATATGAAACTAATTAAAACAAAGCTTTATTTCAAACAGTGTAAAAGAAACTCATCCTAACTTTTAATCTGACCGGGTGCCATTTCATTTTACTTGCAGTATTGAAATACTGCAGGTGGCATGTCTTGTGGAACAATAAACTACCAAGAAAAATCAACACAAAAAAGCCACAAAGATGCACATAGGAATAAGTAAAATTAGAAACTCCCAAATTTTATGGCAAACATAACAAAATGCTCCATCCAGTTTCGCACAAATAATCAGCCACTCTGTCTGAATTAAGAATAATGAACAAACTGGGTAACGCTATGTATTCAGCCACACCTGCGGCCGCACTCGTTCTTGTTTGAGTTTCGGGGGAGGGGGAGAGTCAGGCGTTCTGCAGGTTTGCCTCAGACCGCAGCAGCTTCAACAGTTAAGTATCATCATTAACAAGGACTAGGAGACTTCTCTTACATTATCATTTACAATAATGTGTTTTGTTTTTTTTGGTTTTTTTTTAAATTTAAGTGGTGTTTATGTTTTATAATCCCTCTGCACGCTCATGTGACACCCAGTGCGTGCGCTGTGTGTGTTATCAGACAACTGAAATACTATGGTGAAATAAGGGGGTGGGTGGCTGCGCTCTGATTTTCTGTCCCGTCTGGCAAAAATTGGTTTTGATCATGCCGTAATGAAATTTCAAAACAAATCCAACCAGTAACCACTACTGCAAACTGTGTAAGGAATTTAAAGCCCACTGCTCTTTGTGCAAGAAGATGCTCAAATTAGGAACTTTGGGTATAAAGCCATTGGCATGGGAAGTTAGAAAAACATAAAGCCACCATAAATAGCCACAAGCAAATGCCTGCCATAGCCCAGTATTGTTCAGTATTCGCAATGGGAGCAACCCCAAAGTCTGGCTCCAGTGCAGTCCATTCTGCAGTAACAGCGTTAACTTCTGCAACTCTGAAGACTCAGGTGAGCTGTCTGAAACCATGTTCTTGATTCTGGTATCACTAAAACCTTCGAGGGTGGAAAGGACAAGACGTCTTACATTACACGATTTGGATTTGCAGATTTCATTGAGAGAAAAAGCTGCTCATTTTGTCCCATGGACAAAGGAGAGAGGCTATTCTGTGAACAAGGAAGTGGAGACTTGCTGGCGCTTGTTTGTGATTATGTCACTCTGCACAAGGGTTTACTAAGGTTCCCCTCACAAAAGAACTCCTGACTTCTGTGGCATCAGCCGTGTCCACCTCAATAAAGACAGAAGGAAGCAGGATGTACAGGGCCAAATGAGAGAGGCAACAGAAGATTAGCTGGGGCACTAAAAAGAAAAGGAAAACCATCCAAGAGGTTTCTGAAAGTCTGACCAGAGATGCAGATGAGGCTGAGGGCAAGACTGGTAATTGGATGTCCCAGCTCATAACAGTCAATTGATCTGAGAAGGGGCTCCAAGCAAAACTTAGCTGACCTCAAGAATTTAGAGCAGGAGATTGCGGCCAAGGGAGAAGAGCTCAGATTAATGTAGCCCAGTTCTTGTGTACCCACACACACACTACTCTTGTGTACACACAAATGTGTAGTCATGTTCAGTTGAATGTTCATGTTAAATTTCATTTACTTTAAGTAAGTAATTCTAGGTTTAAAATGCATCTGTAATGGTTCTGAAAAGATCTTAACAAGTCATAAATTTAACTTCTTGAAACCTGCAGAAATCCTGTCTTTGATAAGGTGGTTTTTAAATTCTGGGAGTAAAGAATAGACATTGAGTGTGCTTTGGTTCATGTTATGAGTGTAGAGAACACAGTTTAAATAGGTGGAAATTTGTAAAAATGGCTTAGGAATTTTTCACTTGCTAAATATTTGTGCACTCTTGTATTCTCATGCAACAGGGATGAAGGGCTACAGATCGAAGACTTCAACTGTATTTCAGTCCTGGGAAGAGGTCACTTTGGAAAGGTACACATGCAACTTTTTCTCTTGTGCACTATACCTGTAAGAATGCCAGAAGCAGTGTTTTGACCAGAAAAAAACACCACGAATACTCAGTGACAAATGAAGGTCAGTTTGGGACACTGACCCTGTAATCACAACGTCTTATGTTCGAGTTCGACCAGGAACCTTTTGTTGCATGTCATCCATCTCTATATTCCGTCATTTCCTGTCAAGTCTCTTCTGTATTCTAGAAATGTGGCAAATGTTTTCCAAAAAAGATATGAAGGTTACTATGCATCAAATGTTTCTCCTGTACATTGTAACTGATCTAAGGTGCTGCTAGCAGAGTACAAGAAGTCAGGCAAACTTTATGCCATCAAAGCCCTGAAGAAAGGAGACATTGTGACACGTGACGAAGTAGACAGGTAAGAACACCCCTTAGCTAGTTCATTTGGGACATAATTACATTATAAAGACTTCTTTCTACTTCACTATGTCCCTAATGGTTAGGATCTAAATATGTGACTGCACTAGGAGCTTGTATCACAAAGCAAGTTCTTTTTAGTCTGGCTATCTATGGATTACAGGGCTTCGCTGAGCCTAACATCTGCTGTCCTGGATAACCGGTATCATGAAGCTGGTTATGAACTGGCTGTTTACTCTGGGTTTACATATTCTGCTATAAGTGTGTTCATGTCAAAGAAGCAGAGTTGTTAATTACGAGCAACATTGTCAGAACCATAAATGAAGAACTTCATTCTCATTCACGAAATGAGATCAATAATTAAATGTGTTTGGTATTTTAAACATTCTCTGTATTATAGAGTGAGTATTCTTTGCTGCTTTGTCTCATGATGTACAAAGGATTATGAATCAAAAGTTAAAAGTAACATCAGGCTCTTTCTGCTTCCAAAGCAGTGAGGAGAATAAAAGTGGTTTATACCTGATGGGTTCTATCTGGCTGAAATGATGCATTTATAATTTCCTGGGAGCTAATTAACAATGTGTCAATTATTTGTCTCATAAAAGACAGATGGTTTCATTTTTACTTCCAGTTATCAGAAAGTCACCTAATGTTATTCAGACCTGCGGTGATGGAATAACAGTGTAAAAGCATCAATGCTATTAGGAATTCTGTCAGGAATTTAAAAAAATAAAAAATTACCAGACAAATTTGACTATTTTGTGCGGTGAACTACACTTCCATTTGTTAGATTACTTGTTTTAAACCCAGATTGGAACAGCAAAGTTATTCTACTGACCCATATAATATCTCGTTATTACTTGTTAATTTATTGTAAATTTAAAAGCCTATATGCAGTCCAGTCCGTAAGTATTTGGACAGTTTCACATTTTTTTTATTCTTCAGACTTTGTGCTTGAAAACAAAATAATGACAAGTTTCAGCTTTTAATTTGAGTAGGTTTACATCTATATAGAACTGTGTGGGAGATATCGTCGTCTGAATAAGGTGCCTAAAGTTTAGGGGTTCAAAAGTATTTGGACATATACACATAAATATGATGATTTTGTTCGATTTTAACATTTTGTGTAAAATCCTATGCAGTCACTGACTGACTGACTGTCTGTGGATCAAAGATCTCAGACACTTTGTATCCTTGGTGATGCTCTCCCAGAGCTTCACTGCAGCCTACGTCAGCTCTTGCTTGTTGTGAGTTCTCTTTGCCTTTGTCTGGTCTTCACCAAGTGGAATGCTGCTCAGTCGGACTGAGATCAGGTGCTTGACAGTGAAACGACACACACCCGCCCTAGAAACATTTAGCAGCCGAGTGTCCAGTTACTTTTGAACCCTTCTAATTTGGGCCCTGTGTTTTAAAGTGGCTATATCTCCCACACAGTTCTTTCAATAATTATATAAAGATACTCAAATTAAAGATGAGACTTGGCACTTCAACATAGTATCCAGTATTTTATATCAAATACAATGTGGTCAAGCACAAAGCCTGAAGGATGAGAAATATGTAACAGTCCTGGAATGTATGTCCTTGTCAGGATCCTGCAGGATTGGTGATTCAATAGTTGAGCTGTTTTGATCTGATCCTCTGAATTTAACCTGTTTTGGGACAGAGTAGCTTTGCAGCATGGGTTACCATGGTGATCTTCCCCCGTTAAAAGTGAGACAGCCTCATGATACCAGAAAACCTGAGATAATCCCAGAGATAGCTGGATAACACAACAGTCTAACTTCATGGTACAGGCCAATGAAGAACTGCTTGTTCTTAATGAGCTATGTTGTTTGAGAATGTAACCTGTGCGATAATAAGTAAACAAACTTGGACATCATTAAAGAATAATATGAATATCGTCATTTTTTGTATTAACAAAATTTGAAAACATGAAGGGGTCTGAATACTTTCCGGATGCACTGTAACTAGGCTGCCCTGTACAGTAGTCAATGGGCAAAAAAAGGGGCAGTGCATGCTTAAATACCCAGCATTTCATTAGTAACTAGCTCTTTGTGTTTGCGTTCAGCCTCATGTGTGAAAAGAGGATCTTTAACGTGATCAACGCCTCTCAACATCCTTTCCTGGTAAACCTGTATGGCTGCTTCCAGACTGCAGACCACGTGTGCTTTGTGATGGCCTACTCCCCAGGAGGAGACCTCATGACACACATTCACACCAGCATCTTCACTGAGAAACAGGCCCGGTGAGCACACATCGCTCCCTCTAAACCACAATCCACTGATATGCAGCAACATTGTAGGAGTGTTTTTTCTACATTATCTCCACTTCTCTGTTTTTAAGGTTTTATTCATCATGTGTACTGCTGGGTCTGGAGTTTCTCCATCAAAACCAAATAGTTTACAGGTGAGTGCTTGTCACGCTGTTTTCAGAACAGGATCACTTCATACCTAGCTGCATGTTGGGAGCATGTAGCATAAATTGGTCTCTGTTTGCCAACTTGTGTCTGTCAGGGATCTGAAGCTGGATAATCTGCTAATGGATGCAGATGGTTTCATCAGGATAGCAGATTTTGGCTTGTGCAAAGAAGGTAAGACATTATTAATGAATTTTAATGTCGTTTTACAAGGGCTAGTAATAGTCAACCTCTTTTCTGATGCAAACCTTTTACCCACAATACATGGCAAGTAGAAAATAGTTGAATGTCATTCATATTTTTTGAAGCACTCTATACTGTTTGTGGGAATTAAAAATGCAGTTGGTGTACAGTGATCTCCATATCATAGTTTGTACATAATCATTTGTCTCTTGACAGGATTTTGTGTATATGCAGGCTTTGGAGTGTGAACACCTATTCTTGTGATGTCATACTGTAACTTAAAAAAAAAAAAAAAAGTTTTTCACAATAATTGCATATTAATATGTGCAAAACAGTGCAAAACTGTTTTTGTTAATGCCACTGATTGACAGTGTGTGTAATCACTGTACTATTTGTAGGTATGGGCCACGGGGATCGAACCTCAACGTTCTGTGGCACACCAGAGTTTCTGGCTCCAGAGGTCCTGACAGACAATAACTACACACGTAGCGTGGACTGGTGGGGGCTGGGGGTTCTCATCTATGAGATGCTGGTGGGGGAGGTCAGTAGAATCATGCATGTTAACTGCCAAACTGAGCCGGGCAGTTAAGCAATACCAGTGTATTGCTTCAGGAAGGGAAAATTGCTAGCCCTTTGTCTGTGTAAAAATACATTCTAAAGTTCATCAAAAACTAAAATGAGTTCTCAGCAGTGTGAGTCAGTCAAATTAAATGAGTACTTTCAGTACCAGATTGTCTTTGTGGGAAACAATGTTTCCTTGTTGGGATGCTGCAGAGTAACAGAAATAAGAAATTGTGTACTTAAAAGACTAACTTTGGAAGATACCAGCTTGATTTGTCTGAGTCAGCCTCATATTAGCCTCTGCTTACTTTTGGAATGTATTTTTACACAGGAATAGGACTGTGGATTTTGTCCCCCATCTTTTATGTTGAAATTATATTATGAAGGGATCTCTTTGCGGCCAGTGTGGTCAGGATAAAAAGGGAAAGCCAACAAAAATTGTACTTTAGTTAACTTTCCACAGAAGGAACAGAATCTTGTACATGAGCATTAAGTTTTTGCTGCTCTGTTCTTTCAGTCCCCCTTCCCAGGTGATGATGAGGAAGAGGTGTTTGACAGCATCGTCAACGATGATGTGCACTACCCTCGCTTGCTTTCCCCTGAGTCTGTCTCTCTCATTCAGAAGGTTGGTGTCCTATTAGATGGATCTGAATTCTCCATGGGAATTTTGTCAGGATGTTTTTAGACTACGAAATCAGTCTGGTGTGTTTAAAACTTGTAATCATGAATCAACATCATTGATTTCATTCAACATTTGATTCAATTACAGGGCTCTAAATGATCTGAAGGTTGCATGTCCTGTTATACTGACTGCCCTCCATTGGTCTCACTGCATTTCAGCTGCTGCAGAAAAATCCGGAGACGCGACTGGGAGCGGGAGAGGAAGACGCCTCGGAGATCAAAAGACACAGATTCTTCCAGGTCATTCCATGGCACTTTTCCCAAGCGTCTGTAACAAACTGTTTTCCGAGTAAATACTGAAACTATAAAAGGCAATTTTCTGCAGATGTGTACTTGAAGCTAAAAAGTGTGAAATAGTTAAGACTGAAATAAGTTTGGGTTGTGGTCAAAGGACAAATACTGAAAGAATTTGAAATGACAGTTGAAGTGAAAGTGCTAAAAAGAGTTGAAGATTGAGTTGAAGTTTTCTTTAAGTATTTAAAGAAAACTGCACTTCTGAATTGTCGAAGTGTAACTGAGAAATGAGCAGGAAGCGCAACTTAAAGTGGAAGTCCTAAAAGTAACGGATGCTACTTCAAGTCTAGCATCAGTGTTGGCTGAAGTGTAAGCACTGAAAGCAGTTAAAGTGAACTGTGTTTGAACAGTAAAAGCAGAGGAACTCTCAGTTCAAGAATAAGAACTCAAAACAATGGAACTGTCAGTTGATGTTTAACATCTGAAAGCAGTTGAAGAGTAAAAGATAAAAGCAGTTGAAATGTCAGTTAAAGAGTAAGCGATACCTTGTATGTCTTCTGATGGCTGCAATGAAAAAGATATTGTGAAACAGTCAAATGTATTTTAATTGTACATCAACTTAAGCAACAAGGTAGTACATCCACAGCACTCACTGCATATTGAATCCAAATCAGAATGGCAGGTTTTTGTCTGTGTCTATAATTTTTGTAACTTGCCGGTGATTCCTGCTTTTCTTAAACCCATTGTCTGTTGACAGGGGATGGACTGGGACGCTCTCCTGGCAAAAAAGGTGAAGCCACCATTCTTGCCACTCATCAGGACGCCGCAGGACATCAGTAACTTCGACGAGGAGTTCACTCGCCTCAAGCCAGTCCTCACGCTCCCACGAACACCCTGCATCCTCACTGCTGAGCAACAAGAAATCTTTGCTGACTTTCACTTTTCTTTCATGAGTTGACCAAAGGGATCATCCCCTCTGTACTGCCTCATCATTGTCAAAGGCGGCTTGTGTTTGTACCTACTTTTTATTGGCTTCTGATTCAACAAAGTTTAGAAACTAGTCTTGCCTTTTTCATGTCCACACAGTTCCACATTCCAAAACCACGTAATTATTGTGGCCTATTTTCTGCACACTACAAAGTCCTTGAGATGCTCAGTTCTCCAGTAAAATTGGCCTGGTTTCTCCACTGCTACATTTGGACACTCACTGGCTCTGATTTCATGATGCAGCGTTTACTTTTTAACATTTTTTGGCTTTCTCTCAAATTGATTTTGAGCTAATTGTTCTGTGCTGACTGTTTGTCATTTTGCTTGGGATGGATATTATGCCAGTTATGTTCAGAATGTCAGCACCGCCTGCTCATTGCGAAGTACTACTCTGTAAATATTTGGGATCTAAATGAAGAAAATTGACTGAAGGTCAAAGCATTGATTGTACCTTTTGCTACTTACTATGGACATTTTGTCCATCTATTGTTAACTAACCTATTATATGTAATTTGTAATATACTAGAAATAGCCAAATTGTTAATTTAAGTGCTTTGATATATTTCTCAGCCAATACAACTGTTTGTAGTTGTACTTTTAAAATAATACTGTCATGAAGATTATGCTTGTATAGAACAAACCAGCCTGTATGTAAAGTGTAAACTACATGAAGGAAATATGAATGAATAAATTTAGATCTGCTGGACATTGAATGACCAGGAAACTCTTCATGAAACAATTATTTATTGATGTATACAGTATTTTTCAAAGTAGTATAAAACATTGCATGACAGTATTGCATATAATTCAGCAGTATGACATGAATTAAATGTTAATTCATATGAACCAGAGCTCCAGCTAACAATGAGTCTTATTATTAGAGGCAATCTGAATTTTGTCCAATTCTACTGCTGTACATTAAATTAACATTTATTGCTGTCTCACAAGGATAGTATTGCACAAGGAAATGCTCAAATGGAGAGACCACAAAAGTATTGCACTCAAACCCTTCTACTTAAACTCAGCTCCTGCTCCGCAGTATCCTTTTAGTTACTCTAGTAAAACACTTATACAAAATTCTAAAGACATTTTCTGATTTAAAACAGTTTAAAAATTAGATACAATATAAAATAGCTTGAAATTCTGTCCATTGAAAGTCAAAGCATCCTGTACACCATGGTTGGATTAAATGCTAGAAACAATAGTTTCTAGCAATCGCATGAAACTACACTAAAGACGACAAACCAGTTTTTATAAAAATTCTCCACCTTGTCCATTGGGATCTGACTCCTTAGATCTGGATTGTCTACACATGCCCCTAAAACATATTTTTTACTCAAATGTTGATGCAATAAACAATGCTTGGGTCAACAGGACTTTATGGATACGTTCATCCAAAACCTTAAAACACTTCTTACAACTGCCTGTTTTGGGGAAATGGTATGCTTGAATGGCTGTAAACAATTGTTAGAATAAGGTGGAATGGCTGCAGTGCTGGTAACCCATTGTCCAAAGAGATGTTAACTAGGAGCAGATATCACATTCTGAGGAAACACAAGACTATTTTTTATTCTGTTGACAGCCATGCCTTGGGGAGAAGAGGAAAAAAAATACTGGAAATGTAGAAAAATTTGGAATGCAACAACATAGCAAGACGACACAAGCAAGCGATCCACTGCAGTACTGAGCTACTGAGAGGAGAGATGTTCAAGGAGATGGGAAATTTGGCAGAGTTGATAGTGCCTATATAAAGGTAATCTGCACACGAGGATCGTTTATCCCCTAACATTGTGGTTAAGTGTGTGATCCCCGATTCCAGAAAGGTTGTTCATAAGTGAAATCTAGTCTTTTCAGTCTGTTAATGCTTGTGATATGTTCCTAGACTTGGTCACTACCCTCCCTGAAGTACACCTGCTCCCACACCACTGTGCCCCACACGCAGAAGAAACCCCAAAGGTTGTGGAAGGTGCCGCGGTCAAATGGGTTTTCATCTGCGCCACAGTGTTTGAGGTAGGAGATGCGGTGGCGCGACATGAACTCCCAGGTGGTGGCGTTGAGAGAGACCAGGTAGAGGTGGGAGCCGAGCAGGAGCAAAACGATCAGCGACAGCAGAGCCACCAGCACGACCACAGCCAGCAGCATGCCGTTGGTACGCAGCCACAGCTGCCAGGCGGGTGCATAACTGAAACCCGTCCTGAGGAAACAAGCGGGAAAAGATCTTTAGAGGCTTTACAGCTGCAGCATTAATCTGCCAGCAGAAGGGAATGGTGACAGTGTTGTACTCACCAGGCTATGTGCAATCCCCACAGCAGTACCAGTAGCTGGACAGCCAGGTATAGCACAAACCAGCGGTGGTTCCTCTCACCAACACAGTTCTCGATCCAGGGGCAATGATGGTCGTAACGCCGGACACAGTGCTGACATGTCTGGCAGTGCTTTGATCTCATTGGCTGCTACTTGGAATAAAGGTCATTGTATTTAGAGGAAACATACTGTAAATAAAGGCTTATATTAAAAAACATACATTTGTGCTCGGTGGACTGGAAGCGTTAGCAGCCAGGCTTGATTCGAACAAGTCTGGCCAGTCTTGTGTAAAGAAAAAAAAAAAACAGCTGCTAGGAAAAAGATGAAAATACCATATACAGCATGTGTGTTTTTCAGAAAGCACCTGGATTATCATCACTTTTGACATTTAGAACCCAAAGCTTAAACTTTTCTTGCTGCTGTGGTTCCTGGTGATTTTCTTTTTTTTTCACAAGTATCACAATAGGAACAACTTTCCCTCTCTGTATCAAGAATGTCCATCCACTCACTGTGGAAGCTAAGGCCTCATTACAGAATATACGCTGGTTGACTAGTTGTTGATCTTGAAGCAGCAATAATCGTTTTACACAGGAGCAATGGGGGTTGCATTCAAAAGTAGGTACTGGCAAAAGCTAGTGAGTGGACCTTGAGTTAGAATTTTTCTGTCAATATATATGAGACTTAACAGGTTCTTTAGGTTTTGGCTGAAATAATGACCTGGATATAAAGGCTTTTCTTAACTGATCACAGTTGAAAATAAATCAAAACCATCAGATTTAGATTAGATTTGGTTGTTGTCTCGAGTTAGTCTCTATCAATCGATTTGAGAGTGATAAGAGGTTTTCATAGTAGGTTCATAGTTTACATTTTGATCATGGATCGTGCTTTTCATCGGCAGGGAGGTTACAGACACAACGGAAAAGACAAAATACTGACATACGGTCAGCTGCTACATACTGCCGTACACAGAGACCTAACTGCTTAAATAGCTATGGCTCCGGTATCATATGATGTTTTGTGTTCACTGGAGGTAGTATGGGTGTTTAACATAGAACTGTGCTGCTTGGCAACCCATCTGTTATTCTATACCACCGAGGGATCCTACAAGTGCTGTAGAAAAGTGTCACATATCAGCCTGAATTGCTAAATTGTCACCACATAGAGATGACAAATTGCAAACACCTTGTCCACTATCCATTAACCATGCAGGCAATTAAAACAAAAAACAAAAAAAGTCTTAACTCAAGATCCTCCAGCTTCTTCCGGAGCTTTCAACTACATCTCAGTCTTCCCCAGTTCTTCCTCTATTATAACTTTAAACATATGACTGAAGTTTCATAGTTGACAACTGAGCAAATGGCATCCGCCATCTGCAAGATGTGGCCGAAAGCTCTGGAAAAATCTATTGAGAGATTATTTATTTTTTTATTTTTTTGTCAAACTACTGTTTCCAAGGTCAAAAAAACACTTTCAGACTCAAATACTAAATTTTGACAGTATGACATAAATCAGACAATGATGAAAAACAAATTTCTAACAAAATTCCTAAGTTTTTGTAAAAAAAAAAAAAAAGGTCAAAATAATTTAGCTCAATCCACGTGCTGACAAAAATATCTCATTCACACTCTTTGGCTTCAGAAATCTCACCATCTTTTTTGTAATTGCGCTAACCCGAGGGAAAGTGTTCCCATCCTGAAATAACAGCCACGTGCCACATGAGCCCATGGCAGCACGCAGACACAGCGGACAGCATACCTGCAGCAGACAGCGGCCACAGCGGCGCTGTCGCAGGGATTTGGTGGTGGGGGGGATCATGTCCTGCTGCTCCTCAGTCACTCCCAGCGTGAACTGGCACAGCACAGGAGACGAAGGGGTCAGGAGGGCCACTGCCCGTTTTCATTTTAAGCTTTTATAATGACCTGTTGTGCAATTTATTCCCACAACATATTTTTTTCCCAAAGGTCTGATGTACACATAATCCTGGGTCTTTATCACGAGATAATTATCAGGACTGGTTCGATAGTTTCATGTATGATTAAAGTTCATCTTTGAATGACTGGCCAAGTAAGCAGCTTAACATTACTTCACACTCCATTCTCCAAGATACTATGAATTGCCCTTGCAGTGTTAGAAAACTGCTAATATTCCATAAGTCTCCTCCCTGGCCTAGAGGTGTACTCACTCCAAAAAAAACAGTGATGCATCAAATCCGTGCAACACCTGCACTGCAATACATCTGCAATGCCCCGAGGAAGCGGTAAGAGATACTGTCAGCTGAAATCAATGTGTGTTTCTCAGGTCAGAGAGGTGCTACCTGTACTGGACTCAATGTAAATCAAACATGTAAAAAGACAGCAAAAGACCATTTTCTGTTGTTTGCTTAAAAAAATACATGGGCTGCAATGATTAATATAGTTATTACAATTGTTACACACATCTTTCTCTTAAGGTGTCCCATACATCATGTGTCTTTCTCAACCAGCAACATCAACAACAACTGCCTTTACAAAATAGTATCCAGTGGCCTCTTCAAACTATTATAGCTGCTTCTCTGACTCTTGACACCAACCGATTTGGCAGAAAGCTGTCTTATGCTTAATGACAGAAACAGACATTAGGATCATTACTAACCTGCAAATCGCTGTCATCGGACAGGATGAAGCCGGGGTCCATCAGAGAAACAGCGAAATAGAGCAACACAGACACCAGCACCAGGAGGACGAAGATCACAGGCTGGACCAGCTGGCCGGTCTCCTCCTGCTTCCTCAGCTCTTCGACCGAGACACACGGGGGAAATATGTTTTAACCCAGTCACTCACACACACACACACACACACACACACACACACACACACACACACACACACACACACACACACACAAGTCCTGCCGAGCTGGGACCCCAATGGCTGCTCCTACCCGTGCTCACACTCAATGTTTACTACACAAATGCCAATCCGAGCTTTCTTCCTTAGCTGACATTCGTATATTCGCAATCGCCACTATACATCAGGAATGTGCTTATTTCCAACTTCAAGCCTACAGCTACACATAATGTCGTGGTGCATCGTTCGTTTGTGGACAGGCTTACCTGTGTCATGTAGGAAGAGTATCAATGTTATGACCCATGTCAGAATCACATGAGCCGTTCTTACCAGAAAGCCTGAGCCAAAAACATTTTTGAACATTGTCCTAGCCTGTTAAGGCGTCCATAACAATCTCGGGATGGATGTGGGCGCTCAAACTCGCAGGGCTGTCAGTGGCAGGGGAGTCGGTGGCGGGTTACTGGTCAATGACAAAGTGCTATCTAGCGCTCTAAGACGACACCCTCCTGTCAACTTCACCGTTAACACCAAAGCAACGCGTCCTGTCCGAGAACTAGCTGACTTTAACGTCGCCAGAGATGGAAGGGTTGGAGTGTGACCGTCTGCGCTAGGATGCAGTTTTCACATGATCTGTTTCGCCTGACTAAGCCCTCGGTTGAATTAGATATGAATCGAAAAGCATGGTATCTCATTTTTTTTTTTTAGCCTATTATGTTAGAGCTAATAATTATTGTGACTAGGGTTCTGCACTTGTAACGCAACACAAACCGTCCGCTATGTCTAATGCATTTGTTTTTTGTTGTCGTCCCCTTTCCAGTTTCAGCTGTGATTGGCCGGCATCGGTCACGAGACAGTCCAAGCTAGGGTGGCCGGGAGGGACATTAAAGCGCGAGGGCTATTCTGAAAAGAGGCACACTACGACTGCTGGGTGACGTCAGTGAAAAAAAGGTCGTTTGTGGCAAAATTCTGGAACAGTTTGTCCAGTCCGACTAAACTGGTCCTTGTTTTCATTTAAATAGATCACCAGCATGTCTACAGAGAAATTAAACAGCAGACATAATTTAATAACAAGTTACATACACTCTACACAAACTCCAGCTCCCTCTTCTGCGGAAGCTCATTTGTCTGGTTAAGTGGAACACTCTTGTTGGTAAAGTAACCTATACTGCATGTAAGGAAACAATTCTAAAATATGTATTCAGATATTTCTGCTTATTCCAAATTGCATCCATTCATTTAGGTGACTGAGTAGTCAGATGTCGAGTACTCTGCAGCTGCATCTAATGACTCAGGCGTCAGCAAAGTGAGATGGAAACCATAGTAAACTGTAAAAAGTGATTAAGTGTCCTGGAATTAACAGTTGGGATATTGTAGTTTGATTACAAACAAATGATCAGACAATAACTTCAAAACATGTTTAATTAGTCTGAGGGTCTAGCCTTATTATGGATTTGGACAATGCCTTTACAAGCAGCTCCCTTATCATCATCTTTTCATCTGTTGGACTGTAACATCAAGTGATCTTGAACCTGTCCAGGTCAGGGAGTTCCTCTTCCCGTGTTTTCCATTATGATTTGATTTTCACTGGTAGGATTGGGTCATACCGCTAGCGTTACTTTAAACAAAACTGCAGAATCTTAGCATGGGTGATGAAAGGGATGAGGGAACTGAGGGGAATCATACTGGCTGGCTATGACTTTGTACACATTTCTGAGGGTCAGGACAGGATACTCTACTGGTTGGTACCTGTAGCGAAGTGTATTGGTAGCATAGTGCCAGACCAGCCCAAGAGTTCCTTCTTAGAGTTCTGTGTGATCTTCATTTAGCCAGAGCTCTGAGGAGGCAGACCGAGCCTCTGATGGTAAATGTTGGACCTTCGGGCAGTTAAGGGCTCGCTGGAAAATTTCTAATCCACGTCAGGCCAAAAGGAAATGTGTGTGGTCCTAGAGGACCTTTAAGATGGAGCTGTAAAGCATACAGTATATGGCAGAGCAAGGGCAACAAACGGTACCAAAAAGGTAAAACCTGCCAGTCATTTAGACTCGCAGGTTTATTTTTCTTCCTACTTCTCCACAGGAAACGGAGAAGGAGTTTGTCATCAGGTAGAAGTCTGATCTGAGGGAACATGAATTTGAGTTCTTTACTCATAGCAAATTGATACTGACTGACGTGCAAGAGGACACCGATCAGGGATGGACCAAGAACTGGACCAGGTTGAAGATACTCAGACTGTGACCTTAGTATTTGTATGAACAGTTGAAGATAAGGCAATGCTTACCATCATGTTCCACTAGATGATGGATGATGTACTGCACCAAGACTCACTAGATTGATTTCCCTCCTGAGGAAACCCGACTTCTCTATATCTTGGTTGCAGATAGCTGCCTGTTCTGGGTTACAGGCTAACTGAGCTTCTGTGCGTCAGAGGGAAGCCGTCACTGCTGTCTTGGGAGCTTGGAATATAAAGGCTGTCTTAAGCCAAAGTGGTGGTGTTGCATATTGATCGACGCCATCTGCTGTGAAACGTGGTATCGGTTTCAAAGTGAACTGGTTATGAATTTAGAAAATCAATTTACCAAAGTTTTCTCCACATCGTGACAGGCGTCTGTTCGGACAGAGCAACTCTCAAGAAACTGGGTATGGACTTCAATAAGTGCTTCGGGTTCAGCAGAGTTATGGTCTTAGGAATCTATGGAAAGGTAGGACCTTGAAGAGCCCAGTAAATGGTGCTATCATCATGTAAGTAAGACACGCTGGATTGTCAAATAGCTGAATAGGTGTGCCCTGAAGTTGTCTGAAGGCATGGAAAACCAGAGAGGGATAGGTCTGCTCAGCCAAACCAAGATGAGTAGAGCTAAAGTCTCAGTTAATTAGGACTGTATTCAGGGGATTAGAGGCAGATAAGATATTAAAGGTGATCTTCATTCCCTCAATGGTCATGTTCGTAAGAAAAGGATCTCTGACAACTATTCAAGCTCAAGGAAGGAGGCGGAATAGACAATAGAATTGTTCTTTGGGAACCGTCATCTAGGATAGCACGAGTTTCTAGTCTGTATCTTAAAAGAACCTTCCTAACCTTGAGGAGAACCTTATATTTGTTCGTTAAAGGGTGTTTGAGCAACAGACAGTGCTCCCTCTGTGTCGGCAGGTACCGCAGCTTCACTACTTTGCTGAAAGAGCGTGTACTGCACATTCTTACGCTCTACTGCGTCCCTCACTGTCGCAGCCTGGTGGCTAAAACACACAAATCCACAAGTCCCTGAATTTTGCGGTCATGGCAAAAATAATATAAATAAATAAATAAATAAATTTTAAAAAAAATCAAAGCCCATGTGCTCAATGACTGGCTCTTCAGGCCACTATGCGGCGACAATAAAAAAAACCTTTGAGCGCCTGCTGCTTCACACCTAAGTGCGCTCGTTTCCAGAGGCAACGGTCTTACTTGTCTTTGTCAACTGTGGAGTTTTTTGGGAATAGCGCTGCAATCCCTGGCCAACCCTCTGATTACACTGTGTTTACTTTCACTGTATTTCTACATGAAATAGTGGTTTTATTTTTAATACTGCGTATGGCTATATAGGTTTTTGCTTTGTTCCTAATTTAGCACCATTTACTGTGACATATGTCAAAGTAAATGTTCTATGTTCCATCTTTCACTTAGTTATCTATTACATGTCTTACTTTTTAAAATGTGCTTTTTGTTTGTTAAATTAATCAAAACAGATGACAAGCTACATGTAGGTCACAGCTCCAAAGCTGAGCCTTTCCATGGAAGCTGCTGGAGGTTTTCTATGACTTTTTGTGGCTCAGCACAATGATGCTCTGAAGGAAATATTCCGCAAAACAACTCAGTTAACACCCAGCTAAGTGAATTTCTTTCAAGAATATCGTGAAAGACATTAGCATAAAAAGAAACAGCTGAAAATCAATTCTAGGAACTTTAAACAGGTAGTAGAGAGTAGAATGTATTTAATAAAAGAATGGGAGAGGACACGAGGTGAGGTATTTTGATTATATTTTTTACTAGATGTAAAATAAATCAATGTTTATATAAGTTCCCATAGCTTGCTGCTTGTCCCTTGTTTTCAAGTGAGCAAATCACATGATTTGTGGCTCTTACAAAAGTGACAATTACATTAGATGCATGAAATGGCAATTCGATATAATTATCATAATAATTATCGATATAACACATACACTTCAAAAATGAATTTAAACAGTTGTGCATACTTGGGCCGAAACTACCCAAACAATTACATATAGGATTTTCTTCTCCATGCTGTACTTCACAGTGGTGAAATGTCTGCTGGCAATCACATAGTACTCTGTTCATCAGAGAAATGTTTCTGAGCCTGCAGCTCTTCGGCCTGTTTTTTATCCAGAATGAATGGAGTTGGCAGTGTCTTCCCTTTCAGCAGCGGCTCCAGGCCCTTGCAGAGGAAGTGAGGTGGTGGTTAAATTACAGTACCTTAATTAAAATGAATTAATAAAACACTATAACTGCTCTGTAGGTTTCACCAGTATAACACAACTTGTTAGTAACCGAACACGTTTTTTTTTAATCTAGATCTGTGGGCACTTTCCTTTTCTCACCTCTCCAAAGTACGAGACCAGTGGTGAAATCTCACAATGAGCTGGAGTATTGTCCCCCGCTGATACACTATAGGAAAAAACACACACAAATACACCTTTTTAGATCACAAAGATCGTATTTTTTCAAGTTTTAATACAACACATTATTTTGATGGAGTAAGTTTTTGTTTGTAGATTGTCTACCACAACGTCAGTGTCGCACTCTTTCAGAAATGTCAACAAAGTTTTTTTAACTGATATCCAAAGAGACAACTCTGACCCTTGATATCACTCCGCTAGATACTATGACCCCTGATCTAATGCTCATTTGCAGTATTATATGATTGGAAGGGTTTAGCTGGCTGCTGCAACCCAAATTGATTGGAGAAAATCTATAGATAAACACTTGGCAGGATGAATACAAGTGTAGCACATACAGTAAATAATGTAACAGTTAAAGGAATAGTTTGACATTTCCAGAATTATGCTAATTTGCTTTCTTGCCGAGAATTAAATAAGACTGATACAACTGTCATATCTGCTGGTTAAATATGAAGCTAAAGCCAGCAGGCAATTAGCTTGGCTTAGCGTAATCTTTAGAAGTAGGGTTCATGTTCTTACATTATATGCTGCTGCAGGGTGTATATAGGTCCATTTTCACTGACCTAGCTGTAGTAGGAAGGGTATTCCCATGTTCATCTAGCAGCTTGGCTCCAGCAGCCATGGCCCAGCGGCAATGCTGAGCCAGCAAAGAGTTCCTGGACGTGGTCGGGCTGTCTGTGGCTGCCCCATCTGCATTTTTCAGGGGGGAAAACTCATCCTCTCTTACAACCTCAAACACAACAAAGTTCCTTCCAAAGACAGAGAGTAAATGTTTCAACTATTAGTTATGTCATTTTATGTGACGTGCAGTAAAACAATGGATGTCAATAGCTGAAGACACAATGTAATAATCAACAGTACCTTGAGAATGGAAAGACATCAAAGACAAATTTCTCCATCTTTATGCCATTGGGATTGGTGGGTTTGACTTGATTGCCACGCGTGTCCACAAAGGGCACTTTCTTCATTGCAACATGTTGTTTCATTTGGCCTTCAAATTTCCTGTAAGGCGAAAGAAATAGTAGGAAAACCAACCAATGATTATAGGACCCAACAATATGCAAATGAAGATTATATACAGAGTTTATCCTCTGGGGGCCATAAGGTTCCACAGCTGTGGAAATCTAGCCATTAATTTTTGTAGTTTTTGAGATAACATGTCAGGGATCAAAGGTACCAAAGGTAATAAAGTGCAAACTTTGGCCCAATGGTGGTGCTACAGTGTAGGACAGGGAGTCACCAAAATCTTTTAAGAATCATCTGCTGGGGAACACAACAACAAAAACCATTTATGAACTGTTGCATGAGTAATTTCCCACTGGTAGAAATTAGTGCTCTGAAGGTGTCATGAGTACTATCTGACAAAATTTTGTGTAGCCCCTGTCATCAAGGGTAATAAAGAAAATGTAGTCACATAGACTCACCCCAATAACCCCAATGTATTGTTGTATGTAAGTAAACAAACAGTAATTGAGTGAGCACTGAAGCATTGTTACAGTATCCTAAAGTTGTCTGAAGTGAAAACAAGCAAATGCAACCCCTGCAGGAAACTGATACATTTTATTTCATGAACTTGTGCAAAAGTTTGGGCAACCTCAGTACTTGAGTCAAAATAAGCTACAGTGTGTGGTGTTCATGGTAATGAAGTAACATGTCACCCAGTGCAATAGTGTACTGGATTTTTTTAAATAGTTTTTGAACATTGAGCTTTATGGCACATAGGAATAAGGGCCTTGATTTACAAGCAACACTTGTTAGTAGGAGACATTTATTGTTGGACTGAGTCTGTACATGAGATTGGTTGATAATAAGAGATATAGATCACTAGATTTTTGTAACTTTTTAAGATGGCTTGTCAAGCACCACTCCTAACAAGATTTTTGACATTCTTCATTAGCCACATTCATACTGTATCTCCAAACACTCTGCTGATGAACCAGAGAATTAGACAGAATTACATCCAGTTAAATTTCAGTTTCATATGCATGCTCCCTCTCTCTTGACTGCCCATGCTTGTTTGCACTCTCTCTTTCTCTCACCCTCTTTTTTTCTGTGAGTCAGTTAAATGATGTTTAAACCTAAGTATCATTGAATTAATTTCCATTCCTAGTAGCATACTCAGATCACAAAAGCCAGCCAACACCCGATCCACGTTCAACACCGGTCAGGAGGAGGGTCGGCTGATTAGTACTGACCCACAGAGATCGAGCCCAATGATGGTTTGATCCATGTCACCGTGTTGGTCTGAATGGGGTAATAGTGACAAACCCCATTGCAGTTTGCCTCAGCATTAAAGAGTTTTTTGTTTTTTTTTCTTTTAGCTTCTTTTAACTTGCTGTTTTGGTTTTTCAGCCTCACAGCTTTACTGCTTTGGTTCACGCTCTTTGTTTCATGACACAGGAGGAAGCTAATTTCAGCAGAAAGTTCTTATAAACTTTATAAGGTATTTTTACAGCTTTTTTTCTCTGCTCCCAAGTGGCCAAAGATCAGTTAATGCAGGTTTAACTTTGAAAAATGGATGACCTTAGATATGAGCATGTCCTGTGAAAGTTTGCTTATCAATGTACTGTATCTTTATAGACTTCCATGAACTGCCTCTCACCCCTTGGTCTGTAGTCATTTTCAAATAAGTCTAATTATACTGTGACTCCCGTGCTTGTGCTGTGCTGTCAGAAAGATCCTAAAATCTCATTAAGTATGTGACAGTAAAGGCTCTTACTCTGCTACATCCTGCAGGAAAGCCCTGGTAAAGAAGTGATTACAGATATTTCCGGCACTGTAGACCAATTCTCCTCCGGGTCCTCGGAGTTCAGCTGTCTCTGGCTGGATCTCGCTGTATTCCACAACCTGGGAGATGCCTTGCACCCTGCAAACCACGCCCACTGGCTCTGCAGGGTGCGCCTTCTCGACCACCTGGTACATGATAAAAGCCAGAGGGCAGATAGAATCGGGAGTCAACTGACAATTTGGGCATTATGCTTCTGTATCTACTGTGTGATAGTATTCTACCTTGGCTCCACAGTCAGCCCCTTTGTAGAGACAGAACCCAATGAACACAGGGTCAGCCATCTTGACCAGGATGTTGTCCACACAGTACACATGCAGGTACTCAACACCCTTCTTCTTCATGTCTTCCAGCACCATGTTGTCCCTCAACGCCTGGTACAGACCACCATTACCATCTGACAGAGAGTGGAGTGGTTTGAAACGTCATCATTCCCTCAAATTACCCTTAACAATCATCAGTGGCAATAAGTGAAACCAAAGTGATTTCATGTTGTTTCTGGGTCTTCTGAATGAGCTGATATGTACTTACCTGGGGCCATGGCAATCTTCCCTTTACCCTGCAGGATGACCTTCCCATCAAAGGTCACTGCTGGGATCATCCTTTGCTCAAAAAAAAAGATGTTTGATGGCTCCAGACCAAAGTAGTTGGCCTCCTTGAAGAACTTCTCAGTGGGAGCCAGAGTGAACTCACTGGTCATTATGTACCTGAAGAGTTGAAACAGACAAAAGGTTTAAAATGGTGAACTTGTATTTACGCTCTATAGTCCTGTGACATTATTTATCTTAAAGCTTCTGCGAGCCAAAAACACCCAAAAAACGTTTTTAACACTTAACATTCCTTAAAGCTGCACTAGTCAAGATTTCTATTTATAAAAAATGGATCACATGGGTATTTGTATGTGAAAGTATTCACATGTACTGAAAAACCCACAAATTATTATCCACAGTTTCCCTCAGCTTTACTGAGCATTTAAACATCAGCTCATCATTTTAATTTTCTGGCCCCACAAATTGACTGTTTTGGTTCAGTCTCATCACTCTCATCAGTGTTGTTTCCAGCAGCAGCAGGCAGCTGTTTTCAGAGAAAAAGCCTCTGATAAAGCCGCTGTACACTACCACGGTTAGCAACTTGGTTGAGAAGATAGTGGATCATTTCAGACCTACAGCGGCATGGCTCTGAAGTCGAAGTTGAGAAAAAAGGGTATAAAGTTTTTCAGGCTCTCTGAATAAGCTGTATAACAGATGAATAGGATGTAACATCTTCATTTTATGTCTTTTTAGACAGATTACTTAGCAACAAGAAAATCACTGACAAAGACCATAAACCCAACCCTAAAAATTGCTTTTAGGGAAAACTTGAAGGAAATACAAATGAAAACACACTATCAGCACACAAATTTCGTCTATCAGCTTCCCATCTACCATTTAGTAATAATTACCTTCAAATCAATATAATGTATTAATTTACAATTTAATACATTCATTGTGATTTAACGTTAGCTTAACCTCATCAAATCGTGAATTCCACTACAATCAAAAGCTAAGGTGGCAGTTGGTGCTACTCTGCTAAGCTAGGGTTGTTAGCCTACCATTAGCATGACTAGTTTAGCCATTTTTATTCTCTATGTCCGGATTCAGCCACTGCCTTATTTATGTGAGATAATAAACTAACTAACCAAGATGTTAGTTAATCAAAATAATTGATATATTTCAATTACAGGAAACGGCTAGCAGGTTTTTTTTTTAGCTGTTTTCTTTGACATTATACAGTTCCGGTACATGGCATAAAAAATTACATGTTCAAACAGAATGGATTAAGGTACTGGTCTTAACTAAATTTTGACTAAACACATAGTTACTGCATCTTGGTCGTGTATAGCAGATTTAGCAGCTAAAGAGCCAGATGTATTTTCTCAGGAGTGGTGGGCACCAGAACAGAGCTAGGAGAGAGAATACTGGACTTGCCAGGGGAACTGAAACAACATGCCGAACGAATGGTAATATGACACACAGTATTTGTTGTGTCAGCATAAGCCTACACATGATCAGAGTAGTTAAAGAGGTACTGCCCAGTTAAACTTGTTTTTTGTGCTGTAAACAAAAGGATAGGACTGTACTGTGATGGAACACATCAATGCTTGTGTTGATATTTTCATTTCTTGCACGAGTTATGAAAATCGGCGTCGGATGGGTTGAGAATGGCGCCATCTACTGTATTAAATCACCCTGTACCTTCCAAGGCCAATGCTAACATAGAGTCAACTGTTACGGACTTATTTACATCATGAAATGAATGTTAACACCTTGTAGACAGAGATGGGCAGCCCATCTCCCCTTGCACCTGTCTAAGAGTGGGAGTCTGTGAAACTGTGCTCACTTTCAAATATATACTGATTGAGACTCATCATTCACAGGAGTTTACATTATTTTTTGCTAAGCGGTTCAGACTTGTGCTGGCTGCAGAAGCACCACCGGACTGCATTCTTTCCCTTCAGACCCTCATATGGCTCAGCTGTGGTTGCAGGCGGCAGCAGGTCCCTCGATAGCAACACGCTGCTATGAACATTCGCAAACGGCATTTTTCTCGAGACTGCTATTCTAACTACATGCTCGGCTCTGAGAGCTCCAGCTTCAGGCATTAACTTTGGCTGGAGCCAACAGCTTGAATTGATGCTGCTCGGGACCACCATGGTCCTCCGCACACAGTGTCCTCTTCAGGGGATTCTGGAGTGGAAAAAAACCTCCATCTCTAAAGAGCCCTCTAGCATTGGTGCCTTGCAGTCACTGAGCAACTCCTGCCTCACAGGTCCCTGCCCCTGGCTCCCCGCTCCCCTCTCTCACCCCCTTGCCCACTTTTTTTTCAGCATTTTTCAAAATTATGAACGGGATGGAGTTAGGCTCAGAGCTGGGGGTTTAGTTACACTGCAAGGAATATCCATCATATAATCTTACCACGGAATGGTGCATTTTGAACCATGCTTGACATCTGCCAGCTCCTGGATTTTGTGAATGCGTTCTGCCTGGATCTGATACAAGGTTTTGCCGCTTGGTAGCCCAACATTGTACATCCCTTTGGGATACTGAACGCCAAGACGGGTCCCCTGACCGCCAGCCAAGAGCAGGACTCCAACTCGATTCTTTGAGATCTGCATCAGCCCTGTCCAAAAAAGAGAGGTAATATGAGTGGCAGTACACATGTTTACTGATTTGAAATCAGGACCTTTAACAACTGGTCAACACAGGCACAGTAAATCTTTTTTATAGTGTAAAGTGAAAACTTTCATAAAACTTTAAAGCTAGCATTAACGTTTAACTTGTAAATGTGTTTATAATGCTGTGGTTCAGCTGTTCAGGAGTTTAAGGAGGAGTTTCAGTCCAGTGGTTCACAGCCTTTTTGGCTTGTGACCCTCAAAGCCAAGAAATGCTTACCCACAACCCCTTGTAACAGGTTGCATATGAGTGGACCTTTCTCAAAACCATGCAAATTCATAATTTGCCACCACCACATACCTCAGGTTGGCCAGTTGCCTAATGGAATCAAAACTTTGCCTTTTTCAGTCCAAGTCTCCAATAAACTCAATACATCAGATATACATTAACAGATGAAACATAAAATGCTCTCATACATTGCTTGTATTGCTGCCCTTTAACAAAAACTTAGCTATGTCAAATACTGTAATCTACATTCGCCTGCCATATTGACCAGACTGCAAAGTCCAGCAGACATTTTCAGGAGAAGTTCGGCCAGAAGATCATGATAAAAATGGATTGTATCAGTGTTAATATTGGATTTTGTTTTGATGTGACTGCCAGCAGTGGAGCAATTTCAGCCACTTTGCCAATACATTGTTGACATTTCTGTAGTTCTTCTCACTCAGAGGGAGATATTGTCGCTGTCAGAAATTCCTGGTAACGCTGAATCTCGAGTCAGAGGCTGGTGTGAGCGTTTTTACCCCACTCTGCTGCTCATACCTAAACTTTAAATGATAATGAGGTAAATATGATATTAGATCTTTATCATTCATATTGCTACACAAGTGTTTAGTGACCTTCTGTTGTAGCTGCTCAAGGTGGAGCTAGGTAACTACTTTATATACTGTTAGGTACTTTATTCCCAACCTAGGGGCGGGTCCCTCTAAAGGGTCACGGGGGGGGGGTAATAAAATGATTAACGAGAGAGGAAAGAAGACGAAGTTCTGTTTTTGGACTTTTTTCTAATTTTAGATTTTTGTGAAATATTGGAAAATTTGGGCATAGAAAAAGTTAATTAAATGAAAACATCTGGTAAGTTCAGAGATGAAATGTCTCTTTGGGGGAACTGGGGGTCCAAAGTAGATACTCCTTTTATGGAAGGGGGACACATGCCAAAAATGTTTAATATTCATAAAAGGCACTGGATTTTATAAACTGGTGTTTTTTATGTAAAGTCTTAAGCTGTCAAAACATGTAGTGGAGTCAAAAATACAACATATATATGAAATGTGGTGGAGAAGAAGTTTAAAGTAAAAGAAAAGGGAAATACTCAGGAAAAAGAAGCAAAAACCTCAAAACTGTTCTAATGTACATTACTTTAGTTAATTAGTGCTTTAAGGGGACACTGCAACTAAATATGTCACATCTACAGGCGGACTAGTAATAAGACTGACACCACAAACATGTTGTTCAGAAACTCTGCTCCCTCTTCCTCTTTTTTCCCCTTTGCCCACATTTCCAAGTAGTTACAGGTTACCGTAGTCTCTGTAAAAAAAAAAAGTGTCGCTGACGTTCACCTTCATTTTCCCACGCTGCGAGAGAGTCTCTGTCGCTTTTCCTAACGCTGCCGATGGACTGTGGGGGGACCGGCTCTACGTATTGGTCCAGACTAGCAGAGGGGGAGGCTGCAGCCTTCGCGGCCCCTTCACAGTGATCCCTCAGCCCCTGCAGGTCCAGCTGAGATAGCTCCTGGAGGAAGCTCTCCCTGTCCCCCTCGCACAACTCGGGCCAAAACTGCAGGACGTGCGGCTGCCCTGCGTTCTCCAAGCTCCGCTTCACTTGCTCAAAGGAGAGCATCTTTCGTGTCCGGGCCAAAGCCAAACCGTGGAGAAGGAAATCAAAGTATGCCGGCATCCAACTTCCCCCTCCGAGCAGCCGGGTATGGGCTTTGTACGTGCGGTACTTTGTAGGAAATGACTGCGTGTCGTGAGCAACTCGTGACTACGGCTCTTGGACCGATTCAGGGATCCGGCTCTGTAAGATCACATATAACAGGAAGTCCTGCGGCGGCCGACTCCCAGACTTCTGCATCCTGTCACAGGTTTACAGGAGCAGCCATGTCTGAAAAGGCCCACCGAAGACCGACGTTTGCATACAAGTTCAAGCTGACTCCGCGCCCTTCGTCAGCTGACTGTACCGCCAGATTTGAGAACCAGTCTGCGGCTGCGCAGTCGGTGCGCTTACCAAACCGACGACCAATGACAGGTAGATGCGAACGAGCTTTTTCGCCGCGTTTCACATCAGATATTCGAGCACATTGCTTCCTCTACGCTCTCAGCCCAGGGACCGTCTCCAAAGTGCCAACTAAGAAAAACATTTACCCCTGGCAGTGATATTATTTCATTTTAATGTCATTTAAACTAAAACATCATATACAATCAAATATTAAACATTTGCACTATATCGATAACGACCGAACCTACTACCAAATTAGACAGATGTGGAAAGTTACACCGTCCTTGTGTTACATATTTGTTAATATACCATCAGTGGCTACTTCATTAAGCGAACCTGTACAATCGAATGCCACCCAACACAACAGCCATGTCATAAAGTCTACTTTCATGACGCCCCTAATCACAGACTTGTTCAGTCAGTTACATGTTTTAAAGCCGACGTCCGCGTTAGTGGTCTAGTACTGGACTGCTTTATATTCAGAGCTGTACCTGTTAATATGCCCCCCAGTATGTAAACGGGAAGGACAGAAAAATTCGAAACACCTCTCAATATCACGTAGTTGAGCGTAACAGCACCGCAATAATAAACATATATATATATAATACAATTCTTACATGGTTCATTCGGAGAACTTAGTACTTTTATTTTGAATACTTTTTAGTACATTTACTAAGTGAAAGGATGAGGGCAGGACTTCTACTTAATAAGGATTTTAAGGACCTGGTCACACACTTGTGTACACCTAAATCCTTCCAATCTGACGGACAAGCATCTCCCTCAGAATGATTCCTAGAGGTATTTACGACTTAGAAATTAGACATCTTTTGGTTCAGTGGTTTGATCTGCTCAGAACCCTCCTCTCACCCCCACCATTGAGCTGTGTGTTTGATAAATAAAGTCAGTTGATTGGTTGGGTCTAAAGGCTTGAAGTTTGAAAAGTTAAAAAAAAATAAAATAATAAATAAAAAATGGGGGACCACTCAGACTTTTGGACGCAGAAATAACAAACTTTTGTCATGAGGTGCAAACTCAGGCGTGATTTTTGGCACCAAGATCAATAACAAATGAAGCCAAATGAAAAAACTCAAAATGTTCAATGCTGAACTAGTTTATTTAACAGCTGATGTCATACAAGCATAAATATTTTCAACATAACATTCTTTCATTGGATGCATTAACAAACATGGAAAGATGTAATCACATATGCAATTGTTGCATCTCTGTCAGTTATAGCTAGCATAGTAAAATAAAATAGAAATATATATACTTAATACTTTTTGTAAACTATGCCACCAGCTACCAATATACATTGTAGCCTTCAGTTTGTATAGTCTATAAATTCTTGTATCAAGTAAATGTATCAAGTTCCACTAGCATTGTCTGTATGTTGATTTGCCACAACATAAGGTCTACTTTTAAGACATTAGATAATTACTTTAAACTGTACAAAATACAGAACTCATTTAAAAAGGCAGCCACAGGGTGACATAATTCTGTGTCACAAATTATGCATATATGATATCAGAGCAAAGGGTCAGAGTAACACTCGTGCCAGGAAGCAAGAGGAGGAAGGAGGGATGGACTGAGACATTTGCTTCCAAACCTGCGAAAGAGGATCAACACTCAAATCAGCAACTGTAAGCCCATTATCTCTTCTCCATCTGCTAGCAGACACAGCATGATTTCTAAAGCAGATGTGATGCTGGAGTAAGGCAGTTGACAAAGCATCCTGGCATTCTGAAGGTCAAAGGCACAGTCCAACATGTGAGACTGCAGTTCTACCAGAGAGACACACAGATTGTATAGCACATTGGTTTGTACAGCAGGGGAACTGGGCTTTTAATGAATACATCCGTCCTTTTATTACAGTACTTTCCACAACATATACTTGATTCACTATGAAGAGATCTTGTTCAGATTGTATCTTTCACTGCCGAGAATGTGTTTATTCTTGATAGTCAGCTGTTCTTATGTCTGAGCAGTGTTTGCAGCTGAAATGCCTCCTGTTTTATCGTCATAAACTGCTGCTGATGTGAAATCCCAAGGTAAATTCTCTGTATGGAGACCAAAAATGTTCAATAATAAAATACATGAGTAATTCTAAAATAAATTGTTACATGGAAGAATTGTAATATATTTAAATGAAACAATATTTTGTGAAATAACTTAAGGAATTATTAAAACCCAAGTCATCATTATGACGTTATATCATCAATCTTATTCACACACGTTTTATAAGACTTCATTTTTATATCATATTAGAAAATTTTATTTCAAAATGTCCTATTTCAAAAGTCTGTTCTTATTTCATTATGGCATTTTCCCCAATAACTATTTCACATCTATTTTCAGGACAGTGATGTTGTCACTGCCCATATGCAAAATTTCCACAGGGGGACAGGGAGGACATTTTTTGACTTTTTCCGGGGTGAGAAAAAAAAGTTTGTAGAACCTGGTAAAAGAAAAAAAAAAAAAAGTGGTATTCAGTCGCTAATATCGTAGGTCAGCCATTACCTTCTGTCAGAGGCTCAGATTTACAGCCACCATGCTCAACCAACTGCTACACTGGTGCCCCTCAGGTGGTGGCACTGGCTAGCGCCGTGGCTTTCCTGGCTGGCTTTCCGGACAACCTGTCCTTGTCAACACTGCCACCTTGTGAGAGGCTAGGGTTATAGTCAACGTGGCGGTGACTGTCGCCGAGATAAAGGTGGAAATTCGCCTCGTTCGTAGGGTGTTTGAAAGACGTGGGCATATCGCCATCTTTGCTCGTTGAGGGCCGGTCATGTGCCTGCCTTTGGCGCCGACTCGGGCGAGGCGTTCCATTTGAACGCGCCCGCTCTTGGGGCGGTGCCTGAGCTGTGGGACTAGGCTCCTTTTTTTTGGTTTTTCTCTCACCCAGTCAGTTGCTGGCCTTTAGGAGTCCAGGCTGGGGTATAGCTGGGACTACATCAGTCTCCTAATGGCCTTCACCTTCTGTATTAACCAGTAGCGAAGCCCGTTATTGGGTGGAGCGCATACTAAATAGAAAGTGGTTACTGGATGTAATTCCAGTTCTATGAGTACGTGCGTAGACCTCTGACTGGAGGCTTAGCTGGCCCCCTTTTCAGTAGATGTTGCTGAGTTGCAAAGGGAGACGAGCAGCGCATGCGCTAGGGTGAGTGCAAAGATCTTACTCAGGGTGCCGAGGCGCAGCCTCAAAGGGGGTTAACCAATAGCGAAGCCCGTTACACTCATAGTACTGGAGTTACGTCAGGTAACTACTGTTCTTCATTTTTCATGGCAACGATTAGCATCCATACACAACCGGATACATTATCCACACCCTCTAACCGTCCAGCGATTACTTCACAAATTGGTTCATTTATATATTTTTAAATAATAAATGACCCCCCCCCTTATTTATTTACTATTGAACACTTTCAGGCCCCGTATCTGAGGCTTTGACATACATTAAAGTCACTTCTATCATTCAAAAACAAACCATGAGCCTCAGTTTTTCACCAAGACCACAGGTCACTCTAAAATCAAATCAAATCAAAGCCACGTGAAAATGAAATTAGTCAGTACAACCAATACATCACAAATTCACTCATTATTCCTTTTTGAAAGAATAAATAAATAAATACAGTAATAAATTAAACAAAAACAGGAATTAAAGCAGCGTATTTTAAGGTGCATTCAGTGTCCCACAGACTCAACCTCTTATAGTGTTTTGGTGCATTTATGTAAGAGAGGCTTGGCACACAAGGCACTAACGGGAATGTGTGACCATTTGACACAGGCATTCGTCAGGCAGAGAGAGCTTCCTGTGCTTGGATCTCCTGCCATGTGACATAAAGGAGTGTTGATTTACATTGTACCAGACTGGGAAATGTCTCAAGCCAACAAGGTGGTGAAATATTCCTTAAAGATCCAGCTTTCAACAGCATTTGAAAAGCTTTTAACTGTAATTTAAACTGTAAATCCTTGTCAGAAAGTCTCTCTTGTAGTCATTAATCTAGTCAAAAGGGAAACTGAAAGGTAAACATGCTGAACTTATGATAACAGTCACAATATTATACTGTTGGTACCGAAAAGATAATGCTGCCAAAGCAAAACAAGACTGGTGTAATGTTTGATGAGTTCATCTCTGTGGTATCTAATGGAAGGAAAAGAAAAACAAAACAAAAAAACAAACAACCAACCCCCTCCCCATCAACATCAACGACAAAAAACTCCCTATTACTTTGATTATATATTTTTCTATATCTATGAGATTTTTAAAAGGTTAATTTTGTTAATTACATATTGTTTAATTATATTATTTTCTTATTCTGACACTGTAAAATGTCCTGTCACCTGTTTTTGGGATCAGATATTTTCTATCCTAAAAAGTTGAATTAATAACAAACAAAACACGCCTCTCAAAGTTCAACACACTCAGGGGTTTTGCTGCTAGAGTCTTAACTTTTCTGGTATGACCAGTAGCAAATGTTAGCAAGCTGTAGATAGATATGCTGTATAAATGACACTACTGAGTCAGTTCACTGACATTATAACCTCTCTGTTAATGTGCCACTGTTCACTGCAGTATATCAGGTTACAGATAAACATTTGAGTGGTTTTATCACGAATGTAGAACAAGAAGTAAACACACTATACCTCACCAGAAGACATGTTGTTTTCTGCTTGTGGTCATATTTTACTCTTTAAAGCTGCTGACTGAATGTAACTGACGTCTTTCAAGCAACCGACTCAGGAGAATTTGGGGAAACAAAAGGAAATTCATTGTCCCATTATCCTGCAATTTTCAGCTGTGGCCAAAGTGGAAAGTGGACACTGTTCAGCCAAAGTTTTGCTTTAAATGAAAAAGTTGAGAAATTCAACAGCCATAACTGAGTAATTCTGCCTAAGGCAAAACTCAGCCAAGTAGTAGTAGAGTACTCTACATATTTACATCAAGGACCTTCGAAGTGCACAATGTATGACTGCTTGACAGCTCAGTACAGTTCACTGTACAGAATCTTCAGCTTTGCAATTAAAATAAATTATGAATCTACATCCATACCTTTTTCACCTGCTCGTCAAAACTTCCTCACTAGCTGCAATGTTCCTGACACCCCACAGCAAGCAGTTGACGGAACAAACAATGTAATGACAATTATGCGATTCCTCGATCCTTACCAGAGGTAGGGTAAGCTTAATAGAAAGGTAGTGCTAGACTCAACATTCAAGATTCATCCCTTTGGAAGCATTAACAACTTCATGACAAAATACTTTTGAAAAGTTCACATTTAGGCCTGTGGGGAAGGTTGGAGTGTCTGTAATGGAAAAGTTCACTATTACTACTACTACTATTTGTGACAGTTTAGTTGTGACTCTTTTTTATATGCATGGCCTATCATCTATTAGTTTGCAGGAAGCCTATGCACTGAAAGTTAATGTTTTTAGATTTTTGTCTTCATGCAAGGTAATGGAAGGAAGGATAAACGATGGCACTACAAAGGATTTTGTCAGGCCACAGTAAAGTTTGTAGACATGAAATAGCTCTTGAACTGTTAGAACCTTGCAGTTGAATATATTTCTACTAAGTTCGTAATTCAATTAAGTCTCATTTTAAGTCTCATATAGTCACCATTGATCACATTGGAGGTGAACAATGCTGTGCTGTGGCAAACATCTAAAATCAGCATAACGGAGCATATTACATGCGCAAGGTAATTTACATACCTGCAAAGGTTGTATCCACCTCAGCTCTGTGCACAGTCACTGTACTTTTGATGACTAGAAGTGTCCCAGTCTTCCATTAAGGAGATATGGGGAATGCTCTATGATATACCTTAGCAAAGCCCTTCAAGACAAGGATTCTTATTTTACAAGGACCAGCAGGATTGCTCCTGCCAAAGCACTGTCAGTGCCCAAAACAAACAGTCATAGTTTACTGGTACACAAAGTAAACACCTTCTATGAATTTGTTAACAGGTGCTACAGCTCTTCTGAGTTGCTAAAGGAATGATTAAAATAACAGCAAACAATACCGGTAATTGCTTCAGTTAAGCTTTCCTCCTTCCAGAAAGTCTTCATCAGTCTGTCCACTTACAACTTCCATTCCTCTTCATTTACATCATCTCACTTTTATCCTTTAAACCCTGGAATTTGATAATTTGATTTAAATGTGTAGAATTTCAGCTGCTTGTTTCTTAGATCCTAAAGCAGTTCATCTTCAGCACAAAAGATAAGCAAAAAAAAAAAAAAACCTTTGGCCTCTTGATTTTCTCCGTCTGCCTCCCTCTTCACTTTGACTGGACGCCCAAGGTGATCTTGAGGTGCTCATAAACCACGTAGCTGATGCTGACAGATGGAATGACCTTCATGAAGTTGGGTGCCAGGCCTCGGTAAAGTCCCGTGGCCCCCTCTGTCCTAATGATGTGTCTGAAGAGGCCCGTCATGTTCATCTGAGGGCCTCCTTCCAGGGTAGCTGAAGAAGACAGAGGGAGGACATGCTCATGAAACACTACCCAGTGCACACACAGCAACATGGACCTAAACAGATGAACGAGTCCACGAACATCACACACGATGCACCATTAAAGGTGCTCCTAGCTGGATTTTTAAGTCACAATAAAATCATTTTACATTAAAACTCGAGAGGTGTTTTCAGACACCACCTCCATTGTTTGTAATTACGACTGTTGCCGTCTATGTTAATGATGGTTAAACTTTTTTTATCTTGATGCTGCAGCTTTCTACATGACCATGGCAACTGCAGAGACCAAAAAATGATGCAGGAGCCAATTCTACCATCTGCATTTCCTGAATTATGAGTACACTGTAAACAAACAAACATCGCTTTGCAAATAAAAACAAACAAAAAGGTCGTGCAGCAAAATTATCTTCAAAGTTTAATTATCCAGTCTGGGCCAATAAACACTGTTCATGATATTAATTAACCTTATTAATGCAATGTTAATATTGTCAAATACTCTCCAATTTAAGCTACAATCCACTGTGCTATGTGATGAGTTTATAGGTTGAAGCAACCTTTTGCCATGGTCATAGAGTGGCATCCTGCTGTTGCTAAAAATACGGAACACCAGTGTTGCCAGACATAGCAGTAACAGCTTGCTGTCTGAAAACACCTTAGGTGACAAATGTGCTTTTCGATCGACACTCAAATCAAAAATAGCCAACTCATCAAATGTTTCTAAACCTCACTGAACTGGTGGTGCTCATCACGTGTATCTAAATAAATTGAGGCTAAAGTTTTGAAATAATATTCTTTGTGTACGGCTCATTGTTTTGTCCTGTTAATCTACTTGAGAGAGAGTTAAAGCAGTTTAAATGTACAGTCGTCTGTAATAGCTGTTAAGATACATGGTATTAATGTGGCTTCAGTACGAGGAAGTAATTGGCTTTAGTTGGCTAAAAAAGCTAAAGAACTATCTTCAGTTATTTAAATCAGAAATTAAAGAAAAGGGATGCTAAATCGCTTGTATGAACAGATTTGTTCTTCAGTGGCAAGTATGTGTGATTTAAGAGAATTTGTTGCATTCACCAATTTTCTTGTGCTTAATTTTTTTTTTTTTTTTTTTTAAAGGTACAAATGTAACTTACAAGTGGTGATGTTTTTATGAATGAAACTTGCCCACTAATGGAACATAAGAAGTAGCCTTGTGTTGTAACCTGTTTCATCAGGTTAAAACGAGGGATTTTGGCACATTTGTACAGTTACAGGGGTTTAGTGAATCTGACTTGGAACACACAGAAAAAATTAAGATTTAAGATTAGAAAAACAAAATGGTTC
This sequence comes from Xiphias gladius, assembly GCF_016859285.1. NCBI lineage: Eukaryota > Metazoa > Chordata > Actinopteri > Istiophoriformes > Xiphiidae > Xiphias > Xiphias gladius. Next base: position 1,520,511 of record NC_053419.1, read on the forward strand.
TTGCATGAGGTCCGATCATTTCAATCAAACCATCTAATAAACTGACTACCAGGTAATCAATCAGTTGGGGTGTTCCTGAAATTGAATAATTTCTTCTTATCCTTTTATTAGAGAGCAACTGTACCATGCAGCAGAGTTCTGCAGTGACTGACCTTGTGCCTGCATTCGAGTCCTGACCAGGGCAAGTGGGTAGCTGGCCAGCTGCCCACATGTGCTGGAAGTGGTGCCACAGGCCAGAAGCACAAACACTCCCGGGTCAGCGCTGTCCGTGGCGAAGCGCTGCAGCCATGAATTCTTCAGAGTCTGACAGAGAGGAGCAAAGGAGTCAGACTGAGCTAGAAAATAATAAAAAGAGAAGTTATCACTCAACAACAACCACACACACACACACCTCATAGACAGCCAGGTCGATACCAGCATAGGGGATGATGCCAAGCACGTTGGGGACGTAGCCCTTGTAAAAAGCAGCTACACCCTCCCTCCGGAAGATATGTTTGGCACAATCCAAGATGCCCGAGTACTGACCCGTCTTCCTCAGGGCTAACCGTGTCTTCAGGACCTGAGACGACAGGAAGTGATGTCAGGCCCTCTGACAGATGATAGTACCTCCACTTCTAGTCCAAGAGTCGTGGAAAATCTTTCATACTTGAACAAACATAGATTAATATACGAATGCCGTGCATTATCTTTCACATTAAAATAAGTTGCGTGTTATGAACCTCATTTACATAAATGACTTGCTCACACTTTGTGCATAACTGAAGGTCTGTGAGTCTGCACGTGAAGGTCTGTTTTCCTCCAGATAAGAGGTCACAGTACAGTTTCACATGATGGGTTCAAGGCTAAAAGTTAAAATGGGCAGTCAGTCACAACATTTACAGAATTAATACAATACCACTTAGAGTATTTTTTTTAAAGCGAGTTGTTGCTTGTTTCATTCTGGCTGTGTTCACAGGTATCTCACCTCCATGGGGTAGATGCTGCTCTGAGCAATTGCTCCAGCCAGAGAGCCAGCCAGCAGTCTCTCTGTGATGCCCAATGTCTCCTGGTTACTTCCAATTAATCGTTTAATCTAACAGACAGGACAATTTTTTTTGTTAAGCAGCAACACACAATGGGACAGAAATAAACCACTGATTTGAGCCAATAAGTGTATACCTGTTCGTAGGCCATGAACTTAATAGCAGACTCAGGGGCAATTTTGATGACATTGATGCCGTTCCCTCGCCACAGTGACCTCACACCACCCTCTCGGATCATCTGGGCGAAGCCCCCAGCAATATGCATGCTGTTGCTCTTAGAGGCATGAACCTGGGCAGGACAAACAGTCAGCATGTACTCACACAGTGCTTTGTAGTTCACATCCGTCCGTTCAGTTTGTCAATAATGACAATGTGCCTCTCTGAGAGTCAGCTGCCAAAATACGCCCTCATTCATGAGATGTGTGTTGTGTGTTACCTGCATGAGTACTTTGAGCCTGTCCAGTGGTGCGGTGCAGGTTCGAGACACTGCCCCGGCTCCTCCTCCGGCCACCAGGTGTCGCCACCACATTCCTGTTTGCTTCTCTTCTGCAGTGAACTCATCAGGCACCATCAAACTCTCCCCAACATCAAAGATCTGTGGAGGAAACAGAGTGTTTCAGTCCGGTGACACTGTAAGCCTGAGTACATAGCCAGAGTTGGTGACAAGAGAGCACCATGAAGAAGTATAGAAATCAACATGAATTGTTCGTGTGGGAGATCTGGGGCCTTATTTTCATGAATCCCTCAAATGCATCCTGCCCTGTGCGCCAGGGGCGTGTCAAGCGTAATTTGGGACTTTGGGAGCCCGTCTTAGAGGTTGTGACAAACATGGCCAATCACATTCACTTCTTTTATCCCCTTTAAACACAGCTCTCTCCCTGGCATGACACACCGACAGTTTGGGAATCCCATAGAGCTTTTCTCAGAGGAAACTTATTGTTGTCTGGGACGTCAAAATATGAATACAGTAGCTCAAATATACAGCCAGGACCAGGCTGATGCCTCTTTTAAGTTAAATTCACTTTTGAATAGACTTTGTACATGTTGAAGATCTTACGATCATCATGTTTTCTGAGTGTAATAGAGTGCCGATTTATTTATCATACAATGATAAATTTACCTGTATTCTGATTAAAATGTTGAGCACTTTGGCCAGACCCATATTCAATGTGTCAGCATCCGACATGCCCGATTATTGGCGGTAGAAACTGTAGAATTATTAATCAAAAAGGACCAGTTTAATGAAAACATAAGTGCTGATGTGCGGTTACTTTGCAACATTCTGGTCCTGATTGTACAAAATTTAGAGGTTGCAGATGGAACCGATACCTGCTGCCTTCAGATGGCTGTAAAGAGACTCACCACAGTAAAGGAAAGCCAACTGTTTTGGATTACATAGCAGAATCATTCATTATTCTTTAATCTGCCTAGTCGATATTATTGCCAGTCAAACAGAAAAACCTTTTTTTTTTTTGTCTGCACAGTCATAGGTCAGCTTAAATCTGCTGTTTTCTAAGCTTTGCTCTGCAAATTTCTGCTTTTTGCAGCCACTTTTTGGCTGAAAGTATAGTACATAGTACAGGAACTCTTTTTGTGGCTAGAAGGTCAGCATTTTGGTTTTGATATAACTACCTCAAGCAGAAAAAAATAGAAAAATTATGATCAATGTTTTAAATTCTGACCACGTGCAACTAGCATCTTTAAGTGTCTTAATGTTGTCATTTAATATAGTTACACTGGCAACTGCCTGCAAAACTAAAATTAAGTAGAAAAGATAAGATCTGAATTAATGTTTGCTGCCGTGTTGCTGTTGAGCAGAGAGGAAGACTGTGTACCGTGGAGTGCTTCCAATAGAGGATGATCTCAGGAATGTTCTCTGCTGGATGCAGGAGGTGGTAATCCCGCCACTCATTCCAGTCAATCGTCATTGTACCATCTTTATCCATACTGGGGATGGAGGATAACACAGTGGATGCAAAATCTTATGAATGTGACAGTTTTAGACGATATGAAGAACAAGCTATCTGCTCACATGCACAGTTACTTCCCAATAATGGTGACGTTTGTTCCAACGACTTCAAGAGCACTGTTTTGTAGCAAGATGCTTCACTTGAGCACAGTGTGCTACAAGAGAATCAACATTACATCATGCCTTTGTTTTGCCAATGTGATATTAGTTGTATTTTTCGAAAATTGAAATAAAAGAGAAAAAAGTAGTAGTTGGTAACTCAATTAGACGATGCAGTGGTGATTAGTGCAGCACTGGCTGAGCAAGCAGACTACAGAAGCCAGTACTTACTACAAGATAGGGGCCCAGATATTACCCCTCCTTATTCTGAGACCAGCCAGAGAGAAGAAGAGACAGACAGACACGCAGGAGGTTAGAGGAACTAGAAAAGGATCACACTGAGGCATAACAGCATTGAGCTAGAAAATCCTAAATTGGAAACGCGGGTGGAGCTGAGGAGGGACAAGCAGCACGAAACCTTCTGTGATAGGCTGAGACACCTGTACCTAACATACCCCTAAAAATACCCCTCTTGCCTGAATAACATACAGGAAATGAGAATAAGTGATATCATGACTTTTACATATAAGTGACTCGGGCGCTTGGGTGTCAGACATGACGCCATCATGTTAAAGTGCTAACAGTTAGGTAAAGTGGTGCATGTCTGAAAGGGATTAGAGAAAAGAGTGCCAATTTAACTTAATTAACAGATATCACAAAAACTGGTCCAGTTTGCTTCAGGGGTATCATTTACTCCTACAATAGCTCCTCTGTTTCAGTTCACGTGTATACAAACGTGAGACGTTATAAAATGAAAAATGAGGGAGACACGACAGATACACACACTCAAAAACAGGGACTGAACACATTTGTGGATCCATTAAGTGTAGTAGCAACTATGGATTAAAGCATTATTCTCACCTTTTAAGAATCTTCTCAGCCTGTTCCTCAGAGATGTTCACTCCCAGGTCTCGCAGAGACTGCATTATTTCTTGTGAGTCGATCCGACCTACAATACAGAAATTTTGTAATTATTAGTATCAATTGAAAATGAAACTCCATTGATTTTACAAATAAAAGGTCAGTTTAATCTCTATCTTTGCAGACTTGATAAAAATCAAATCAAGTCAAATAACCCTGATGAAGTCATCTTGAACATTACAAATTAAAAATAAAAAGCCCCAAGGTGGGCATTTAGCAGGCAGTAGGGGTCTAATGAAAAGATGATAGATATTGGATTATGGGAACTGTAGCATCGAGATTTTTTTTTTTCAGAGCTTGACCCATTCCAACAAGTAAAACTCGGGACATCTCGGCCTCTGCATCTTCAGCTTTCGATATTATTCTTTTACCTTTCTTCTGAGTTCTCCAACTTCATGGAAGTAAAGTTGGTCCAATCTGTTCTCAGCACCCCACAGCAGACCGGAAAAGTAAGTCACTAGTTCTCACAAGATTCCTTACCATCGTTCTTCTTGTCCAAACTCTTGAAGACCAGCCGGAGTTTCTTCTCGTGGTCTCTGAGATAATGAACAAACTCGTCGAAGTCTAACTGTCCATCCAGGTCTTTGTCCCCTGCTTTCACTATTTTCTGTAAGGAGAGAAGAAACAGGAGAAACATTTGAGGGACTTGTGTCTATTGAGAAAGTGAGGAAATGGGGACAGAGACAGCTACGGCGACTGGAAGCAGCTCATAAAAATGCTGGCTCCTTTTTGTATTTAAGCAATGTCACATTTCAGTGAGCATGATGTATTAGCTGTATATACAGTAAAATTATCTGTAAAGGATATCGGCTTGAACTAATTCACCACTGTTATTAAAGACAGCCGTATTGTTTATAGATAGTGTGATGTGACAAACAGCAGCAGAGGTAAGAACTTCCACAATCTCCTACCATCTGTGCACTGTTGACTCAGCGTGCAGTTTAGACCACTTTACACCCATCAACCATATCAGGATATTAGTCATCTTAGACAATCCAGGGCACTTTCTGCCAATACAACCTGCCAAGCCGGCTGGAAGGATTTCTAGGAGGAATTATAGTTAGCTGGAAAATAAATATACACTTATAAATAGCTACCTGGGGGAAGAAACTGCTGGCTGTGCAGGGCAGAGAGAAAATTGAGAGGTTTGTCTCGGACAGCACTTTGCCAAATGATTTGCTCTGCTAACAAGGGGGTAAAACTGAGGGAGCATGAGGAAATCAGCATGTGCAGCACTGCACTGACAGCATGAGACCAGTCCACAGGCCACTGTTTGAGGGACTGGATGTGTTTTACAAGGAACATTTCACAAAAAACAATCACCCTAAAGGATTATACCAGAAATTTTTGCATGTTTTAGCCGCTGACATCTGGTTTTAAAGTTACAATGTCCTCATGGCACGGTAATGTAACTGCAGTACTGAAAGAAGTAATAAGATCCTGTACTTAAAACCCCCCCCTTGGCTTAAATTTTTTTTTTTGTTCATTGTTACTTCTCTTGAATGGTTGTTCACAGCATTCACTGTATGTTCAGAGTTTGAAACACGAAGGTAGTTTGTAAATTAATCGGTTGAAAGTGTAAAGTTTATCTTTGCTCACCTAAAACCTGAGTTTAAGGTGTTTAGCTGCAAGAAGGAATTCTGACATCACATCCAGTTTGGAAGCCACTTCTGGTCCAACAGAAGTTGCTTCATCCCCTAAGCAAATGAAGTGAAACTAAAGTCTGCCTGAAAGGTGAGAAAACCACCGTGAAAAAAAATGGTATGCTTTACAGAGTCGTAGGTCAAAATGTAAAATATGTTTGATTTGTAGTAAATGGGCTGAACATGCAAAATCAGCGGTTCTTTTATTTGTTTGTTGAGATCCCCTTCAGTCCGAGGTCTGTGCTCCTAAAGAGTCCCTATAGAGTGGCGTGGTTTTTGAAAGAACATATACAAGATATGTAGAATTTGAACATTTCAGACTCCGGCACCATTTCTTGGTAGTCTGCAGAAGAGACTGAAGCACACCATAATGCACACCGTTCTTTCATTTAGACCTACTATTTTATCAGCTGGGTCTGTAACTTAAAAAATGGTTTGTAAGATGTTTGCTTTGTTACTAAAACCAACCAAATTTTCTGTCTGGCAAATCATCTTAAAAGTTTATTACAGCATCAGAATGAAAGCAAAGCATGATTTTATTTATACCTTTTCCCATGTATGATGCTGTATGTCATAAATTCATGCAACAGGAGAAATACACTCAGCTTGAAAAGATGGTAATCCATTTGATTAAAAATACTGAAATTCATTGTTGTCCAGTTTGGACATTGAGATGTAGAGACACAGACATCAAGTTTCATTTAACTGAAAGTACCAAGAAATAGTGCAGATAGTATATGTGCATATAGTATATTTGCACATAGTATATGTGCACATATACTATCAGGTTGTTTGCTTTTTGTGGAATATTCCTGAAAACCAGTGTCACTGAAGCAAAGATATACAGCACTGGGAGCTCCACACCCGCCCACCTCAAAACCAGCCTGTCTGTCATCTTATCCATTCACAGAGATTAAAGAGCACTTTCCTCCCCTTGGATCATCAACTACTAATATGCTAAATACACTTCACAGAGTACAAGTGACTTAAGGAAGATGAGTTTAACTGTACAACCCTTCTTATAAACAAAGGATGCAATCTATCAGCACAGATGTACTGTGATTATTTAGCTTGATAAAAAAGATTAGCTGTTTGTTACAGTTAAAAGTACAGATTTTTTTTTTTCCCTTTAGATACTATTGGAATGCAATGACCTGTAATGAACACAGAGTGGAGCACTCCTATACTACTCAATGAATTACTAGACACAGCAGACACTGAAGTTTAACACTGAATAACCGGTGACATGCATGTGTGCATTTGGTGAGCAGACCAGGGGTGAATGCATTCTTTTAAATGGTTAGATAATGCTGGGCTTTTTCTGGCCATAGATCAGAGGAAACCCAACAGCTGTAATGTCTCTTTGACACTGAGTGTCAGTGTGTTTGTTACTCTGACCTTTACATTTCAACATGTTACATCATTCAGGCTAATTCTAAGTCAGCAGGCAATTCTAGTTGTATAAAGAATAAGAATAAAAGGATAATAGGGTTAAGTATTTTCTGTTTCTCATATGGCAGATATGCTTTGACTGAAATGCAAAAACTATGTACATTAAGGAGCTAAATAAGATGGAAGCAAATTTATTTACAATTTTCGGCACATTATTAGTGTTGGATGGACTGTCCTTATGAAGCAATGAAAAAAAACAGACCAAATGATCTTGTTTAATCCCCAGAGTAGCACAAAAAAAGAAGTGAAAAGGCAGCGCTCGTCTCTCCTTTGCTCAAGGGCACATTTGAACACAGCACATATCCTTTCACACCTCTAGCGGAGCTGCTCAGTGCCAAACATCAGTGTGTGGTTGTACCTGGCAGCTTCCAAGTGTAAATGTCTGAGAGAGAAGCAATGTGTTCCTTGACCAGAGCCTTAAGCTCAGTGAACAAACACTTGGTTAATAAAGGTTAACAAGACTGAGTCATCAGCCATGCTAGCTGGTCTGTAAGGCTGTAATTATGCACAGTGATGCTTTGAATTAGATGCTGACGTCAACAAGCTAACATGCTGACAATGACAAAACATTTATCCTGAGGAAAATATGGATGTTGGTACCAAGTTTCCATGGCAATCCATCAAATGTCAGTCAAGACATTTCACTCAAAACCAAAGTATCAACCTGATGGCAGCTATTGCTGAAGAATTCAGATCAATGTAATTAGGATTCATCATTTGGGAACCATGAATGTCTGTACAAAATTTTGTGAGAACAAAATCATCCACTAGATGTTGAGAAATCTTAAAGGAAAATTTAAAACTGTGACCTGATAGTGGTGCCGGAAAAAAAATCAAGGGTTCAACATACTTATTATGATTGATCCTCTCTATATAGGCTAATTTTACTGGAAATTCATTTAATACTTGAGATATTTCACTCAGAACCAAAGCGATGGACCAACAGACATTGCCATTCCTAGAGCCTCATACTAGCGTGACTTTCTCTACAGAGTAGAACCTGAAATGAATTTCATAAACACTTCAATCTTAAAGCAGAACATGACTGATTTGGTTAAGTTGTTCCAAGAACTTAACAGTAAATAAATATGAAGAATAATAAAAGGATCCTAAATTAAGTGAAGATGTATTTTTGGGACAAACTACTGTTTCCAAGGTCATTACTGTAAGTGGGACAAGAGAATACAGCCACCCTCTATCCTACCTGTTGAAGATCTGTAGGTGGTGCCACCATGATTAATACTGTGGTCTTCTTTGGAGTAACATTACTCCTGCTGATTTCTTTACTGTCAGAGGAGCGTGTAGTCTTTCCCTGGAGAGCAGCTTGCACCTCTCTGCAGTTCCCAGTATCCCCAATTTCTTTGTCACCTGGCAACTGGGTTTCAGCAGGCTTACACTGTGTACTGCCAAATAGGCTCTGGCACAGGAAACTCAGCATGTTCTGCAGTATCCTCAAGCTGGGGCTTACAGTGTCTGGGTGACTGCCCTCTACTCAAACACAACAACAACACTTAACTGTGTCTGTTGGATGAAGGCAAAGAGTTGAACTACCAGAAGAAGTTTAGAAAGATCAGCTGACGAAAACGAGGGGCTGCAGAAACCTCCTCCAGTTTCTTCTACTTCACTGCTCCAGCTTAGCATCTCATCTTCTTACTGGATCTTTTTCTCATCAAAATCACTCAGTTGACAGATGTCCACGCTCGGCACCGCAGGTTCGGACGCATCAGGATAAAAACAAAAATGCTCCTAGTAAACTCTTTTCATTCAACTTCTGAGGCATGATTAGTCGTCCATTTATCAAACTAGAATTTCACACTGTAAATATCTCATGTTGAGAATGATTAAATAATGAGAGCAGCAGCAGACAGACAGGATTTGCTACTAAGACAGCTTCAGTATTCAGTATCTGCAGCCAGAGAAATGCAGCAAAGAGAATCTTCAGAAACCTGCATCCTCACTGCAGCCGAGTCTGACCAATCACTGCAGCCCATACTGGTAGGTCCCACTGTAGAGGCAAAGAACAAGCCCCTCAGCCAATGAAAGACAGGACGGAAATTAATTTATGCCAGCAATTGTCAGAGTAGAGGGAGGGGTGAGGGTGAAGCGCAGGGTTTCCCTCCATCACACCTCCCTCACAGGAGAAAATCTGCTGAGTGATGCCTCCCCCGTCCGCCCCTAACTATCCTCCTGCACTAAGCTGAGTCATTCAAAGCACAGCCTCCAGCAGACAATTCCATCCACCCAATGACCGAGCTCTGCTACATTTTAACTGTCGACACGTACTGGGTTCTTCTAGCTGGGAGAACTACAGTGTGATACAGCAAAGTTAGTTCCATTTCTTCATAAAAATCCTCATTACTTTCAGCTGCTTTGTGCTGTCTGGTTTTACTGACTGCACTGCTCCCTGAGTATATTGATCCCAGTGTAACTGATCATTGACAGAAACAGAAGCTCTGCTTATTACAGTATTTTCACTGTAACCCCTGCAAGAAGTCCCTACTTCCAAATACTATAACAAATCTTTCTCCTCCTGCATGAGGGGTTATTTGCAGCAAATCCCATGAAAGGACCAAAACCAATAACTTCCATCTCTCAAGACTTTGTGACCTCCCTACACTGTCTCTCAGCTCCAGGCCCAATGGTTCCTACTAAAGATGTAATTATTTAAAAAAAACCTCAAAAATAGTTTCATTTTGAGGAGGTTCAGTAATTTCCTAAAACAGCTGGACACGTTAGTTATTAGCTAACACTACTCAAACAAAAAATAACCATGATATGATCAGTCTTGTGGGGCCCTTGGCCCATCCTCAAGGTAACCCAAAGTACTGCGGCACCCACTTTGGGAACGAATGATAATGAAGGAACGTTTCAATCATGTAACAGTATGACTTAATTTTTTTTTTAGTAGTCTTTTGATAACAATGGAGCTCTATGGCACAGAGAAATAAGACTTATTGGGCTTTGGATACACACACAATGTGTTGATATATTCATAGTTGATCAAGAATATTGTCAGCCTTTTCCTTTGATTTCTTTATTTAATTTGGGGGTGCAGCAGTCCAGTAGGGTTAGTAAACCCAGAGTGTTAAAGATGTACTGCACATTTAAACATATTTTTTGAACTGTAAACTAAATCATTTGACTGTACTGTGATGAAACACATCAATGCTGGTGTTGATATTGACATTTCTTTCCGAAGTTATAAAAATCGGCATTTCATGGGTTGAAATGACTCAACACGCCTCTGCTGTTTTAAATCATCCTGAACCTTGCAAGGCAATTGCTGACCTAAAGTCAACCTTTTGGGACTTATTTACATCATGAAATTTAGAAGAAAAGAAAGAGAAAAAAAAAAGATAACGCCGTCTCATCAAAGTTGGGCGGCCCACCTCCCCCAGCACCCATTATTGAGTGGGAGTCTGTGAAACCGCACTCATTTTCAAATATATAGCGATCGAAACTCATCATTCACAGGAGTTTACGATATTTCTTTGCTAAACCTCTACTCAGTATTTTTCAATTTTGGCTCAGAGGTTCAGACCTAGGGAGTCAGTGCGAGAAAGGGAGTCAGCCATTACATTTTCAGCACCTTTCGTATGGTAGATATCCAAATGATTAGGCTGCAAAAATACTGCTAATCTCATTAAACGTTGACTAGGATTTTGTGAAATTAATGCCAAGGCCTCTTTCTCAATGACAGAATTGTTCAACTGATAAGAATTGAACTTTTTGGAAAAGAACCCTACTGGCCTCTCCACCCAAACATCAGCTTGCAGCAATACTGCTCCTGCCCCCACATGACTGGCATCAACCTGCAATGTGAAAGGTTTATCAACTGCAGTGTCGCCAAAACAGGAGAGCTTTAACATTTTCAAAAGCACACAGGGACTTGGCTGACCAAAAAAATTTGTTCTTCAAAAAGGTCAGTGAAGGGCATCACAAAGGAAGAGAAGTTCTTTCAAAAACTTCTATAATACCCCACCATGCCAACAAAGTGCATCAATTCATTTTTGGTTACAGGTGATGGAAAATTCTTGATGGATTCCACTTTGGCCTCCACAGGGCGAACCTCCCCCTGCCCAACCACTTTGCCTAAGTAGGTAACTGTAGCTCTGGCACATTCACACTTGGCCAAATTCACTGTGCCCACACCAACCTGTCAAACAGTGCACGGATCCTCTGCAGGTGTTCCTCCCAAGTGTCACTGAAGATGACAACAAAAACAGCACAACCTGACAGATCTGCCTCCACACGGTTCAGCCGCTGGAACATGGCTGGGGCATTACGTAAACCAAAGGCCATCACTCTATAAGAATACAAATGGATAGGAGTTATAAACACACTTATCTCCTGGGCCCGTGGAGATAGTGGTGCCTTCAAGCATCCTTGAAGTAGTCCAATTTGGTCAACTTTAGCTGAGCCTACTTGGTCAACGCAAGGCAAAGAACTGGAATCAGGTTTTTTTCACCGGCATGGAGACACTCAGCTAGAATTGGAGGGTTCAGCTATTTTATTATCTTGCATATATTGAAGCTCTTCATTTCGTTGTACCCTCTTATCCCGTTAAACGATGAAAGTGTTGCTTAATTGGTTGAGCATCACCAACATCTATGTTGCGTTCAATAGGATGTGTTTGCGACGGCGTTTTGGAAAACAGTGCTGGGGAGATATTTATAAGTGAAAATAGTTAATTGCGCTTACCTTCATCTAAGTGCCCAAGAACTACCAGCAAAGACTTTAATGCCTCAGTTGTCTAAACTTACTTGCAACACACCATCTGTAGGCCAGAGAACAACAACTCACGGACCTTATAAGGCTTCAACAAATTGACGCGACACAATCTAGATTTTCCTTTAGGCAGTGAGATCAAGGGGCTTGCTGTTTAACTATAAATGGACCAGCAAAATGTGCATGAAATGATGAACCCACAACTGGCAGAAGAAACATGACCTGCCTCTGTTTTGCTTTACAGTCAAACAGTGATTTCATTTTCTTTTGTGATTTTTGTACCTGTGTTTTGTCATTTGCCTGGCCACATAAAGCGTGTGCCTAAAACCATTCACAGAGTCAACCAATTTCTGTTGGGGCTCAGCAAAACTGACAATTGTCCGCACACAGAGTGCCCAAAAACCAGATCATTTGGACTGAATCCGGTGCTTATCTGAACTCTCTCTATTGGAGCTAGTAGCAACTAAGGCAGGCCCTCCTCCCAGTCGCGATCAAGCTCTGTGCAGAGTGACTTCAGGGTTTGATGATGCAGGTCAGAGTGGCAGAGGTGTGTCAAGGAGGATGAGCTACACCTGAAACAACTTCTCCTAAGTGCTAGTTTATATAAGAGGGCTGGATATGCCAGTTCTCGGATTAGATTTTTGTTAATTTAGTTTTACTTTTATCTTTTTTTATCCATCTTTTACTTTAATCCTTGATTATATGTCTGGTCTCCAATGTTTTCTCTTGAATTTGAGCTGTTTCATGACATCGTCAATGTCTCATCTTTGTCGCGGGGAGAAAAGGTTGACGAATATATTTCATCACAATTTCTAAAAAAATTAACATTATAAACCAAGTGTTGAGGTGATCAGGTAGGTTGTAAAAAATTTCCCAGTTTGACTAGTCTTACGTATTTTGGAGTAGAAATGTTGGTGAACTGACTCAAAAATGTCCATTGCAATTGTCTAGGATACTTTCAACCTATGTATGCACAGAACTATGCTATCTTTTTTTCTGATAAGAATAACAGATTTATTGGATTTTGCACGCACTCTGTTTTTTCAAAGTGACCTTGTTATTGCATCAAACAGTATTCCCTGTTCAATTTAGTGTCTTTGTGGTTATAGAGTGTCTTCAGTTATGGCTTTTCTTCAGATGCACTTTTGTTGTTTGTCTATCTCCACTGGTCTGCAGTAAGCAGCTTTGAGCTCAAGGTCTACTGTAGGTATAAAAGCTGTTGTCTGAAGTTTACTGATTAATGGCAGTGAGTCAGCAGTACATTATCAGTGAGTAGGGCTTGGGAGGCTTTTAGAGTTTTCTTCGTGGAAAAAGGCCTGTATCTCATTTCGAACTCACCCCTCATACATACTGTATAACACACTATAAGAAGAGGAAGTGTACCAGTTTGCTACACTACTGTTACACTGTTTTTCATGGAAGGGGGGTGTATTACATGGCTATAAACATATCACGTCCCACAGTGGCTGGGTACCACACATGACACACTTGGTGTGGTTAATTACCTACACCAAGGAGGTTATGTTTTCATCCGTGTCTGTTTGTTGGTTGGTTGGTTTATATGTAAACAGGTTTACGCAAAAAGTACTGAACTGATTTGCATCAAAACTTGGTGGAGGGATGGGGCATGGTCAAGGGAAGAACCCATTAAGTTTTGGTGGAGATCCAGTTAAAGGAATTCAGAAATTTTATCTTTTCTTAATATTGTGAGATAGGGCATTTTTCGTCAATTTCCAAGAATAGAAATAATGTATGGAACTTGATGTAAAAAAAAAAAACAAAAACAAAAAAAACAGACATATCTATGGTGTTGAGATCTATGAATTTGTACAATTTGGTACAGATCCAGATAATCCGGTTCTGTTGGAAGAAAATGCTGAATCCGCATTACACACAGTTGTACTTACTATGTTTTATGACAAATCATTTTTTATCAGACCACTTCTTTTTCCCTTTTATTTTTCTATTATAGAGCTAGACAGGCGTGTAAGATTGTTATGCTTTTGTGGAGGTATGTGCTCTACTAAGTTTTCTTTTGTCAATAATCTGACGATTATTTTTTTGATTAATTGTCTGGTCCATAATAGGGATTTCAAAGTCTGATACTGAGGACCTGCTCTCAGACAAAGCTGAAACAACGCCCCCCCCCCCCTTTTTTTTTCTTACAGATTATGGCTACAATTTGAACCTTTATAGCCTATATTAGTTCACACTTCATCACCATTAAAAGTATGCTAAATTAGCTATTTGCAGTTTCTTTTTGCAATGTATCCATGGATGTACAGACAACTATCACTGGATTACTTTAATACTAAAAGAAAACTTAAAACCTGATGATTCTCCAGTTCTGGAACATCTTTTTTTCAGATTTCAAAGTAGTTTTATTTATAAAGTTATATATTTCTACATTTTTTTTAACAAGGTTAGAGAAAGTGTTAAGTCACATGGATCATGTCTGTGTGTTCAAATTTGACTGAGTTATAACTCTGGGAAGGTATGTGATTTCTGACGCAAATTGTGGCAGTTGGCTGCTAAGTGTTTTAAAGTACCTTAATTGCCTCCATGAGCTGTGTGTCACAGCGCCTGCTGCAGCTCCAACCTGTCTCTCTCACCCCTGCCCCCCGACTTCAACTCTCCTTGACAGTCTGAAAACCTCTGGTCTATACGATAATGAAAATGCCCTTTAAAATTTCCTAGAGCCCAAAGTGACATTTTAAACTTGCTCACTTAATTTTTCTGATCATCCTTACCTAATCCAAAAATATTGTTAACTTCATATTTATCATATAAGATAAAGTACAGTTGTAAATTCTCATATTAGCAGCGGGAACCAACGACATCTTGAAACAATTAATCAATTAACATAATATTGCTAATTAAGTTTGTGGTACAATTGAAAGTGAGTATAACCATCTAAGCCATACACATTTGTTTCATGAAAAGTCCAATCAATTATGAAGTTCATCCTGTACGCCTATGCATTAACAGTAGCCAACCGTAATACCTGCATATTTCACATTAATTACTCAGTTTGAGCGTTTAATTAAACAAATGGTGTACGGTATTACTGATGTCTGTACGGAATATCACTGAAACTTGTGCAAACATTGCACCTCCATGAGATTGGCACCCCATGTGACCAGGATATAAATAACTATCCGTTCATTTGTGGATGTTTGTGCACACAAAGTAAACATTTGTGCTTGACCCATTTTTAAGAAATTAAATATTAAAATTTTAAGCATAGGCCAATCATGCCAACACCCCATTAACACCCAAATAACTCCAATGTGGTCTCATTCATTTGTACATCATTTGTGCACCTCTGTGCAAGCAAAGTTATGTGACATCTTACTTTTCATAACTCAAAAATTAAAGAAGCAAAAATGTTTGTTTTGCTTACACAAACAGTATGTCACGAATGAGTCACCACTTTCGAGTCATTTGGACATTAATGGGTGCTGAGGCCTATGCATGTTTGGAGGGATATTCATGACCTTGGACTGTAGCATGGAGAAGAACACCAGCCAGTCAAAATACCTGCTGTCAGTTAAGGTTTAGTGTATCAGTGGGTTTCCTACATCATGCTGTGTGTGCATGCATGTGTATGAAGCATCTGTACTCTATGTACATGTGTATCAGCAGCACACATCTCCTTATTTATAGTGTTTAATATTTGTTTAGAATTTAACTAATCCTTCCAGTAAATCCATCAGCTGTGTTACTTAAAAGCCTGGAGATACCTCACCATTTCTGAATCCATAACATAATCAACAAAGGCCTAGAACATTCACAAGTTATGATTAATAAGAGTCAAGCATCAGTATCGAAATAACACGACTTAATTTTGTACTTGCATTCCAGTTGATGCCCAAATGTCATATGAGACTAACTTAAATGAAGCTTAACAAATAGCCCAGGAGGAAAAACAGCAGCAAACAAACCTATTACATCCCACTGATGTTTCTTGAATCTAAATACATAACTTGGCTAAAGTGTTCCATTCTCTAAACCTTTTTATAACCACCTGTATCTATCATACAAGGCAGGATGGATCCACAGATATGCTGCTTCTTTACTGACAGGAGTGGCACCCTACATGGTCGTATGCTGCTTTAGCCAGTACTTTAAGGTTCAACCATCTGTGTGTTCAAAGGTTTACTTCTAGACCACTGTGATACAAAAGATATTATTTCTCTACTTGTTAATTTTCTGTTGGCTGGAACAGGTCTGCCTATAACAAAAAGGAGTGCACTGTACAATACACACTGAGTAAAAATACCTGTTTAAAAGGTACTGCAGAAGTATTAATGAGCAGGTGTACCTCCTCTATATTCACTGCAATGTAGCGTACATTATACTGAAAAAAAAACTATTGCTGTCAACAAATGTCCTCAAAGAAAAGCTCGAGCTGTCGGGTGATATGAAAATATTATTGAGAGAGACACTGAAGCAATTCCAATCTCAGTGACCCGACAGTTTCAAGTTGTGAGGATAGAGTAGCCTGAACCAGTGAATTGTTATCAGGGGTTCAATATGTGACCTCTGATGTTTTGGACATTTGCCATAATGTCAAACAGCATGTAGAAGGTAGCATTATCCAGGATTTTTTGACTATCCTCAAAGAGAGACATTTTCATAGCAGCAGGGATTTCCACGACTCTGATCCGCTTGTAGGTTGTAGAGTCTCAGTGTCTGAGATATACTTATTGTAAACTGTTCTCACTTGAATTAGTTAGTTATTCAGAGAAGATACAAACTGTAACCTTGCAGTTCGGCATAAGAGGCTGGTGGGGGAAGGAATAGTTAAGCAAATTCTATGAATTTTCTTGTGTGAAGTCTGTTTCCTGGGCCCATAATAAATACATTCATTCAGTCAATGGAGACTGACCTGAGGGTTGTTTTATTCATGCTGCATTATCCACTACCTTTCAGCAGGAATCCCCTTGAAAAATAAAGATCCCTAGTATCCCCATCAAAGCCTGTGTGTCAAGATTTGGATACACATTATATGACAACAGTGGCTACTTTATTTCTACTGTAATTCCTAATTTGGTGATGTAGAGAGACATGTTCTGTACAATATCATGGAAACAACTTTACTTACACTATAATAAGAATCATTCATCAGACTCCAAATAGCAGAGCAAGTGCATTTAAGCTTGCGAGGTATCTCACAACAAATACAACACACACAACTATGTTTTAATTTTCCATAGCTTGTGGAGAGGCAGTTATGTACATAGGTACTTTAGCTGCTTCAAATGTTTAAATATCAGGCCTAAAGGTCGGGCTCAAAATTTCAAAATTTCCAGGCAGAAGTGTCCTGGTGATTTTTAGATCAAGTTAAAAGCTAGCTAAATTTGGTTGAAAAATCAAAGTTTCTTTTATTAGATGTCGATGTTACTTATACACTTACCAAGGACTTGATAGGAACACATATACACCTGTTTATTCATGCAGTTATCCAATCAGCCAGTAATGTGGCAGCAGTGGAATACATAAAATCAATGCAAATACAGGTCTGGAGCTTCAGTTGATGTTCACATCAAACATCAGAATGGGAAAAAATGTGATATCAGTAACTATAACCGTGAAATGATTGTTGGTGCCAGATGGGCTGGATTGAGTAATTCTGGAACTGCTGATCTCCTGGGATTTTCACACACAACAGTCTCTAGAGATTACTCAGAATGGCGTAAAAAACGAAAAACATCCAGTGAGTAGTTCTGTGGACGGAAAAACCTTGTTGATAAGCGAGGTCTGAGGAGAATGGCCAGACTGGTTTGAGCTGACAGAAAGGCTATGATAACTCAGATAACCACTCCTTACAAGTGTAGTGAGCAGAAAAGGATCCCAGAATGCACTTGTCAAACCTTCAGGTGGATGGGCTACAAAAGCAGAAGACCGCATTTGGTTCCACTCATGTCAGCAAAGAACACAAATCTAAGGCTGCAGAGGCCACAGGCTCACCAAACCTTGACAGTTTAAGACTGGAAAAACAGCCTGGTCCAAAGAGTCTGGATTTCTGCTGAGGCACGCAGATGTTAGGGTCAGAATTAGGCATCAAAAGGATGAATCCATGGACCCAACTTGCCTTGTGTCAACAGCACAGGTGGTGGGGGTGTAATGGTGTGGGGAATGTTTTCTTGGCACACCTTGGGCCCCTTAATACCAATCAATCACCATTCGAATGCCACACAGTCTGAGTATTGTTGCTGACCATGTGCATCCCTTTACAACCACAGTTTACCATCTTCTAATTGCTACTTCCATCATAACAATGTACCATGTCACAAAGTAAACGTAGTCTCAAACTGGTTTCATGAACATGACAATGAGCTTGGTGTATTTAAGTGGCCTCCCCAATCATCAGATCTGAGTCCAATCAAATCGCCTTTGGGATGTGGAAGAACAGGAGATTGGCAGCATGAAATGTACAGCTGACACATCTGCATAAATTAAGTGATGCAATCATGTCAACGTGGAGCAGAATCTAAAAGGAATGTTTACAACATCTTGTGGAATCCATGCTATGGAGAATTGGGACTGTTTCAGAGCAGTGGGTGGCCCTAACCAGTATTAGTATGATGTTCCTAATAAAGTGCTCATTGACTGTTTCACTTACATTCTGTTCCAATGTGTAGTTAGAACTTGCTTCATTCTGAAATATAGTCACTACAATGCTGTTAAAACAACAATTATATCCTAGACATATGAAAACATTTCTTTTCAACTAAACTTAGTTTTCACCAATATGTATTAATGTCTTTTGGCCTACAAATAACGGTATTATGGTTAACTAAATTACTTACATATCTGAATATATCTGATTAAAATTTGTATTTGCTTATAGGTTTTCAGTTTTCAAACAAAATACGTAAACTGTTTTGTCATACTATACATTTGTCCTTTTGTACTGTTGTTTAAAGTTTTCTCATTTTTGCTGCTGCTGTGTTGTTTCCTGTTGTCATGTCATTGTCCCTGTTACTTTCTGCTTTGCAGACTAAATGACACCCAACATTTGTCTGTTCCCTGTTCCTTTCTCCCAGCATTCATATTTTCTTTTTTTATTTAATTATGCACTTTGTTATCCTCCAATGGGAAATGCATTTTTAATTTTCAAATCAATTGTACATGCAAACAATAAGACAGAAATAGGAGCAAGAAAACGACAGGGAAAATAAAAAGAGCATAACCGAACACCTTACACAGTTGAGCTGAAACATGTCCACTTACCATGAGCTCATGCTCGGTGCGATATACCCCTAATTTCTTCAGCCCAATCGTTAGGTCGTTTACACAAATGCCTCCATCACCGTTCACATCCAGGACCTGGAACAGTACTTTCAGTCTATGCTCCTGCTCGGGCCCTCCACATATGTCACATGGATGCGCTGAATGGTCAGGGTCAGAGTGCCAGTCGCCGGCCACGGGCCGTCGGGAGACTGGTTTAGATGAGGAAACTGATGAGGCGTCCTCGGCATGCACGCCTCCGCCGCCCGGGTCGACCCCCGAGTGGGTCTCGGCCGACCGGCACTGGCAGAGTACATCATCAAGCAAGGCTGGCATCAACGAGCCCTGCTGGTGCATCATGAACAGTTTGATAGTCCTCTAGCTACGGCGGCGAGCGGTGGCAGAGAGCGTCTAAGGTCACCGTTATAATTCGAACCCTTATGGCAACGTCACATGTTCCTCCATTTCAGCCGGCATTGAAAGCAAAGGGGACCAGCTGCCGGTTAGCTTACAGACTCGACTTTTCACCACGAACACATTCGCAGAGTTCATTTGAGAAGGAAATGGGACCGTTCAGTAGTAACTCCGCGTGATACATGGACTCAGCTAAGCAGCGTTTTCAGTGTAACTTAACGTAAACTATGTTATAGATGTAGGTTGAACGAAACGCCGTGATGAGGAGCCTGAGCTGTCAGCGACTTCACTGTCTATAAAAATACCTTCAACGCGTCGGACGTTAGAGTTAATACAGAGCTATATATTGCACATCACAACTAAAAAAGTCCCCGTTTTAAAGACTGTTATGGATAAGATGTTTATTCCGATATTTAAGTGCCGTTTACTTGCTGGTCGTTGAGGAGAAATATATTTGGCTCCAGGAACCGGTTACCCCAGAAGTCCCGCTGTACAACGCGAGATTACAGTGTGACTGCATTAAAGCTCAGGGTACTGCATGCAAGTGACGCGCAGCCAGGTATAAGTTAAAGGAAGAGACATGCCCTTTAGGAAATAACTCGTGAAAATCTTGATCGGAAAGGGGGAAATATTTAGAAAGAGTCTGAGACTATGAAATAAAAGTCTGACAAATGAAAATCTGAGAATATGGGATGAAATATATTCAAACTGGCTGATAGCACGGCACAGTGGCGCCATCTTTTGTTTCAGATATGTTAGCCGACCGCACATGTCAGAGGTACAATGTAGTCAAATTAATGTAATTTAATTTCTTTTACTGGAAGTTTTAAGTCAAATGCAGTCGATATATCTCTTTTCAAGTTGGATAACACTCGTGACTGTACTGAAACTGACTGCCTGGCCTAGGGGAAACCTGAGCATATCTTAAAAATTACTCCCCTCTTTTCCCACTCCCAAGGATGAACAGTGCCATAGCAGATTGGAGTCCAAACAGAATCTATTTATTTATCAAAAATGGCAGAAATAGTCGTCAGGGTGAGCAAGACCAAAACAACAAACAAAACAATCTAAAACAATGTCTTCAAACTTACCTAAATCAACAAAAGAAAACAATAAAATACAGGGATCTAACCTGCCTTCCCAACATAAAGAGGAGAAAGTTGTCCAAAAAAGGAAAGGCTGCATTTAGAAGAAATTTACACTATTTACAACAAAGAACACTGATCAATCAGTCAAGCTAACACTGAATCCATGATCACTTGGCAGAGCAGCATAGCATGTCTGGTTTGGAGAAAAGGCGAAGTAAAGCCGGTAACGTGGGTTACCATTTTAAAGTAGGTGCCATCAGTCTCGGCCCAATCAGCAGCAACCACCTACAACGCAACATACTAGGAGAAAACACAAAACAGGTGAACAGGATCACCCTCACTCAGGGAGGGAGAAGAACATTAACACAAACACTTGAATACAAATAATTACTCGGGGTCATAACATTTAGCCTATATGTTATTAAATTCAGCTTGGTGGTGCATAGCAACATTACCACATTCTTTCTTTGATTATTTTAAGATTTTTTTTTCTACAGTCACTACAACTAATATTATTAGGGTATTTCTACTGCTATGACTACTACTTCTGCACTATTAACTGAAGTTCTTTGTTTTTAAAAAAATATGTTTATTAATAAATAGCTAGTACATTTTAAAAAATGAGTACTTATTTTCTTTAGATTTATGACAGAGAAAGGAGAGTGTGTGTATTGTGAGGGGTGTGGTGAAGTGAGGACGTCCCAAAGAGCTACTATCACTGACCTGTTGAAAAAACCACTGAAGCATCTTAACTGTTTGTTCTACTGAGGTGAACTCATTCTAAAGCCTAAGTTACAGAAGAAAAAGACTTTAGCAGGGTCTGACCCTCCCTAACCGTAAATAAAAATCCAGCTACGAAATGCATTTATTTCAATTTTGAAGGTGTTGAATATGATAGGTCATTACACTTAACACATCTGTAACAATAATCACAGTAATTTGAATAAAAATGTTCTGGAGTGAAACATTAAATAAAATTATTTATGCCGTCTGTCATTATTCCTGCCCCAGTCTTGTTCATTTTGGCCATTTTGACCCTGTCGCCTGCCATTTTTCCATCAGCCACCAGATGTCCCCGGACTTTCCTCCCTGTTCCCAGTCACCTGACTGCCCCGCCCAGGCTGGGTCTCTCCAACCTGAATGTTTTCCGCTAGTTTCTCTTCAGCCTGGACTTCAAACAGGCTGGAGATGGCGAGGAAAGCACTGGAGTAGCTAAGCATCCACCTTCGCACCGGCTGCCTCCCTCTCGACAGCAGCAGCAGCGGTGTCCCAGAGCCCAAGCTTCAGCAGCCGCTTGCCATCCCACCACATTTTCGCTTCCAACCTTCCTTGAGCTGAGAGCCAGGGGAGCAGGTGTGTTGGCCCTGTCCTAGCCTCTGTCTTGAGCAGGAATCATGCCAAATATCTTACTGTCAAAAAAGGGTGTCATCCAAAGCCTTACATCTCCCATAAAGAGCATCCATCCATCCATTCCTCCATCCAACTATTTTCTGCCCCTTATCCAAAGTCGGGTCGTGGTGGCAGCAGGTTAAGCAGGGCAGCCCAGACATCCCTCTACACAGCAATGTTTTCCAGCTTCTCCTGTGGGATCCTGAGGTGTTCCCAGGCCAGAAGAGATACATAATCTCTCAAGCGTGTTCTCCTACCAGTTGGACATGCCCAGAAAAACTCCAATGGAAGGTGCCCAGGAGGCAAATGCCCTCAGCTGGCTTCTTTTGACGCTGAGCCCCCCACAAATGTCAGAGTTCCTTATCCTATCTCTAAGGCTGAGCCCAGCCAGCCCACAGAGGAAACTCAATTCAGCCTTCTTGTATCCTTGATCTCATTCTTTCGGTCATTATCCAAAGCTCATGACCATAGGTGAAGGTCGGAATGTAGACTGACTGGTAAATCGAAAGCCTTTCTCACCTTTCCACTCGGCTCCCTCTTCACATCAACAATCCAGTACAACGACCGCTTTACTCCTGATGCTGCACCGATCCACCTGTCAATCTCCCATACCATCCTACCCTTACTTGTAATCAAGACCCCAAGCTATTTATACTCCCTCACTTGGGCCAGAATCTCCTTCCTAACTCGAAGGGAGCAAACCACCGTTTTCCGTCAGAGGACAATAGCCTCAGACACCCACTTCACACTCGGCTGCAAACCACCCAAGTACATGCTGAAGGTCACAGTCTGATCCAACACGTCATCTGCAGATAGCAGAGGCGCAATTCAGAGGTCCCCAAACTGGACATTCTCTTCCCCCCGGATGTGCCTTGAAATCCTGTCCAATCACAAACAGGACTGGTGCAAGGGACAACCCTGGCAGAGGCCAACGACACAGCTCCCAAGATCACTGAGACATACAAAACCCTCTACCACGATAAGGTTGTGATTCTTTGAGGAAAGAGCAACATCTTTATAATACTTGTATTGCTAAGGTATCAGATGCTAGTTCCATTAGGGAGGAAAGGCGCCCCATGAGAGAAGGGACACCTCTCCCTCTTCCCAGCCGAGATGGGGCTGGTGGTAAAGGAATAGTGCATGAAGCCCGCTTCTCTTCAAAAGTCTGAGACCACTTCCCTATGAATAGGAAAGTGAGACAGGTGGGGAAGGTTCATATAGCCTGTTCCCCCTAAACTGCCTCACACAGTGATTATGCTAACCCAGCCACTGAAACACAGGCTGTGTATGCAGCCAGCATACGAACCCACTGGGTCACGCTCTCTACCAATTCTATGAGGAACTGGCCAGAGAGCAAGATGTCTTCACCACTCTGACTGCACGGCTGCTTCCGTGTTTACCAAAGATGTCAAAGATGATGCAACGCCGGAGCATGCACGGTCGTGTTTTACCATGGACAGAGATTTCAGTGATGAGGCAAGAGAGGGAATTTACACCTCCACCTAAACATAGCGTCCAGGTTTTGATCGCGTTCTTGGCTGCTTCAGCATTGAAACGGCCTAGGAACAAGGTGAATTTTTACCTTTATCTCGGTGACAGTCACCACCATGTTGACTTGCCCTCAGAGCATGCACAGTCGCACAACTCTCTGAGCCTTCACAAAGATGTTGATGAACACAGACTGACATGGCTGGCCCAAGACAATTATGATGCCAAGCTGGAAAGGTAAATCTGTTCCCTCATTTAATGCAAACGGCACAGCCCAGCAGCTCCATCTGGCAGTGGTGTAGCCTGCTATGTCGGACTCAGTTATCTTACACTCTTGCTCAGGGTGCAGACCACCTTAAGCTTGAGTGGGATGAAGTAGCCACCTCACTGCTAGTGTTGGCAGCTTCATGGCCCTTTCTGTTGGGGCCCCCTGTGACCAGAGGGACGGGATGGGCGGGCCCATCCTCTCTTTATGCGTCGGTCTCCTTGCGCTCCCACTGACACATAACTACCCAGAGTGGCTGCGTCTCTGCGGCCCTCTTGCTGTGGCTAGTCAGGACGCTGAGGAAGGGTTATGCATTATAGTTCTGCAGTCAGCCTCCACCCTTCAATGGCATTATGTGCACTGCTCTCCCCAGGCCCACTGAGAGAGTGGAGGGGGAAATTGTCTCAATTGTCTCAAAAGTGTGTGAATGAGATTTTTCAGCTCTGAATAATCTCTCTCTCTCTCTCACTCACTAGCTTACTCACTCTCTCACTCACTCACACACTCACACACATACACACACACACATTTTACAGAGCACAATTTTTAAATGGCACAGTATATCCTTCTCTCCTATATTTTTTTAATTGATTTGGTTGCGTATGTTTTTATGTGTGTGTTAATTTTCTAGCTTACTGTTACTTGGAATAGCGTTTCCTGCAGAGCCTGTATATTGTTCTTATTGAAATACTTAAATTAAAAAAATTTAACAAAATGCTCATATTCACCGACTACAACTTGAAGATATACTGAGATAACGGCCAGAATTTTTCCTTAGCTTTTGAAAAACATAGTTTGTTTGGCTCGTTGAATGATTGGCGTTCGATTAAGCCAATAGCAACAGAGAATTATAGGATGACGCGAGATACCCAACCAATGGGGTGACAGTGGGCGGAGCCCCAAGCACAGCTACCGTAACGTTGTTAGTCGGAAGAAGAAGCCGATTCTGGAAGCCATTACGTTGCGCACATCAGTTGAGTAAATCCTACTATTTTTGCGTACAATACGCACAATTACCTCTCCTAAAGAGGAATTTATGCAATTATGGCATCGGTGGCGAAAAAGAGAAAAATGAATTTCTCGGAGAGAGAGGTGGAAATTATTGTGGAAGAAATAGAGAAACAAAAGCACACACTGGTTAACCACTTCAATGCTGGAGTCACCCACATGGCAAAGAATAACGCGTGGGTGGACATCCTGAAAAAGGTGAACGCAGTCACCACCTGTCCCAGAGAGTTGCCCGAGGTGAAAAAGAAGTGGTCTGACATGAAGACAGAGGTCCGGCGGAAAGTGGCCCAGGCGCGGGCTGCTATAGAGGGGACCTCAACTGACTGCACTCCAGTTCCCGTCATCCTCACTGCTATGCAGCAGAGGATCTGTAACCTCCTGGGGGAGGCCACCATCATCAGTTTACCTGCAGGAGACTCGGATGCAGAGATAACTTTACCTGTTACAGTGAACAGCGCCACCACGGTCACTTTAGCAGAGAGTAAGTTCACAGAAGTTTCCATTCTGAACATGCACAGGATCCAGTTACAGTGTCAGGAGCTATGTATGTGTACTGCTGTCATAGGAAAAGAAAAGTTCATGTGATTTGCCCTCTGGTGGATTCATCTTCAGAACTGACTGAGAAATGAGGCACATAAAGTGAACTGAACTCTGTCACACTGCATGTGAAAATCTAAACATTCATTATATATAAGATTCTATCCAACTGACCACCTTAAAAGGAAATCTGTATCCAGCAGTACAGATTCTGCACTACTGATAGTAGCTCCTGACAAAAAGTGAAAAGAAAACTAGCAATCAGACCCTTATCGGGGTTGTAGGGGGTTGAGAAAAGACAAACACTGAAAAATGGTGAACATTGCGGGATCTGATGTATCCTCCATTTAATTAAACTAGTGAAACCAGGCTTGGTTAAAAAATTTTTGGTAAGAGCAGATCTGCTATTATGATTAAAATGAAGAGTGCACCTCTGTTGTAGATGTTTTATTAAACTGCCCCTACCACAAATCGCCTTTGACTTGTGATCCCTCAACACAA
Source organism: Xiphias gladius (assembly GCF_016859285.1). NCBI lineage: Eukaryota > Metazoa > Chordata > Actinopteri > Istiophoriformes > Xiphiidae > Xiphias > Xiphias gladius. Next base: position 1,546,271 of record NC_053419.1, read on the forward strand.
AGCTGTGTCTACACGTTACCCTCATCACAGGGCTGCATATGTCGACAGGTTGTGGACAACTAAGAGTCAAAGAGTGATTCTACCATCACAGATTACTTTCTTTGAGTTCGTTTTTGAAGCCGGAAGAGGTAAAATTATACAATCTTTTTTTTTTTTAAAGAAGGAATTAAAAGAATGTGAAAAAGTAAACGTGTTTGTATAACTTAAATATTTTTTCTTCTTTCTTATCCCTTTAAATAATACCCTGAGATTTATCTGATGACTCCTTAAAGTGTCCTGACCCACAGGCAGGGAAACAGAGGCTTAAAGCAAAAACATTTCAAGAGTTGGTCTTACTCATTAGTTCCTTCTTTCTTACTGAAGTTGCATTAAATCACTGAAATCACCTTTTGATTGGAAGGAAAAATCTGGGGTGATCCAATTAGCTCTAAAAAAAAAAACTTCTAACTTACTTCCTCTACCTCCTGCTCTATTTTATGCACTCAAAACTAATGTAAAAACTAATTTAAAGGGGCAATCCAGTAAATTATTATTGGCTCACAAACTAGTTATGATGTCACAAATCCTGCTTGTATGCCTACATGCGAAACTGAAGTTTAAAAACAAACTCTGCACATACAGTAAATCTTTCTGCACAGCAAAGTGAACAACTTCCCAGTGAGGGAACAACATGCAAAACACATTTGTAAGTGGAGAGGGACCTTATCTGATGTTAACCTTAGCTAACGTTCATGTTTGTGAACCCTTTCTGTAATAGCTACAGAATTTTCTGATGATGAAAGCAAAAACAGCTGCTCAGATTCTGCTCACTCTTCTTTCATTCACCACTTCACTGCTTCATAGTTATTTCCTGGTAGGTGATGATGACAAGTGGTAATGAGGGAGGAGACGACACAAGTAGGAGGAAAGACAAATGGGATGCCCCCCCTGCTGACTCTTTGACCTTGATGGTATGGTTGTGTGTCCTTAACTCACTGTAGATTTGTGTATGAGCTCTCAGCCTTTGATACACACTGTGGTTGCATCACAGAGCTCCAAAGATCCGTCCTACTTTTCTCCACTACCTCCTCTTTTTCTCCATGACCCAGAATCTCATGTTGGACCATGCATATTACTTAGCCTGATTTCCAGATCCAGTGAATCAAATGTGGCACTTTTAGGACAAAAATATTAAAGGACCATACAAGTGTTTTTGCAGGTTTTAGCCTTCTATATGCATTAAGAGTTAGGGTTTTATATATTCTTATTTCTTTTTCTTTAAATTCTGATATACTACAGTACATTGTTTTCAGCATCATGTTGTCTGTATTTTTTTTTACCTCTTCCAGCTGGCTCAGGTACAGTCTGTGATGAAGCAAAGCCACTGAATGGTAAGTTTTTTTTTCTCATGCAGTATCTTCATACTTGAAGAAAATTGTATACCTGACACATTCAGAGCAACCAGTGTAGTTTTTATACAGGAGAACATCCCTTTCCACATTGTTCAAAGTAAGGTCTCCATACATGGAACTGATCATTACATAAGATTTCTGGAATGACAGCATACCTGATGGTTATCAGCTCTGAAAATGTAATTGATAAGATTGTATTTTACTGTGGGACTAAAGATGCTGGGGACAGGGACAAGTCTCTTTAGGTCCCCGAGCAAAACCCCAACCAGCCCTCAGTGCTGAGGTATCAAGAGTTAGATCAACTGAAAAGTCACACAAGGCATGTAGGTTGCCACTTGTGTCTTTTCTCAAAAGTTTGACAGGTCGCTCAGCACTGCGCAAATATACAGGCAACAATTAATTAGATTTACAATCACTGAAAGGTAATAAAAGAACAAAGTGAAAGTTAAGTTTCAGTGCCGTTTCCTTCTCACAACATCTACAAAATAGACGGGACAAAACAAGACATTTTTTAAGATAAATATTTGACCAAAAATGAACTTGAGGATCCCCTAGTGACCCTAACTGGAATAATTAGCCTTTTCTGGCATATTTGTTTTTTCTCAAGGTAGCAGACTGAATTCATTAACAGAACGCCTCACATTGCAAGATTGGATTCAGAACTAAGACAATGAGGTGAAAGTCAAGGATGACTGTTTCAGTTTACTATAATATTACCAATTAAAACCACAATTTGCAATACAGTTGTTTTGTGTTCTAAAAAGTACAAAAAACCCATAAAATGACTATTAACTGCTTGTTAAACATGATCTGAATGTTTTGCAGCCATAATCTTACAATCAACACTAAGTGCAATTTTTATTTCATAATTTTTCTAGATTGTGCTCTTTTATATGGCTCTGTCAGTCACTATTGTGTCTTGTCGTTCTTGACAAAAAGTCATTTGAATATGTGACAGTATGTATGTAATGATGATGATGTAGGTTGAAAAGAGGTTTGCAGTTGTTTGACTTCAGAATATTCAGTCACACTGTACTATGCAAGAGTTTTGCGGAGGTGCATCCAGACCAATTTCTGATATTTCCCTCTGTTTTTTTTGGATCCATCTATTATTAAGATGTTTGAGATACTCTATTAGCAAAAGCTGAACAAGCCTGAGCAAATCCTCCACTGACCCCACTTACCCCCACTGACATTCTCAATGTCTTTTTGGTTGTCTTACATTTCAGGCAGTAGTTGGAAAGGCAGATTAAAATGTGTTTACACAAAGCTGGTAATGACATTAAAATGTGGGCAGAAAGCCAGTGTGTCCAAAGCAAAGGGGGGTTAAAAGTAATATCATAATAAATTAACTTAGATAATCATGACCATCCAATTCATTCAGACCTGAAATTCATCCCTCCAGCTCCATACTTAATGCATAGACAGTAGAATTGTATTGATCTTCTCACCTCAACCTCAGCAAGAAAGCGAATTTTCAGGTTCCCCAAAATGTTGAAGTACTCCTTTAACTGGTGCCTTGGGTGACATGAGAATTAGTAGATCAGGACTATATTTTCAGTGTTGAGGGTTTGAATGGAAACATGAAGTCTGTTTGGCCACAGTAACTCATCTAAAAAGAGCATTTCTGTCCTGTTTCCAGCTGAAACAACTTACCACACCCTAGAGGATGGAGGCGTGGTAGAATATTGCACCACCACTGTAAGTGATTCCACTCCCACTGTGGTGGCGGCTGTCGAGGCTCCAGTAGAGATGCTGGCCTCGTCTTCAGCTTCCCCGCCTCCTCCTCAGGGTCACGCTAAACCTCAGGAGCTGAAGAGCCGCATTGCCCTCAACTCCGCCCGCCTGCTGCAGGAGCAGAGAGTCACCAATGTCCACATTCGACAGATTGCCCAGCACTTGGAGGGTCAGAACGAGCTGCTGCAGATGATGCGGCGCTCCCAGGAGGCTCAGGCTTTCGCCCAGGAAAGACAGGCCCAGGCCTTGGAAGGTACGCAGGCTGCCCTGCTTGCATTAGTGCAGATGCTCAGGCCTGCTCTGAAAGACCTGCGCAAATTCCTGCAGAATGGGACAGAGGTCGCAAACCCCAGCAGCTCAGCAGCAGGAGGAATGACTGATGGGTCAGGAACAGAGGACCAAAGCAGGCCCCAAACACCACCACCTCCTCCACAGCAAGCTGAGACACAATAGACACTGTGTGTGCGTTAACGTGTGTGTGGCACTGCCTGCTGTCTGCATTGCACATAAAGGAGTCCATGCACTCAGGCTTCAGAGAACAATGAAAAGCTTGTCAAGAGTTGCCTTAAAGAGAGCGTGTAAAGAATTTTATTGATGTTTTATGATATAGAAAAGCAGTGAGAGGGTTAATTTGAGAACATTATTTTCACTTTTTACAGTCCGTTATTAATTGGCAGTGGGTTTATGTTACCTAACACATAGATTTGATATTGAAATGTTTTTAATGCAAAGATGCAGAAGGTCATCAGCCTGATGTGGGTTGATTATTTAATTCTTAATTTTTCAAGTCATTGTGCAGTTTACCCTGAATGAAGAAGAATCAGTCTTGTTTTTAAAACAGTCAGCTCCGTTCTTCAGTTAGTGTGCACCCTGTCTTCAATAAAATGGAGGAAAAATAAGAAGCCTGTGTTTTCCCCACCGACTGCATCACTAATAATAAACCAGAGGAGGTCAGTGTGTATAAACAACTTTCACCACTGGTAGCTCAGCAGTGTAGATTTAAGTTGTTTTTAAATTTGACGAAAATCTGTGTGTTTTTGTGAAATACAGGTTTTGTCTTTACCACAGTTATATACTTTGTTTTTGTTAAGCAAGTGACTTAGATTTCCACTCTAAACATTAGGAAAAGCCAAATTAAGATTCCCTTGTAGAGCATAGACTTCTGCCAACAAAAACCCAAAGACAGTCCTGTTACTTACCCTTACAAACGCTATGCCATCTCTTTGATCAGACAGCTCTGCAATTACATGTGGACATTACAGTATCTACAGGTCAGTGAATAAACGCAAGGCCAGGTTATTTGTAGCACCTTTAAAAAACATGGCAATTCAAAGGGCTTTTCTTAAGACAAAAAAGAAGGACATTAAAGGGTAATTTCCTCTTTTTTTTTTACAATGATTGATGGGGTCCTACATGGACATAACATCTGTTAAAGTTAGAATAGTTTTGGTCATTTTACATGAGAGATTTTAAATTTTGGCCTGTGCTCGTCTCAGTGTATACTACCTGCTTGGCAGCAAAAGGCAGACAGGCACAGCTAAGAGACTAACCGGGGAGCATAGTGGAGCATATAGCAGCTAAAGAACCAACAACTTTTCTCGGGTTAAAACTAGAGCTAAATGGAGAAGGAATATTTGACTTCCGTTCACCAGGTGGCCAAAACATGACTTCAGATGTTGATCTGTATCTGCTGGATGTGTAAGTAGGAAACTGTTGGCTAGCATGTTCAGTATAACAACTTAATAGTGGTGATAACTCAGCTGTTTTTTTCAACTTATTGTGATGTTCTGCCATCAATTGGCCAAAAAAAAAAAATTATTGAAACTTTGAAAAAAAAAAAAAGCACTCCATAGAGACAAGCTTGTTCAACTTCTGCATTGTGCGTCATTTTCCAATTACCACACAGCTCACTTGTGTGTGTTAGTCAGCATGTACAGTATGTCTGCATATCAAAACAAAGACACTGCAAATTCCCACAGGTATTCACAAAGTTTTTTATCTTTCAATATGTATGATTAGGGTCTAGTGAAAAAAAGATTTGGCAAACAATGTTCACCAACTGGAATGGCTATTCTCACTAAACACACTTCTGAAGAAAATCTCAATTGTGAAACTTCAATTTTCGTTTTCAACACAAACTGATTCTGTTCTGTCCACCCTACAGTTTTTTGGCCACCTGAGGAATTTAATTCCAATAATAGCTAATCTCTAATCGTGTCTATCTGCTGTTTTTTGCTGAGCAGGTAGTGTACAGTGGGTTTTTCATAGCTTTTTCACTGAAAAAAGCTGCCTGCTTCTGCTGGAACAACACATGATAATACAGTGCAGTGAGAGAGAACCAAAGCAGTAAAGTTGTGGGCTGTAAAAACCACAACATGAAACCTGAAAGATGCTATAAAGGTCCATAGAGCTGAGTGGAAGTTCAGAGTTGGGTGATAATTCTTTGTGGGTTTGCTGCTACCAGTGACCTCTTGAACATTACACCAAATTTCAATATAAGGATATTGATTAGCAGCTTTAAAGTGAATCTATATAACTTTAGCTGAACAGCGGCAGCAGCAAGGCGCCTCTGCAGCCAGAAGTACTAATTACAGGAGTAGAAATTCTGTTGAGCTCCGAGTCCGAGTGGTGAAGGGTACTGAAAGCAGCGTAACCCAATCAACTAACAGGTCATGTAGAGAGTACATAGCCCATCAATTGCTCATGCAACAAACAAAATCATCATCTCAATAGAAACTAGCAATCATGCTGTCCACCAATGTCAAATCAGCATACAGCTAATCTGATTACCATGACCAAAAACAACCCACAACAGTTGTGTGCTAACATGTAGTTGCTAGGAGCTAGCTGCCTTCACACTGACTGAGGGCCTAGCAACAGGGAAGGGTCTACCCTCAGCAAGGGCGACAACTCAAGCCATGGCAACTTCTCTCTGATGATTACAAGCCAGGTTACATATTGATGAGATAGCGAGATAATGAGCTAACGAGCGACCGTACCGGTGAATTACGTAATTCATCGAAGGGGCTGATGAATGAAAGAAAGCAATTGGGATGCAGTTTGCTATAAAGGTGGTTACTATTAGTGGTAACATTACGACAAAAATAAACCCGGTCATGGAAGACTATGAGGTCGTTTGTGTAACTTAGTGTTAAATATGCTTCAGCTGAATAAAATCAACTCTTCTAACATTGGGATATTGAATTGCAGCCACAAATAGCAATGACAGAAACTCCACTTCAGCACAGTAACCAATGCCCAACATGTTTGTTGAGGTCCCCTTCCATTTTGTTCTTTTTTATGTTTTATGGGCACTGGCAAATTATGAATTGATACACTGTTGTGGACTGTGTCATTGGTGCTACATTGCTACTATGTCACAACCTTTGTTCACACCGTGTTGCTTGGGGACACATATGACGGTATCTCTCAGCTGGCACTTCCGGTCTCACCTGACCATGTTTATTACTTGGAAATCTAACTAATCTAAATCTTGTTTTTTTATAATAAAGTTACATAGTTAAATAGTCAGTTTCAAGATTCAGAATTTTGACTTTTTATTACTATTATTATTATTATCATCTTCATCATTATTAATATGAGTAGTAGTAGTAGTAGAGTTTCACATTTGTTTCCAATACTCGGTGCCCCAATCCTCTTCCTCATTCACCTCTGCTGAGACTTTGTGGACGGTCCCTAACTCGCCCCGTGAGATGTCAGACGTTCAGGGAGCAACGCTGACTGACTGCTGTAGTACTCCAGTGAAGTGGGAAAAGTTGGTGAAGATGCATTGAAACCGAGAACTGTCACGTACCCGTACTCCGGTTCTCCGCAGCGGTACACAGCTGTGCCGTTTTAACAAGTATGAGGAGAAGCACACCGGCGGAACGGTAAGGGTTGGGGGAGACGTATGTAGTGCGAAAGCTTGTTAGTTAACGCGCTGAGTGCTTTCGTTGTTTGCGTGGCAGCTGTCTGCAGTCTAGTAATGATAGCGAAAAGGCAAGCAACCATGCGAAATTTAAAGAATAATGTCTAAGAGTATTTGAAAATACCAGATTCATTAGCCGAGATTGTAATCAATAATATATAGGAGGTCTTGTAATATATTTGTAATGTGGGGTAAAACAAAAAATGTACGGACCAGATTTCCACAGCTGTCACTGCTGCAAAAACCTTAACATGCAGATGTAAATAAAACCGAGTTGATATTGTTGTATAACGATCTTTCCCCCCCCCCTAATTCCAGGTCTAAACAACACTTCAGAAAATGATTAACCTCAAGGCAAAGAAGGATTTTCAACTTCAGTTTTAAAGCCAAATACAGTCCATTTATATTTCTTTTTTTTTTTTTTTTTTTTTCTCCATTCATTGGTGTTCGTAGCACCATGAGCACACTCCAGCAGCTGGGGACTATGTCTTTTCTAATGAAAAAGAAGAAGTTCAAGTTTCAAGTGCATTTTACATTGGAGGAGCTTACGGCAGTGCCTTTTGTCAATGGAGTACTTTTCTGTAAGATCCGGCTGATTGATGGTGGGGACTTTGCCGTCTTGTCATCCAGGTATTTAGAACAAATTGTCACTTCCTTGTCGTAAACCACTCAAACCTCTGGTGCATGCACTCCACACTTATGCTTCCATGACTTTACCTCCACAGATGTTAAATGTAAGTCCTTTATTTCCCATTTCATTAGTTGACACTTTCCTGTTTTTTACAAATAGAGCAGAGACAGATTATACAGACACACTCTGGTACAAAGGAGTGGAGGATTCATCGCTGTTTGTTTTTGTTTTTTTTTGTATATCAAGTAAGTGAGAATGTGCCTTGGATGGTGTCAGCTGTAAAACTGGTATGAAACTGCATGTTTTGTAGTTCAACCTTTAGTACACTATGTGTTATTTTACCCTCATGTCTCCTGGGAAAGTTGCCTTTGTGCTGTGTCTCAGCTCCACCCTGCCGTACATTCACACTGGGAGCTTCCCAGCAGTAACACAGCCTCCTGTAGTCGCTCGGTGGAAGTATGTTGAGGTTATGTGTCCTGCTCAAGGGCTCATGGGTAGAATTGTTGATGGAGTCGGGGGCAAAAATCATTCACTCTGCTGCTAGGATTCAAACTGGCAACCTTCTACTTTGGCAACCGCCCAGTCCAAGTCCATGGTGCCCCAATGTCTAGATATCTGTAAGGTCCGTTCACTAGGACCACAAAAACATAGGGGGACTATTTCTGCAGTAGTTCCAATGACAGTTCCACTGAGAGAGAAAATATGGGATTTTGGTTTGGGTGACGAAACCTTTTAATGATCAGATATTAGTAGATTAAAAGGCCTCTGATGGCCCCCAAATCACACACCCTCATCCTCCACCCACCAGTGTATACACCTTAGTGACATGACTTCAGTAAGACTCACTAATTACATTTGTGGATCAATATGAAAAAGCTGTTGGGAAGTGCCATGACAAGTCTCCAGGTTCAAAGAATAACAGATAAGCCTTTAAGCACCACACAAACGTTTTTGCAGGTTATAACCCATGTAGGGCATATAATAATGTTTCAGATCTCTCAAAACTCATTTGTCCTCTCCTCATTTTCATTCTTTTCTGTAAAGTTTGGAAATCAGCTTGCAGAGAATTTTAATGTCCTTACTTAGGATAGATAAGTATTCAAATTACTACTCAATACTAACATTACTTTTATGACAGTTAAAGAATAGATAAACTTTTAAGGAAATATGCTTGTTGTGTGGAGCTGGAGTGAGAATGCTGTTCGCTTAGCATAAAGACTGGAAGCAGGAAGAAACTGCCAGCCTGGCTCTATCCTAAGCTAAAAAATACACCTACCCAACAACAGCAAAAGCTCACAAATGAACACCTATCATGTTTTTTTTATATTTTGTACAAAAAGGAAATTTAAAAATGACAATCTGGGGCGTTATTTTGGGGAGTTATTGTTAAAGTATTTTTTTGACATACAATCTACTCATCTGACCAATTCTTCTGTGCAGGGTCTCCAACTATAGTGTTGGTTGCCAGAAAGGGTGAGTGAGTACAGGTTTTGGTATAGGTCTTACAGGCATGATGGTGATACTCTGCTAGGATGACTATAGTCCAATATCTGCAATGTATAGATTTGAATGGAATGAGACTGTGACTGTAGCAGGTGGAAGAAGAGTGGATTCTAAGTAGAACCTCTTCCCACTCCTCATATTTAAACCTGTGGTCTAGGTCAACATCCCAATCCTGTCTCTTTTAATTAATTAATTAAATGGTTTATTGAATTTAAACTTTAGTGTGAAAGACTTGTGAGGTCCAGGGCCTATTGAGGCAACTGTGTTAATTTGAGATGTGTTAATTTGAAAGTATTTGAGGATTAAAACTATGAATATGGTTTAGTACATTACTATGTTTAATAGAGTGAGTTAAGGCCTTTTACATTCCAGCTTGAGGAATTCATAACTACTCCCCTGGTGAGAGTCATTTCATTCACCTTCTTATCTGCCACGTGTGATAATACAGCCCATACCGAAATTCCTAGACAAGAAGGGAGAATTAATTACATAAAGAGAAAACGCAGGATGAATGCTAACAGAAATAGCAAGGAACCTCGAAAAATAGAAATGACCGGAGTGGAATGCCCTTTAAGAAGGAACAAGGGGGATTCAGAACTAACCGGGGATGGGGTGGGGAGTGTGAGGGGATAATGCAGCTAGCCACATCCAACAGTACTGCACTCACACTACACTGTAAACATACATAGAGTTATTAGAAGCACTGAGTAAAGTGGGGTCTCCAAAGAATTGAAACATGAAAATGAAAACGGAAAAATGAATTAAATTTAAAAAAAATGGAGTTTGACACTGATGTTTCGTGCAGCTGAATAAGGCAGTAGTATAACCATTTATACAGGCTAATTATGACAGGAGGACCAAGCCGTGACTGAGACATTGTTAGTAAATATCCGCAGACATTTAAGTGTCCACTGTGTGTGTTAGAGAGCAGATTGCCTTACCGGGAGGTTAGTATAAATGGTATGGCTTCCTTCAAGAAGAAGTCCATGGCTGAGGAAAGCTCTTCAAACTCATGATCTCTGTCCTGGAATCTGACCACCAGCATATGTACCGAGGGGTACATGTGTTGGAATATGATCCCACCATTGTAACACTCGGTTTTGTTGTCTTTAGATTTTCCACAGCACTGGGCGGGTTCAGCAGATAAGTCAGGAAAGATAGATTGGAGAGACTTAGAATTTTAGGGAGTTTGCTCTGTGAGAGTTTAATAACCTCTGCTTTACTTTTGTAGTGATGAAAATGAATAACAGTCCAAGGGGGTCGCTCAGAAACAGGTTTTGGTTGTAGGGAGCGTTCAATCACTGAGGCACAAGATAATTTTACCTACGATGCACACACATGTTCCTGGGGATCATCAAGAGTTTCGGGTCTTTCAACATCATACTCCCTCCCCCAGGCGACCCAGCAGATGCTGATCAGACCCCTGCGTTGTGTACAGCTGCCAACAGCTAAGTACATTGCACCCAGGGTTGTTCTCTCTTTAGCCATGGCCATGTAGAGACTCTTTTTGCTGTGCTGGTGTTCCCGCCAGGCTGTTGTCTTCTTTTTGCCATCTTTGCAAGTGTTCCAAGGGGTCTGGCCAGCAAAACCTCGACATCCAACCACTATGGGCAGACACTTCCCATTCTGTCTTGATTCTCTGAACTGGCTAATGAGATCTACCGTCAGTTTCAGTAGGAGGACGTGCTTGGTGGAGTCTGACCAGAGAACCACATCAGGATTTAGGGTGGTGGTGGAGGGAATTCTAGCTGCTTCCCCTTTAACTGATATCATACTTACTAACAGACCACACAAATACCCTGACTCTGGAATTCTTGCCCTTGATTTTAGTGATCACTGTCCTGTCATCTGTGTCAGAGAAAAGAAAATTCCTAAATCTCAAATTATCACAAGAAATTATAAACATTTTAATCTTCAGGATTTTTTAAATGAATTATCAATTTCTGACACTGATAATATTTTCTCTATTACTGATCCGTGGCACTGGCAAACTTTTTTTTCACAATCTTTTAAAGTTATTGCTGACAGACATGCCCCTTATTAAAACATAGAATTAACAACAACAGATACAGTCCTTGGTTCTCCCCACAACTCTCCAATGCCAGCCACAACAGAGACAAAGCATCAAAGAGAAGAAACATCTGCACCAGCACGATTAGGAAGGCTAAATCAAATTATTATCATTCAGCTCTTTCTTCCTGTGATAGCTCCACTAAATTTTGGAACACCATAACATGTTAAGAACTCACCATGGGCACACCTCCCTCCCCAAATCAAACAAAGAATCAGGTCATATTACTGGAACATCCTTCATGGTTAATGCTTTTAATCATCATTTCCTCTCCTCTGGTCTTTTATTTAATATGTCTGCAGATTCAACTGTAGACAGTTACCATATCCCCCCAGTAGAAGGAGTCCCCATCGCCTCAGCTTAAACTGGCTGCAGATGATTACATAACTCTGCTTACGTTTAAAGCATGCAAAGAGTGGTGCAGATAATCTTTAGTCTTGTCTTCTTCATCCAAGTGCCCCCTTAATCTGTCCACATCTAGCTCATATCTTTAACCTAATGTTATTAACAGGCATGATTCAGCTTAGTGGTATAGCGCCTTAGTACTACCCTTACACAAAAGAGGTGACGTCTCTGATCTCAGCAATTACTTTTCAATATCTAAACTTCCTTTCTTAGCAAAAATCCTAGAATCATTGGTTAATTGACAACTGCGCACCTTTACTTTCTCACTAAACCTACTACAGCCACAGCAGTCTGGTTTTCACCCAGGCCACAGCACAGTAACAGCTGCAGTTTCAGTTATAGATAACATTATCTCCTCCCTTGCTAAAAAACCAATTTTGAGCTGCCCTCTTCATTGACCTCTCAAAAGCATTTGGTTCCTACTCCATAAACTACATTCTATAGGTCTAAATGAAACCACACTCAATTAGTTTCAATCTTACCTTACACAAAACTCAGGCTGTTGTTGCTGATGGTATTCAGTCAAGCCATCTTACCATCAGAAATGGGCTGCTACAGCGTCCATTACTGTTTACAGTAAATAACATATTAAACATAATTGTTTCTAATCAATACTTCAATCTCCATTTTTTGCTGATGATACAATTTTATAATCCCCAGGCTCCACCCCAGCCCAGGCCCTGACTTGTCTTCAGTCTGCCTTTGTTGACTTCCAATTATCAATCCTTAATTATTACTATATACAGCTTAGTTTTAAATGCAGAGAAGACCAAATACATAGTTTTCTCCACCTCCACCAGCATCTCTGACCTTCCTGCTATTAAAAACTTTATATGGCACCCATATTGCTATAAATACTAAAAATACTTAGGAATTTTGCTTGACAGTAGACTATCCTTCAAAAAAACTCATATTCAACATTTGATTGAAAAATTAAAAATAAAACTAGGCTTCTTGTGTAGAATTAAAGGCTGTATCCCTCCAATCCGTATAACTATTGTACAGTCAACATTCATTTCTTTCACTGACTGTGGAGATTTTCTGTATTGTCATGATGCCCCATCTACACCCCAGTACTTAAACCCTGTGTATCATAGTGCACTAAGCTTTATGAAAAGTGACAAATACCGTAATCATCATTGTTCTCCGTGTACCACATGGTGGGTTGGACCTCCCTACAGTCAAGAAGAAATAGCCTTCTCATATTACTCATTCTCTATTATTATTATTATTATTATTATTATATTTAGTCTTATTATTAGCTATATTATTATAATTATTAGTTATTAGTTATTATTATTATTATTATTGTTATAAATCTTTATGTGGAAACTGCATTGTGTTATGTTCTTTCCTATTGCCTGCCCCCCAACCTCTCTCTCTCTCTCTCTGTCTTTCTCCCCTCCTCTTTGTCTTTCTCTTTCTCTTTCAACCCAATCGGTCTTGACAGACTGCCGCCCACCATGAGCTGGGTTCTGTTCAAGGTTTCTGCCTGTTAAAAGGGAGTTTTTCCTTGCTGCTTTCGCCAAGTGCTTGCTCGTGGGGGAATCTTGGGTCTCTGTAAATATAACTATAAAGATGTGATTTGGCGCTAAATAAATAAAATTGAACTGAATTGAATTGAAATTGAATTTATAAAGCTCTTCCCGATATTCTTCATCCGTAACGCCAAGGTTCACAATTGCGCAATCTAGAAGTAGTACCTGAAATTTGTAACTCCCAGCCCTTACATCTATAGGTAACATCTGAAAGAGGTAAAAAACCCTTTGAAAAACATTCATATGTACACTCTCACTGAAGACAATCGGATAAAGAGGGAATGTTGACCAGCGATCCAGATCTTTACCACTGCATCTGATTATTTTCTTATAGTTTGCATCATATAATTTTTCTAAAGAATAGCGAATACAAATACATAAGTATCTAAAGCCATTCTTAGGCCATTTAAACTCACTCTGAAGTTTAACAGGTTTTGGAATTTGGCTTCTAATATCCATGGCCCAGTTTTATCCATGCTCACTTTATATCCTGAATAATATCCATACTGAAAAATAAACTCTTTTAGATGAGGTATTGTTGTCACAGGTTCCTTTTGGAAGAGCAAGATGCCACAGGGTATAATTTATGTTCTTCTCCACTGATGGTGATGCCCTTAATATTACTGTAATCTCGAATAAACTGAACTAGAGGGTAAATACTGATGGCAAACAATGGAGGTGACAGTAAGCATCCTTGGACTACAACCATGTTCCACGCACTCTGATCTATGACCATTGACGCTGACCGAGGGAAGTGGGCTTGAATAAAATGTTTGTATCCATTTAACAAAATTAGTATCAAATCTGAACAGCCTATGGGTTTGATGTAAATACCACCAGGACACACAATCAAATGATTTATTCGAATTGAGGGATAGAAACTAAGTCACTCCCCCTTTGGATTTTGAATAACTCATAATTATTCAGATGTATCATTTGAGTGATAACCTTATTTACTCTTTTATTTAAAAAAGTCATTAATATACATAGATAGCCATTCAACAGAGAAATGTTCATCATGTTATGTTGTGTATTATCATCATAGTCGCTCCTTCCGTGAGCTTGCCATTGTGCCGATTGTAAAGCATAATGATATGCTTTTAGTAGAAGGGGTGTATTAATTCTTTAAAGCTTTTATAAAATTCTATAATGAATCATTTGGTTGTTTTGTAATGAGGAAATCATCTCTTGCAGTCTCATAAAGGGTTCATCCAAATTCCTTTGCCATCGACTCTGTTAATTCAGTTAGTTTTATATTTTTCAAGAACAATACTAAAGCCCTGTCATTGGAGCAGGTGTCCGTATTTTTATATAAGGAATTGCATAATACTGCAAAGGACTCAGCAGTTTCGTCTGGTTTAGTAGGAGGACTGGTTAGATTACTAGATTTTATCTTCTGTACTATGTTTGATGATTGCTGCTTTCTCAGTCTATATGCCAATAATCTACTTGCCCTGTTACCATGTTCATTATATCTTTGATTGGTAAACCTTAAATTGCCTTAAATCTTCTCCACGATTAAAACTATTTCATTCTCTCTGGGCGTCTTTCAGGTTATTCAGGAGCATAGGATCTAGTTTAGTTTATGTTGTTATTCTATCTTTTTAATTGTTTGTTCCAGTTCAGCGATTTGGCAATTGCAAGTTACATCATACAGCCTCTAAGTTGTGCTTTTACACAATCCCAAAATATGAGTAGTGCTGAAACATTTGTTTTGGCAGAATGGGCAGAACAAAAAAAATAAGCAGCTGTGAAAACTGTCTTGTATGCCAAATTAGTTTATCAAGACAGTCTTGTGTCCCAGTAATTGTCTGTGCATGGAGATCAAGATAAGGCCAAATATTGCCAAATATTCACCAAACAGGCTCCTAAAGAACCACTAATACAAAAAAATCGATGTATGGCCACAACAGCATCATAAATGATATTAGTCTGGGCCTCTGATCTTTGGTATGGAGTACAAATGTCTTCATGGAGCCCCACTACAACTTCACCTTTTACCTCATCCAAGAGACCTTCAATTTTCCTTTCTACATGTCTGAAATTAGTTATAACATTCCAAACAAAATGACAGCACCAGGTAAAGGAAAGAGATGAGAAAAGGGAAGCGGAGGAGAAGATTCTAGTGAGAGCATGATGAAGCTAGCGGGCATGGGAGAAGCTTTTCAACATTTTGTACACCAAATGTAGAGAAGAGGCTGTTGGCCATTTATGATGTTTACACAAATTTGGTTTTGGAACCTCCTTCATGAAATAGATTGAGAAAATGTACTCACACTCTAATGCCTCAGTTATTACTTATCAAAATATTTCTCGCCCTTTTGAAATTTGTTGTGGGACCCTCCAAGGCTGTCCTTTCTCCCTGTTTCTGTTTTCAGTTATCATTGAACCATTGGCTACTAGCATCAGACAAAACCCTCTAGTATCTCCCATTGACATGTATGGATATATACATTGCCTTTTGTTAAATGCTGATGACATCCTTTTATACATCTCCAACCCGCAAGAATTAAATCCCCCTCCTCCTGTCCCTAATTACTAATTTTGGCAGTCTCTGAGGATTTTCTATCAACTGGGGCAAGAGTGAAATAATTCCAGTTTCTACAGTGCTAAATAGGCCTTATTTCCGGCCCATTCTTATAATATAATAACTATAATAATTTAATAATAAAGCTATAATAACTTTTCATATCTTGGTGTGATTGTAACAAGAAATCCAGAAGACCTCTTACGATTGAATTGGCAAATCAAAATTTAGCAAGTTAAACATAATAGTGACTTTTGCAAAGCCCTCCCAGTCTCTTAGGTCAGGAACATAAATCTATTCCAATCTATTCTGTGTTTTATTGCTCAGACTTACTTGAAGCATTTGGATTCAATTATTATACCCTTCATTTGGAACTATAAAGCCATTAGAATTTCTAAGAATCACTTATCAAAATCAAAGGATGCAGGTGGTTTTAACCTAAAAAACTTCAAAAAATGTATTATTGGGCTGCTATATTAATTCCTCAGAAATCTATGTTGACACTCCAATTTGTGAAAATCATTCCTTTGTACCTGGCCTGAATGATATTGTTTTTCCACTTGGAAACAGAGAGGTATCTGTAATATAGGTGACTTTTTATATATATATTTTTTCAGAAATTTTGAAATCTTAGTCAATAAATAAATTTGATCCTGTTAGGACCAGTTTCTTTTAAAAAAAAAAAAATCTTTTCCTACATAACAGAACTCTGTTAAACACAGCAAGACCTAAACGTGTGTGGGCTGACAAATTGAATGTAGAACTCAAACATGAGGTATGGGATGAATGCCCATTGTAACTGATGTCTTGTTTCAACTGCCAGCCCAAATCCATTGTTTGGCATATCCACATTTGGAGGTAGTTTGAAAGTCCAATTGGTTTTCTGCAGATGTGTCTCAGTCTGGACGCTCTGACCTCTCAATTCGGATTCCAAAGTGTTTTGCGTCACTTGCGAAGCGACACACAATGACCATGTCAAACCCAGAGTGACGAGAGTTAGTAGAATTCATGCTGTTACTAGCAGAGCGCAATCGGAGAGTATAGTTTTTTAGCGCTATGGAGAACAACAACAATGAGAGCAACAGTCCGTGGACAGATGCCAAAATAAATTGTGTGGAGGGGAAGATGATGGACCTCCATTTCTCATGCTTCTGTGCTGGAAAGCCGCCTTTCCAGCGTAGCTATGCCTATGTTGCGTATCATGAGGTTTGTCTCCTGGCTTTTTCAATGCAGGCTTCAGTGTGAGCAGTTGATTTTCAAATTTCTGTCATTTTGAAGTGTATCTCTCTGCAGTTTTATACTGTTGCAGTTGAACTTGTTCCTGGCTCGTTCCAGGATGGTATGGGAGCCTCACAGTCCGACTCCTCATCCATTCTTCCATGTCCTCACATTTTGTTTTTGGGTCTTCCACTTGGTTTTTGGCATTAGTCACTATAGTCTGAAGGGACTTTGAGAGTCCCCCCTTTACATACTTGATATTCCCTTTCATTTGCTCAATTTTGGATCGAATAGTGGTAGCATCATTCACAATTTCATCTCACACTGCCCACAGTTCGCTTTTTAGTGTATCCAAACTCTTCAACTCCTGCTTTATCACTGAGGATATATCTGACCTCGGAGAGGAGAGAATGTCAGATTTAATCACTTCAAAGTCCACGTTTGTATTTTCAGGCCGCACCATGGAGGCAAGTGTGTTGGGGTTTCCTGGGGTACTCTGTGCTAAGGCTTTAGGTCTGGCACTGTAGGAGGCAGAGTGTTTGTATTTTCAGAGAATTGCCGCCTTGCACAATGGTAATACTGGTCCAGTGTCAGTCTTTTTTGTCACTTTTCAATTCTGTATGCTATGAACTCTGCCTGATTCAGATTCCTTGGCTAGTGAAGTGGGAGGTACAGTTGGTTTAGGCAGTATTTTTTTCACTACCAATTTACATTTAGAAGCTTATTATTAGCAGTGCAAATGGTTTTGCTCTAACATAGCAATGTCTGTCAGTAGGTCAATGAGTTCATAATGAAATATTTAAAAAACTATTGAATGGATTTTTCATGATCCCCTCATGATAAATTGTAATCACTTTGGTGATTCTCTGTCATTTATTAGTGCCATCATTTTGTCAAAATTAACTTTGTCCAATACATTACCGATAACAGCCTCAGCTGTTCTGCTCTTAACCATGACAGACTACCTTTGGGGGACAGCACGCGATGAAGTTGTGTCTAGTTATGCTACAAATAGATGAAAACACTCCTGTCCGCACCATCATTGTGTTTGCAGTGACAATTTTAACCGGGATGACTACTGTCAGTCAAATAGGAGAAGAAATCCTATACCAAAGCACTTTTTCCTGAAGAAAAATACTGTTCCAAGAGCAGAGAGACCTGCTGTAGACAGAGTGGAGATAATTATGAGAGAGATTATTATGTTGACCTGGCATCAGTACACACGAAGCATGACAGGGTAACGGCAAAAAACAATCACTCAATAAACCAGTAGACTGCACAAAGTATCAGTTGAGTCTTGACTGATTATAAAATAATTAAATAGATCCATTTTCCCTTTTCAGCAGGTGACATCCATAATTAAGGAATAAGTGATATCAACAAGCTTACATTATCTGGGTAATATTGTTTCCAAAGTGTGTGTGCGTGGTGTAAAAAACTCATATCTATGCTTACCTATTGTATGACCTAACGTTATAAGACCATTTTTATGCCAACATTTGCATATCCTATACACATGAGTAGGAGATATTTGAGAGATACTTGCTGGCAATGAATCATGATGGTAGTTATTACTGATAATTATTATTATTATTATTATTATATTACTGATAAGGTTTGACATGACTTCTCCTTTTGTAAACATAAGAAAACAGAAAACATGTATATGCAATCCTGTACCTTTTTACTTTTCTCAATGAATCATGCCATTTAATTTGCTCTCTTCAACTAGGACTTAAATGCTCAACCAAGAGTTGGGAAAGTCCATTGGCCAGTCACCTTACTTGCGTGCAACAATGAATAGGACTAACCAATATAACCCCAACTGTTTTGCTACTTTCTTTGTGCAAGCAATTATCCACATAAAGCAGCTATTCATTAGGGTGTGGCATCGTGACAAACGTGTCAATTTAACACAAACAAGCCCCCAACAAATTAATTTCCAATTTTGTACATAGTTTAATATCCCTTAAATTTTAGACAGTAAAACAACAATTTGACATTCGTTTAATGAAGACACATCATGTTGTTTTTTTTGGTTTTTTTTTCATTGTCAATTCACTAATTTGCAGTGTTTCAATAAGTACTTGGGGGTTTAATTCACTTCGCTAGCAGTCAAGAACAGTGTCCTATGCTTTTGACATATTGACTTTGGTGTTTATCCTCAAAATACATGGTTCCATTACTATTTGCTTGCAGCTGATGTTCTAGCAGCAGGATTTGGATTGCCTATGTGACTCTGCTGCACTGTACTATGTCCTATAGTGTAGCTAACTGTGGTGGGCAGCTTTCACAATGGTGTGGTTAGCTTTGGCTTTTGAATTGAAGGGAACTTGACTCAGCATTGTTTCTAGTTGCAGTATTGCTCTAGAAAAGGGAAGTTTAACCAGTCTAATCTGTTGCTTTCAGTGAGTCTCCCGTCAGCTATGACTGAAAAATAAAAAATTTTCTGCTTTCACTATTTAGCGTCAGGTGTCTCTACACCATTGGAAAGATCAGACTTTAAATATTCTACAATATTCTACATGTCATATAAGGTTACAACCAGAAATGTCATATTATGCTTAAAACCCAAGAATATCCCTAAGAATAGTCTTTATCAAAACTTTAATTTGTGACCTATCAGCCATAACAGAAAACAAGTCAACTTTCACAGCTATGTGGAAAAAGGAACTTAACACAGCAAGTTCAACATACTGGATCAAAAGTAGTTACTTATCTTGGCTGTTGTCCATAAATGTTATAAATCACATGTGCCGTAAAACAATTTGAATTAGAATTATGACTCCATAAAGGATGCGGGTTACAAACCTCTATCTTTGGATTGCTTTTCGGGTTCCTCTTTTCTGTCTTCAGAACTCTCAGTCTCTTTTAAGATGCTCAAAAAACTCTATATAACTGCACTGTACCATGAGTTTGTGTAAATCAGGTTTTGTCAACTTTGTTATCATGCTTAACCTGTTAAAGTAGCACATACCCAAAATGGGACAAATACTGTATGCTTAACAGGCGGATTTAAAAATGTTTTATCTTGCTCCTTCACCGAGGGCAGCTGCTGCAGTCAGTTTGGATTCACATCACTCATAGTAGATTCAAGTGGTAACCTAGGTCACGGTAAAAAAATAAAAAAAATAAAAAAAAAAAGTTTAAAGCTCCTTGAACTGTTCTTGCTACGCAATCTACTTCTCTGTACGTGTATGTGTTCATTATGTCCCCAACACTCATATTTTCACCAAATTATGGCTAAATACAAAGATCAGGACTATCCCCTGACTTTTCCTTTAGCACCACCATGAGATTGACATTTGTGGTTTTGAGTGAAATGTATCAACAGCTATTGGATGGATTGTCATGACATTTGATACAAACATTCATCTCCCTCTCAGGATCTTTTGTAACAGCCATGGGGTTCCCTTAGTTTTAAATCTAGCTCCATATTCTGGATAAAATTTCATTTTTTCTAACACTTTGTTTTATACCAAATACCTACAAAACTAATGATATTCCCATCATTCTCAGCTGTACTCTGTGTTGAGTGCTAATTAGCAAATGTTAGCAAGCTAACATGCTTAATTAACATAGGGAACATAGTAAAGATTATACCTGCTTGCATTAGCACCGATAGACACAGAGCTTCTAGCCTGGCTGTAGACTCAGTCTTGTTCATATGATGCTTATGCCACTATTAAACACTGCTTGTCTATAATTTATTATTCATTGATGACATCATCTTTGAATCGCGAATGTTTCAAACATGGATGAGACATTGCATTCACAAAAAAAAAAATGGACACTTTATGTCATAATTCTGATTTACGTATCTCATAATAATGAGAAAAGATTTCATATTCCTGAGATCTAGATTAAATAAAAAAACAGGGCTCAAGTTGCAACCCACAGCGTAACTCACTTTTTCCATTTACTATGACAGGAATTGGAACGGTTCAGAACTTGCCTTCTGAATCATCAGGTTTTCAAGATTTCTTTAGTATCAAAGTAATTCATTGATAATTGGCAGTACATCCGATGGTACAGAGCTATTAAAATGAACTGTTAATAGCTAATTTTGTGTATTCCATTTTATCAAAATGTAAACAAATGTAGGCTAAAAAAGGGCTCAAGTCGCAGAGCACAGTGAAACTCACTCTTTTCCTGGCAAAAATATACTTCCTGTTTCCTGTAAAGTTTACATCTGTTCACAAAAGCTTCAGATCTTTTCTTGTAATTATAAGTTACTAAGTCATAATTACGAGATAAGGTCTCCAAAATTGTTTTCTCTTTTGAATGGAATGCGCTTCTGTACCTTTGAGGCATCAACCTACTGTTTTCACTGTCAGGATTAGGCAAGTCCTTTTTATTACCAACAAACTGTGATTGAGTCATTTTTTTAATGTTTCTCTTGTAACATAGCATAAGTTTTATGATACAACTGAGCTAGTATCCACAAGCAGCTTGCTGAAAGTTGTAGAAACTCGAACGGCTTGCCATCATATATGTTGTTTTGTGCATTGATTTGTGTGCTGTTTTCTCCTTTCACTGAATCTTTATAACAGAGGTTGTGAGTGCACAGTTAGCACAATACATAGAGTCACAATAGCCACATTTATGGGAAAAAGGCCAAGCTGAAATAAACAGGAATTTCTCCAGGGTTATGCATAGAAAGTGCAGTGATTGGACCACCAAACCAGAAGGTTGGGTTTAGCAATACGATTAAAAGTGGTAACATTCAGAGAGAGGAATGGTCAGGTTAGGTTAATAACCATTTTCCACTGTGGGATTTTTTCCTGGAACCCAGGAAACTTTTTAGGAACCGAAGAACGTTACCTTCAATTCCAAGGCAGCATGCAGGATCTAGATTAGTTCCAGGGCCAAGGTTCCTGCCACCCCAAAAGTCCTTGCTCTATGGGCACTTTTTTCAGATGGGCCAGGAATTATTGAAGCGGAGTTTGCAGCTTTGATTGTCACTGACTAGTAAAAGATAAGCCTCAGGCTGCTACGACTTGCTTCACTCACACAATAAGCAAGCACTGGGTTCCAATTGTTTCTATACTAGGACTACAGAAGGGAATTCCCTGCAATGTTTATTGACATTTATGTATATGTTGATGGTAATCGAGATAGTGTGTGATTACCACATCACACTTGTGTAAGTTGCATACTGGACCATAATGGGCTTCCAAACTAGCTGGGATGTCACAAAATCAGGTTTGTACATCCACATGATAAACCGAGATTATTATTCAGTTGACCTCAGTAATACATAGACTAACAGCAATTGTGTATAGTAAATAAATGCATTTACTTAATTACTGTACTTAAGTACACTTTTTAGGTACTTGAACTTGAGTTTTTCTTTTTCTATGCTAGTTCATACATCTAATCCACTACATTTCAGAGGGCAATATTGTACTTTTTAGCAGATATTAAGACCAAAATAGCTCTTATCAGATGCCAAAGCACTGCTCTGTGGTTTATAATACTCAGAGACAGGCTTTTACAACTGTGGAAAGTTATCACCATGGCAACTTTTTTATCTTTTGCTGCGGCAGTTACAACATAGGAGGTAACCGTAGAAATACGCTGTTCACGTCACAAAGGAGTGCTTGCATGCTGGAAAATGTTGTGTTGTGGTAAAAGCTGAGCAAGTTGAGTGTTCTTTTGCTGGAGCCATCTTTGTTGGCATCCCCGCTGTGTTGTCAGACTGCTAACGTTCAAATAAATGGGTACGAAATCTGGTCTATTTACAATGTATCTTCATCACATTTACAATATAAAAAATCCTGCACCCTGCTTTTGTTCCCCAAGCACACAACATGAATGTTTACTGTCGCCGTGGCAATAGATGCTAGTTTAGTAGCTAATGTTATCTTAGCTTAATCTACATATTAACATGAACAATAAAATTACAATATGACATTTCTAAACAAAAACAACTATCAACACCAAAAGCCATACTATCAAAGACCTTGACCAGAGTGCTGTCACAGTTAAAATAGCCTAACTGAAACTGTGTAATCTGATTATAAATATAGTGTAGTTCTACACAGACAATACAACTACATTAGTATGATGTGAAGTAACTTTTACCCACCTGAAAGAATGAATGAAAAATATAAAGGGATGAGTTGGCTGGCCTTCAGTGGGTAGATAACTGCCAGCTGGAGTAGCAGCGCAAACCCGCTGCCTCAAGGACCTGAAGCATCCTCGGGCCTTCACCTTTCATACCCAAACAGAAATGGATATGAAGCTGCGTCTTAGATAATATACATAGAACAAATAAACACACACTAATACTCATTGTGTCACATTGACATAATAAAATGATGAATGCATGTTACTGATCGCTGATTATTTTTTAAAAAGCTTGTGGAAAGATTGTGTGCTGTTATTTTCAAACGTGGAAATGATGTCGTAAGCAAGCGATCACAAAATGGCTGAGAAATACAAGTGGATTTTCATTCAGCGTGTTTCAAAACTCTGGGTGTGTAAAATGCAAATCCACAAGCATAGAATTGATATCCGCAAATGCCTTTTTGATTCACAGTTAAAAAATGGATTCAAAAATGCCTGTTCCAAAGTTGTGAATGTTAGGAAGATATTCACAAATGCTTTTCATTTATTTGTAAATTAATTGAATGTATTCACTGATATTTTTTTTATTTGTGGAATTTGTGTATTTGCAGATCCATTTTATCTTTGCAAGATATCTTTGTGAGTTTAAAAATCTTTTTTTGTATTTCTAGAAGGTGTTTTATATTTACAGATTACCCATTTACACATTGAGACAAATCTATGCCGATACAGGTTACTGTACAGATTAAAACTTTTCGTACAATACATGTCACCCTCTCATAAAATATGATGCCTTATTGTTGTAGATGAAATCATGCTCGCACATACTTACATAGACTGCTCATATTTTCTTCACATTCACCTTCACAAAATTACAGGCATACACGTTTCATGTTTGCCCAATTCATAACTCTCAGTCTCACTCCCAAGTATAACCATAAAGCTACCACCACCCTAGACATACACCTGCTAACTAAAGTCAGAGCATTGTTACGCAACCACCTATACAGTACCAGTTAATAAAAAGCACACACAGATAACAAATATAAGCCAAAACACATACATACACTAGCTGTCATTTGATTAAAAACAGTAATGACTGGGTTAGGAGATTTTAACTGCGAATGTGTGTCTGCATGTGGCCGCTTGTGTGAGTGTGTGTGTGTTATCATTTGCAACTGTCTTATTCCTCAGATTCTATCGCCAGAAAGAAAGGCAGAGAGTGACCGATAGGAGGACAGAGTTTTTGATTCAAGCACAGTTGTAGCAGCACTTTAGTCCTCATGGAAAAGCATTAATATACACCTCAACACAAGTGAGTATGGCCTACAGCATTTGTAAGCTAACAATTTCAGATGCTGTAGGGAAGTTATAGTCAGTGCCGTGCAGAAGAATAATTGAATTGAGCAGAAATGAAGCAGGTTCCATTAGGATATGAACTTTGTATAATACATTATAACAACCATGTTCATAGTGAGTGATCAGAAAAATCTAAACCCCTCTTTTGTACTGCTTTAACCCTGAATAAAACAAAGCAGTTAAAGAAAACCATGCAGACATGTTTTAACAGTTGTGTTACAAAAGGCTGTTCAAGAGTGGTAGGTAAATGTTCCTTTCTGCAGCTCCATTGTTTCAGTTCATCTCAAATGTGTTCAGTGAGATTAATAACAGGAGATTGTCATTATCAGACTGATAGTCAGACTGAAATGCCATTGCCTTTCATTTAATTCATTCAGCCTGACATTAGAGGTGTATCCATCCACATGTTTTCATGAACATTTACAATTTGGACTTTCAGAAATAAAAAACAGGTTAAAAAAAAAACCCTCAAAAACTCGACATATTGCAAAAGGTTTTTTACGCTTGGCTGACGTGGAAAAATTAATTAAAAAATTAATTAGTAGAAACGAAACAAAAATGACAAAGTCCAACGGTCAAGCTTCTAGTGAAGACGAAAACATCAGATCTGTGTGGAGCGATGAGAGGACGACACTGTAACCTCCCTCACATTAATACATGAAACAAACAGAAATGTCAGATTTCCATCATGTTTTCCACATGGTTTTTGTTCGTTTGAGCTTTGACTGGAGCTCTTTAAATGATCTCATCTCCCGTGTCCTCTTCTTCTGCAGTGGTTTGATGGCTTTTACTGGAAAATCAGCTCCGCCAGCTGTTCATCCCAATGAGCCCAACTCCTTCTTTTGTCAGATAAAGTTTGCCCTACATCTGAATGAAAATGTCGCTATTGTGGAAGGAGGTTACTTTGTTTTGTTTAGCCCTAATCAATCAGTAGTGAGTGGCATATCCGACCTGCAGTCCACATGGAGGCTTTGCCACCCACATCTGAGCACACTTGAGTGGCAAATCTGGCGATTCAGGTCTAAAACACAAGGCTGCGGTGGTTCCTTTTCCTTGTTCCTTGAACCATCACTGGATGATATCTGCACTCTTACAGTGAGCATGACCATCATAGCACTGATCTAAAGACAATAATGGACACAGGTCCTTGTGTCACACACTTGTCTTGTGATATTACCCATATTGTAGGCTGGTGAATGCAGTACTTGTTAATGGCCCAAGCCACACATTGTCTCCCATGTTCGCCTACAAAGGGCTTCCTCCTACATAACAAATGTTTTGCTACGCTGCCTTGTGTTCTGGTCCATTCATTGTTAATCCTTGAGACAGCCGTATTCGAAAAATGCAACAGTTTTATGGCCTTGTCAAGGCTCAAACCTGCCCTCCTTTTTCTGTCTGGTCAGTTTTTAACCCTATTATTTGTAAGCAAAACATGTGGACGTTAGTAGAGTTACTGTTGCTTGCATCATATTACATAGATGAAAAGAAGATCTACTCCTTTTGCTAGGAAAGGGTAACATTATTTGCTTACAGGTTGGATAATCAACAAAGATATTACTATAACACTTAAATCCGATGGTTGAAGTTTTCCTTGGCAGCATCCATTGGGGGAAGGGTTTTCAAACTTTTTATGCCTGGGGTTGCATGGAGAAATAAATGTGAAGTCCTGGGCCATGAGCCTTTTAATTTATATTAATGGGTGAGTTTTAAGCACTCTGTGTTGTCCGCCGGAATCTGCAATAAAATGGTTTTATCACTATTAAATGACAGTCAGCAGTAGATATCAGTCCTAATGGGAACAGTAATGCTGGACCTTGGACTTAAGAGCTACTGTCAGGTGTAACAGCTGGAAAAACGGAGGTGTTCTAAAACTTTTAACCAGTAACCTCAATAGAACTCTGACACTGGGAGCTACTGGTGGAGTCTTCAGAGAGTATCATAATATAAAATTTCAAAAAGCAACTGCACATCCTCCTGTATTCCTCCCAGATCAACAGAGAAAGGCTTTGAGAACAGGTTCACGTCTTTCTCAATGGCAGCAAAATCTTGAAAGTGCTGATTAAATTTCCTGATCTGTAATGTGAACACAGTCACATATTTCCCCATTTTCATACATTTGTGACATAAGCTAATCTTTTCATTGCAAGCTTTTCTTCAGCTTGTTCTTAAATTAATGGCAGGTTCACACTACACAATTTTAGCCCTGATTTTTTTCAATTGCCGACAGCTTTTGGCTGAGAAAAGCCCCGGATGAGAGGCAAATTAGCACTCAATCACTATTTGTGAGCTGTTCAAAGACGCAAGCAGAGAGACTCGCCGATGCATCACAGACAGCCGAAAGATATCTAGCAGGCCAAATACCTGGACTTGTCATGGGGTCCAAATTCAGTAGCGTTAAAAGTGTTGTGACCCGGTTTTGACGAGTTACAGTCAATGAGAGCGCAAGTCCCAGGGTGAAGGGAAACCCAGGGAGGAGTTGTACACCATCATAAAAATAAATAAATAAATACAAAATAAAATAAATTTAAAAATAAGCGGAAGGACCGAGATGATAGTAGAAAATGGAATATTGTATTTAGCCTACTCTCCCTGAACTGTTATTTAAAATCTTAGATTGATATTACCCAATAAATTCCATTATTTGTAAATTTATTCTTTGTATGCTCTTTCTGAAATTATATTGTGGAAAGTCTAGAACATCTGTTTTTTTCAGTGTGTACATGTGACAGTGTTTTGGGCTGATTTTCAATTGGATCTTAAAACATTTTGATAAGGACATTTCACTTAAAGAACACGATTTGTTATTAATATTCATCAATCCTGATTTCTCCAGCAATGAACAATATGTCATTAATTTGCTCAATATTTAGCCAAACTTTACATTTATGTAAAGAAATTCTTGAAGAAGTTACCATCTTATATTACTTTTAAACAAACAGATCTAGGCATATATTTTCAAACGTGATCACATTTAAAAACCTGTAATAAAAAAATAAACAAAATAAATAAAACTCTTTTACATTATAACTGATTAAGTAAACCTCTTGTGTTGGTTCATATCTATGTTATTTTTTATTATTTTCAATCTTCTTTCTCTCTTTAGGTATATTTCTGACGTGGAACTAAATAATCTTTATTTTTTCTTTTGTTTCTAACTCTTTGTCATTATTATACCACATTCACCGAAGACTAATGTTTACTTAAATGTATTGTTCAATACATAAAACGATACATAAAAGTTACTTAAAAAAAAAAAAAAAAATCATAATTACACATGGTATCACATAATTTCCCGTGCCACTTTTTGCGTGACAAAAGGTAGTTTGGAGACCAGACACACTTGTTGGGGATTCCTCCTGGTGAAAGATATTGTAATCTGTGACCCTCGGTCGCTGATCCGTCATGTAGTGTGCAAACTACAACGATTTCAAGATTCCTGATTACAACACAAGAAGTTGTGTAGATTGAGCAGTACAGGAATCTGACCACTTTGAAAGTCTTCTAGTGCGTACTTGGCATAAGGTGTCGAACCACGGTTTGGACACCCATAAAATGCTCAGTAGACATTTTGTGTCTCAGTAGCTAGAGTAAAAATAATGAAGGTACGGATACTTGATGAAATAGATAAAGGAAAGGGTTCAGTAAAGGATGAGGTCAGTGGATAAAAGGATAAATAAATAAATAGATCCATTAGTTAAGGTTTGACATTTGTAAATCATGGATAATTTCTTGGATTAAACTGTAATCTACCATTTTAACTATTGTTTCCACATTATGAACATGTTGTGTAAGTGGGACTTAAGGTGCAAATGCACAGAATAGCCCATAAAATGTACAAAATTATCAATTAACATGATTTGATGATTACTGTCTAATGGATTGGAATGGTTGAACAGAATAGGCAGCATCATTTTCTAAAACACGATCATTTACAACTCAGTAAAAAAAATCTTATTTTTATGTATGTATTTGTTGTATTTATACATTTGGTGAGGATTTTGGGGTGGTATTGCTCCCATACTGTTTCATTTACCAGTCCAACATATTGTTCAAGGAAAAAAAAGCTTATTGTTCAAGTAGTTCTGTTTTCTGTTGTACACTTCCTGTCTGTGCAATTACCATAATTATTTAAATCAGCTATCGATTTCTACTGAAATTGAAAAGCATGTTTTAGCCACTAAGTCAGAGCCATTACACACAGTCCCTTGGAGGCTGTGACCAACCAGCCATGTTGAGTAAGAAAACTTTGGTTGTATCTACCTGCTGTAAAATGGTGTGTGTGTGTGAAGGTAGGTAGGTTGGGCTGTAAGACAAGAAGTGGCAGAACCTGTCTGGCCATTTTCTATATCTCTGAGGCAGCTGCCAGCCTCCAGGTTTGTTGTTTTCAGAACTGTAAACTTCAGGTCACCTTTTAGATAAAAGGGAAATGTTCCTCTGATAAAGTCAATGTTTAATTTCATGCAGTTAAAGCTGGAAAAGAATGTCTGCCTTATTGTTGATTGCATAAAAACAAGTAGAGAAAGTCAAGTAAAATTTACATAACACATCATGATAGTGCCTTTCACTCTATGACAGCAATGATGATGCTACTCAAAATTATGGAGAACAAGAATGAGATATCAAGAGATTGGAAAAGATAGGAAGAGCATAGAAAGACTAAAAGGCTTTGAATCAGTAATTACATGCCCCAGCATGCAGCAAATCTGGCTCATGATCAAGTCTTAACGTATGAGCAGACATTAAGTTTCTTTTCTGTTTCTTTACATATCTTTTTTGTGTTTAAAATAAAGTTCAGTTATCAGAGATGAAGTGTGATGTTTAATTTACGGTGCTAGGAATTTAGAATTGAAGATCACTTAAAGTTTTACTAATCATTTTTTTTTATAACAGGCTAATCAGCCTTGTATTATCAGTAGGTACGTTTACATGGAGCCTAATGCTTTGATTATAATGAGTTTCAAATCTCAAACAGAATAAAAATGCTCCATATAAATACCTCAATCAGAATAAACAGGCCCAAACCGAAAATTCAAAAGGGGGGTAACCTTTCATAAACCAATCAAAAGAAAAATTGCACCATGTAAACGATTTAACCTGACTACTTTCTGGCTGCAATCTGTCTGTGCATGCCCTCCGTTTTGATGTAAATGCGTAGGGACATACACATGTCATCCATATTTTTCCTTGCTTTTCTCACTGGTTTAATGTGGGCAGGGCTTATTCATTAATGTTATAGAGGTTGTTACAGCTGCATTCTCTCACCAAGCTTTCTTGTCATGGTGCCACCATAGAAATAAAAATTTGTGAGTTATGTAAGCTGAAATACCCAGGAATAAGATATATTCACTTAAGACTTAAATTTGTAGAAAGAATTGAATTGAATACTATTACTATTCAGTGAAGATAACAATCAACAGTTAAAGCAGTTTTATAGCTTAAAGGTGCTATATGTATGATTTTGGAGATAGGTCTTGATGAGTAAAGGAATGAGGTTTGCAATGTTTCAACCAGACTGGTAGAAACATTGCTACTTGGCTATGTAGTAATAGGAAAATCTTACATATAGCACCTTAAAAGGGAAACTATGGATTACAACTTTGGTTTTATATTTGTAGCTCTTGTCATGGGTTCTGTTTATAATAAAACTGACGTATTCACCAAAGTAATTGCTGAGATCTGGGAAGGTGGCAGCATCACTAAAAATATTTCAGGTGAGGGGAAGAAACACAAGCAGTTACACAATCAGACAGGCTGGGAACAAACCTCCAGGTTAGCCAAACATATTTGGAAGAACAAAGGAAGGCAAACAGTAAAGTTATTACTCAAACTGTCCTGAGTTACCCAGAATTTTGGGTGCGCTTTCTTTTGGTTTTAACTGCAATTAAAGTAAGTCTGGCTAAACTAATCTGGCAAAACTGTTGGCCTATTAACAAAGAATATGAACATATTATTGCTCGTGACCTGTTCTGAGATGTCAGCAATTACTTTGGTGAGTACAATGTTATCAAAACTGATGCACCTCATGGCCAAGAAAATAAAACCCAGTAACCGAAGTTTCCTTCAAAGCTGCACTACTTCTATATAAACAATATTTCAAATTTTTATGTGTAATGTGAAAAGGGTCACTGGTTGTATTTAACCCACAGAGAATTATCATCTAACTCTGCAGTTCTCTGCTTGATAGAACTTTTTTTAAAAATCTTGTTGGGCCCATTGGTTTAGTTTTCTGACCCACAAACTCCGCTGTCATCATCCTTGTTTCCAGAACCATCAGGCAGCTGAACACTACCTCACCAGCACTAAACAGCGTACAGACCAGGTCAGCAACTAGCTGGTGAACATACTGGAGCATGTAGCAGCTACAGAGCCCGATATTTCCCTCCAGGAGGTGGTGGAGAGTAATACAGGGCTAAAACGACTGTGAATATTGGACTTAAAATCATCTGATGGACACAAACACTCCTCCAGATCAATGATAATGTTGCTCTTTGTCTCCAAGATGTGTAAAAAGGCAACAACTGTAAAAGTTAATTATATTTTCTGCTGCCACCAAGAGGCTAAAATATATTCAAAACTTTAGATAACTGTGAGACTTGGAATTAGGGTATGCTAGAGTTGTTTTATTAGTGACAGAGTGTGTATGTATTTGTGCATACACATAAGGAAATAAAGGATGCCAGTCAAAACAAAAGTTATCAGTAAGGTTTAACCATGCTGGTGGGCAGATTTCCATGTTGTTTACCATGAACTTCCTACATTTGTACATCCCATTCCAAAGAACAAGCATGTGGGACTATCTGTTATCAGCAAAGCAGCAAGCTGAGTCTGCACTTGTGTGTGTAACTGAAATGCTGGAGAGAGCTAGACGATTCTCATGTAATGTTTCCTCTAAACTGGGCAGGGACAGATAATATCAGAGTTTACCAGTCAAGTCAGGACAAGCCCAACACACTGATGGCCTGTGTGTGGTATGTGTAAGGAAGTTAGTAAACTCCATTGACAGCTTTATTATTAGTTTCATGATGATACCGCTGTATTCTCAGCTGGAATAGCTTACCTTTGCTCATTATTCATTAGCTAAGTGAGAAATGCCTATTTGTAGGTTGAGGGAGGGCCACAAGCCCTTGAAACTCTCATTTCACTCTGTAGCCTTCTATACCTAGATAACATGTAGGCCACCGGCTCCTCCACATCCCTACACTGCATACGTAAATCACTGTCATCTGACATCATGTGCTAGTTATGCATACAATCACCATTCACTGTTAGACTGTGATAGTGCTCTTTTAAGTGATAGACATTGCCTTAATATGTACAGACTATGGCTGCCTGCACAACTTCTTCAGTTTTTCCAGTTAGCATTTCACTTAAAGATCTATTTTTTTTTTCTAAGTTTAGCAAATTTAAAGAGTTATAGGATGTATCTATTTTTGATTCAGTAAATCCAATTTCAGACATGCACCTTGTCTGAAAGCAGAGTCACTTTTACGCTAAAGTCACAATACTAGGTTAAATCTGTAACATTTCTGTCACACTTTTAGCACAGCACAAGTCTAAATTGTCTGCTGTTACATGGAGGAGCTCCACATTAAAATGATCTGAGCATATCATAGATTCTTGCTGGCATATTATGTTGATACAGGTGATTTTCCCAACAATACACATATTGTGTGCAAAAACACTTTTTCTGCTAACTATGCATCTCCTTGGAGTTGAAAGGTCCATTAAATCGAATTCTGTGGCCCCTCCTCAACTGTGACAGAATATGCAAAGCTCTGACGTCTCTTTTGTTTGTTGACCCCCCCAACTGTAGTAGCAGCTACAGCAACAGCATTTGAGCAAATACGAAATAGAGCCCATTATAGTAGAAAGGATTTATTAGGAGATTGTGAGAAGCAGAGGCTAGAATTTTACTCACAATTTTTATTAATTAAGGCTTCAACTACAAAATACTGCAAATTTAAAAATCCATTAGTAATGAATGTGATTGAGAGAACTTGTTATTGTTACTTTTCAACTCACCACTCTTGTCCAGCAGTGTCACCACTCCCTCTCACACACTAGGTGCCAAATATCACACAAGCATTGTGACTGTTTCTCTAAATGTCCTGTCATGTCTTAATAAAGCTGTAAGGAACATTAATGTAAAAGGTACCTATGTCTGAATGAGAAAAGGCCACCGTTTAACAAAAGAAGCCAGCAATGTTACATATTCCATGTCTGAAAAGGCTTAAGAAACAGACTAATTAGTTTAAACTGTAGGCTATTTTATTACCTGAGATTGCTTGTTTGACAAGAATATCTCAAAAACCTACAGAGAAACTTCATGGAAAGATTCCAAAGACCAAGTGATCAGTTTTAATGCAGATCCAGGTTTTTCCCATTTTCTCAAGAACTCCTGCACTTCTTCACATGAAAATAATACGTTGTATCCTGTGATTGGTTATTGTGCACATCTGGATGTAAAAATCTAAATATTTTTATGCCTCTGCGCCAGTGACAGCCTTGGTGGAAGTTATTATGTTTTCAGGTTGTCTGTCTGTCCCATTCTTGTGAATGTGATGTCTCAGGAACGCCTTGAGGGAAATTCTTGAAATTTTGTACAAACATTCACTTGGACTCAAGAATGACCTGATTAGATTTTGTTGGTCAAAGGTCAAAGATCAAGGTCACTGTGACCTCATGATTGTCCTAGTCTTTGTGAACATGATACATTGGGAACACCCCGAGGGAATTTCATTACATATGGCACCAATGTCCACTTGGACTCAAGGATGAACTGATTAGAATTTGGTTGTCAAAGGTCAAGGTCACTGTGACCTCACAAGATACATTTTTGGCCATAACTCAAGAAGTCATATGCTATTTATTATAAAATACACTTTTTATTAAATACCTTCCAAGTCTTCACTACATACAATCCTGGTCAAAATTATTGGAACCCCTGAATTTGATTTACATTACTCTGAATATCTTCAGAAATAAATGACAACAAATGAATCAATTTAGTATAACCGGAATACTTTAATACAATGTTACTGAAGGTTACTGAACAAAAAAACAAACCAAACAAACTTGCATAATGTACACAAAATGTACACCGAATACATTTATTTGCACCCTTCACTAATATTTGGTTGCAGAACCTTTGGCAACAATGACAGTCTCTAAACATTTCTTGTAGCCATCTAGACGCTTCTTGCACCTGTCTGCTGGTAGTTTCTGCCACTCTTCCATTGCTATGCGTTCAAGCTCTTTTAATTTTGCAGGAGTCCTTGTTGCAATGGCAGATTTCAGCTCTTCAGCCAGTTTGAAACAGTCCATCTTTTCATTTGCAACCATTCTTTTGTTCTGCTGGATGTGTGCTTTGGGCCGTTTTCCTGCTGAAAGACCCAAGACCTTCACCTCAAACCTAGTTTTCTGATACTGGGTAACACATTTAGATCTAAAATGCCTTGGTAATCTTCTGATTTCATCAGTCCTTTGATACATTCAATGCCTCCAGTACCAGAGGCAGCAAAGCAGCCCCACAACATGATAGAACCTCCACCATGTTTTACTGTAGGTAGGGTGCTCTTTTCCTTATGGGCTTCATTTCGCTGCCTATACACAAACTGACTGCATTCCCAAAGAGCTGTACTTTGGTTTCATCTTTCCATAGAACATTATCCCATAAAGACTGTGGCTCATCTATGAAAGTTTCTGCAAACATTAGTCTTGCCTTTTTGTGTCTTTTTCAGTAGTGGTGTCCTCCTTGGCCTTTGCCCATGGAGCCCTACTTTGTTTAGTGTGCTGCATATGGTACGGGCTGAAACCACCACTCCAGATTGCTGCAGGTCAGCCTGAAGCTCTTTAGATGTATTGCATGGTGTTTTTTCCACGATCTGCACCAACCTTCGGAGACTTCTCTAGTTGAGTTTCTTCTTAATGCCACGTCCTGGAAGCATCTTAACATGAGACAGACAGACATGGATGTAAACTGCAACTTGGCTGATTGGCGAAGGCATACAACCGCGAGGCGGTAATTCTAGTTACATTGCTGTATTGGTACTTTTATTTAAGAAAAGGATCTGAATACCTCTTCCACCAATGCTTAACACAATCTCATTCACAGGTAGTAGTAAATCCCCTGCAGCATAGATCTTAAGGAGCTTCTCCTTTAGGGGGATTTCACTTTGTAACATCAGAGCCAAAGAGTTCATCAAGTGATGAATTCCAATATAGCCTCGTCATGCTTGCAATGTTGATCTTTGATGCAAAATATAGAATCTTAATACAAATTGTCTGGCTTTTAATAAAAAATTTCCTACATGGAAGCTATATGTACAATATTTTAAAAAATGTTGTCAGTGCTACCCGAAAATAATTCGAGTGTTGAGTGTTAGAGCCGGAGATAGGGAGAAATGTCCTACACCAAAGTACATGCAGATTAACACCAAATCTGTTTTCATTCTGCATACAGTAAGTGGAAAACCCCTCAGCAGACTGCCCAGTCTAATGTGTCACATCCCGGGATGAGATCATCTGGATCCTCAATTGTATGGCCTTGTAGACTATTTTTTCTAAGAAATGCAGGACAGACAGTTGATACTTTTCTATTTATTCAGCCTGTGCAAAATAATACTTCTCATACAATTTCCCTTGTTTAATAACATATTCAAATACATTTGAACTTTCACACCCCCATCCCATTTGGAGTGAGGTTGTGTCCTGCTATCTGGGCAGATTTTTTCCAACTGTCTCTTGGGCAACAGGTTCTCACCAGAATAACCATGATTCACTTTTTCTATAAGTGAAACCATAAATAAAGTCCACTGTAGCTTTGTTTGTGTTCTCCTGCATGGTGCAGGAGATTACATTATACTTCATATTCATGTCTTGTTATACTGTATAAAAAAAAAAGTTGACACAGTCTGTAAACCTGGTTCATCCTCCTGCAAAAGCAACCAGAGTCACCATAAATGGATGAGGGGCCTCCGGGTGCAGGGGGACCTGAGCTAGACAGTCCCCCTGGAACACGCCAAGAATTATAGTTATTTATTGTGTCAGAGGAGTTGTTGAACTTTCTATTTATACCTATATACATTACACTAAACTGTATTCTGTAAACATTTGTCCTCCAGATAGTCTAACCTGATCTGTGTGTGTGTGTGTGTGTGTGTGTGTGTGTGTGTGTGTGTGTGTGTGTGTGTGTGTGTGTGTGTGTGTGTGTGTGTGTGTGTGTACAGGGAGGAGGTGCAGCAGAACTGCGTTCGATGGAGAAAGAAGTTCTCTTTTGTGTGTAAAATGAGCGCTAATCCAATCAGTGGAGTGTTGGACCCCTGTATCTGCAGGGTCTCTGTACGCAAGGTAAACTACAAATCCCAGCAGCCATCTCTCCTTGCTTCCCTGGGCTCTGAATGTAAATGTAATACACACTGCATGATTAGAGTAATGTACAGTATACTGTACAGTTTGTCCCACAACACCTGTACCAGGGTTGGACAACAGACTATATACAGTATTTACCGTATGATGTGATGTATGTTTATTCTAGTTTATTACAGTCTACCGATCTTAGCCCTTTACTGTTTTGCCCTCTCTTTTTCCAGGAGCTCAAAGGAGGAAAGGCCTTCTCAAAGGTAAGTTTATTGCTGATCATGTGATTAGCAGCTTCTTTGATACATAATATCTCAAAACTAATCTTTCAGCCAGCTCAGCACTGCTAAGCTAAGTTTGAGCTCATAAAGTTAAGAGTGCCCTGCTTCCTTTATACAACTGACTTTTACAGTGTCAGCGATGGTAAAAGCAGTGTTAAATACCTACCCTGTCAACATCACGGGGATTTGTTATGGAGGCATGAAAAATGCACAGTCAGAGGGTAATAACTGTGTGAAGTGGGCAGATCATACTGTGTTTACTACAGTGTTTGTGTGGTGTGTGTGTGTGTGTAGTGTAGTGTACAGCTGAACTTCGAGCACCTGTCTTGTAGTTTTAAGTATCAGCTGTTGAGTTACATAAGGCTTGCATCTATGACAAATTGTTGGAATATTGTCAAGTCACACCTTGATTATTATCCTCCATGCTGACTAATGTGTGTACAGTATGTTGGCTCATACCTGTTTGTACTGTCTTCTATGACTAAAACATCCAGAAAAGAACAATCAGTCAAAGCCATGATTAAGAGTTAAATCTGCGACTTTGTAATATATTAATTCAATGTGCTTTATGGCCAGGGAAGTTAAGAGTATATGGTTAATCAAAGTGATAGTCTAAAGCCTTGCTAGGGACCCCTACAGGCTGCAACATTAATTACAGTCAACAACATGAAAAGTGGACAGAAGGAGAACCATGCTGATTTTACTTTTCTCAGAGCCCACCTCTTTTATTCAGTGACTCAAATAGATATGGTGTTGTGCTCCGTGATGGTTGTTTCCAGCCAATCAGAGCGTGGGATTAAGAATGGGGCTGTAATCACCCTGTGCCAGAGGCAGAAAAATGCAGTTAGTTACTTAGATTAACTACAACAATACAAACATATAAAATAACCTGATAACCTTGTAACCCAACAGATCCTTGTGCATATCAACTCAATGCCTCATCTTACATGCCATCTTAAAAGCTGATGCTTCATCTCATTGTGCCTAACTCTGAAAGAACCCAGGTCAATTTACTGCTGATCCCCTTGTAATCCTCTTTACCATGAACCTTGTTTTGCTCTCATCATTGCTCTCACCATTCCATATTTGCTACTGTAGGCTTCAAAGGTATTAAAGTTTTTCTGTTTATTTTCTCTTGATGTTACCAAACGATTGTCATCAACCCTGTTCATGAAAACTAACGACAAAAAAATTATAACAAAAATGCTGACAAGGGTGGTTTAGTTTAACACAGCCATACATGCTGTACCTGTGTGCCCTAAATAAATAACTCTAACAAATAGACATATTTCTTCAATTTTCAAATGTTAACTGCTTTGAGTAACTGTTTACTACTTGCTTCTTTGTTGACAAACAAGACTAGGTCAAAACCTAGTATATGGCTGGACTGCCCTTTATCTGTTTGCTTCTCTGCTGCTCTCTTACATATACAGTAAATAAATACAGCCAAATTCCCAATAAAGCTGTTGCCATTTACATTTTTTTCTGTTTCTGTTGTCAGACAACAGAACAAGTATGAAATAGTGGCTGAAATGTGAACCTTTAAGACCACATGTTAACCAGCAGTCACTTCCAAGCCATTTCCAAGCTAGTGCTCTGAACTGCTAAA
The DNA here is from genome assembly GCF_016859285.1 of Xiphias gladius. Taxonomy (NCBI): domain Eukaryota; kingdom Metazoa; phylum Chordata; class Actinopteri; order Istiophoriformes; family Xiphiidae; genus Xiphias; species Xiphias gladius. The sequence goes on from NC_053419.1 coordinate 1,583,899, forward strand.
ATCCTGATTTTATAACCGTGACGTCGTCTGACAAAATCACCCCACACACTAGTTAAAGACAATGGCTTTGCTGTGATTTCAATTATATTTACTTGTAAAATGATCAGTCAGAGAGAAAGTTAGAAGATCATTCACATCTGTGTCAGCTGCAGTTTGGATGAGATGCATAGAGAGGTGTACCTGTGAAGGGTAAGTCTGACCTTGCCTTTGTGGGGCAATACTGGCAACTGTCTCCTACAGAGAGTAGCTAAGTTTTGTCCAAAAATTGGCAAAACTGCCCGTAAATGCCCCCTTGGTGACGCAATAGAAAAAATTCATTTTGAAAGCCAAACGGCCAATGGGGAACCTCAGTCGGCCATTTTTATGAGTTTAATGAAATGTTCAGATTCACTGGATGCACAGAATGGGGACATTTGCATAGAATATGTTACTAGGACCATAACAGTAATGACAATGAAGTACACACCAGCACCAACAGAAACTGACCGGACAGAAAATCATGAATGAGGAGGTTAAAGTTATTGACTTCTACATAAAGTCACTCTCTTCTGTCTCCCTTCAATCACTTCCTCGCACGATGGGACTGGTTGAGCGTTAATTACAGACATGATATACTGTATGTGAGCTGAAAAAATAAGATGTTAACCAAAAGGATTTTCAAAAAATCTCATAGGTACAAGAACCTTTTCTTGTGGACCAGCCTTGACCTAGATTTAAAAAAAAAAAATCTGTATCTAACTGTCTTTCCACTGTAAATGGTTTCACTTAATATGGTTTTCTCATGCCAGTCTGTTTGTCTGTCTCCAGCTAGGTTTTGCTGATCTCAATATTGCAGAGTTTGCTGGATCAGGCTCCACAGTTCACTGCTGCATTCTGGAGGGCTATGACACCAAAAACACTCGACAGGACAACTCTATCCTCAAGGCAGGACAAACACACACACACACACACACACACACACACACACACACACACACACACACACACACACACACACACACAAACACAAACACAAACACAAACACACACACACACACACACACTGTACTGATCAGCACTGAGGTTTAGTAACACATCTTTTTTTTTTTTTATAGGTAACAATTGGGATGGCTCTTCTGTCTGGGGATCCCTGTTTTAAAACGTGAGTTTTAAGGGTTAAGTCTGACACTCAAACAAAATTGAGACAACTACACCCCACCAATACCCCCCGTCTACCCCCATCACCACCCTGGCATTGTATGTGTCCACAGGCTTTCAACCCCGTATTGACAGTGCAACATAAAACGAGTCCATATTAATGGATTTTGTCACTCCTTTTGTTATTCTATGTCTTACTTCGATTTGGGGGATAATCATGCTCTAAGTTTTGGAACAGCAGTTCCCATAATTTCAGAGCTTAGAGGGATATAAACAGGAAGTATAATGTTGCCATAGAGTTAGCTTAGGGCTACAACTTGGGCCCCATTTTTATATTTGTTTTATATTTGTAACTTTCCAGCACACCAGCATGCACCTGTGAATTTAACTTCACCCAGTATTTTTGCCTCAAGAAAGCAAATGTGACTCACTGCGAATGTAACTTGAAATACTCTTTATGTTTTGTTGCTTCTGTTTTCACAAACAGGCCTCCCAGCACGGCGAAATCTGTCTCCACTGGGGACGAGGACCCCACCCTGCAGCTGGACTGTAAGGGAGAGAGCACTGATGCGGCAGTGCAGCCACTTGGGGGCATCGTGGAGGGACCTCGCGCCTTCAAACCCCGACAGTTATCAGTACGTAGCTCAGGTAACTGCTCAGCATTTTTGTACCCTGTCTTTTCTGGAATTGAATGGTAATTCCAGTATTTTACTATCATTGTTCTATATTTTGATCGTCAACTAATCCTGTGAAAGGACCAAAAACAACAATCTGTTAGTCTGTCTCTCAGTACTTTCCTTTTTAGCGATTTAAAAATAGTGAGTTTTTTTGGGACTATTTTTAGTGGCAGATGTACTAGCACAGTAGGTGCTCTAATTAGTATTTGGGGAAGCAGGTGTATATGGGACTGAGTCAAAATGAATTTCAGTGTGTGTGTTCAGTGTGTGTGTGTAATGAAAGAACATATCACTCAGTGCAACAATGTATCTCACTGATGTGTTTTTATTAGTTTTTGAACAACAATGGAGCTCTATGGCACAGAGGAATAAGATACAGTATACCAGGCTTTGATACACACAATACTTGTTAGCAGGATACATCTCCAGACATATGTTCAAAACATATGTCCTCACATACATTTCATAGCATCTAGCCATATACAGTGGCTACAAAAAGTATTTAATACGTGTTTTCCAACTGATAGAGCATCAAAGTCACCAGTTGGTACCCAAAGTTAATAATTACTGATCAGGAAACAGGAAAATTATTTATTGGATGTAATTTATTTATCTAATGTGTCCAAGGGAACATAGTTGAAAATGGTGAAATTATAGTGCAAACAGCACAGTGACTGACTTTCTGACTTTCTGATTCATGTCCTGCAGTCACGTGTCAGTGCGTGTTTGCTGTGTGTGTTCTTACTACAGGGCTGCCTGAGGAGGGAGAGAGTGTGTCCAGCCCAGACGAAGTCTTTCACACTGGTCATTTCCGCAGCTCCAGCTATGCCAGCCAGCACAGCAAGATATCAGGTCAGAGAGCTTTCCTTCCTCATGCTACCATCAGGCTCAGACATGTTTACTTCCTCCTGCTAAGACCAGTGAGATGCTCGGATGAGAGTGCTGTGACCAGTACAGTTTATGAAAATATTTGACCTGGGCCCTAAAAATTGAATATGGGTGGACTAAGAAGGGGTGAATATAATCATGTGGTGAATGAAAGTGAAAGTGAAAAGATGCTGGTTTCTACAACAGGACAGTGATTCAAAACAGATGTCAAAATCCCCCATTAACTGCTACAAGAAACACAAGCTGAAGTTTTTGGAGCAGCCCTCACAGTCCCCTGACCTGAACATCACTGAAAATCTGTGGGTAGATCTTAAACATGCTGTTTATGCAAGACAGCCTAAAAGCATCTCCGAACCTGAGGTGGAACCTGGCAGGAAGAGTGGATAAAAATGTATAAATCAAAAACAGAAAAACTCTGCTACAAAAGGTGTTTGCAAGCTGTGATAGGTAATATTTTGTTATAGAAAACTGGCCTCATACCAAGTAAATCACGTTAACCATGCCTGTATATCACATACTGAATTCTCTTTTTTGGTTTAAAAATTGGGGCAAAACTACACAGTTACTAATGCTGCATATTGAAATACGCTAATTTGCTTTTTCGTTTCTTCCTCTTTTCCTCTCCTCTCCTCTCCTCTCCTCTCTCATGCTCTCCTCTCCTCTCCTCTCCTCTAGGCTACAGCACAGGTCACTCTCGCTGCTCCAGCCTGACTGACCTCTGTCACCATAGGAACACCTCCTCCAGCAGCAGCACCTCCTGCGGGTTTGCCCACCCTGCCCAGCCACTGCCCTCCACCCCCCCTGAGCCTCACAGACAAACAACTGCTACCAAACCAGAGAGGCCCCCTCCACCCTCTGCAGCAGCCCTTTTGTCCAACAGATCCTCCAGGTAGATACAGACACATCTGCAATTTTGACAACACACATCTGTTCCGCACGTTTTCCACTGTGTCTTACAGGTGTGAGAGTCAAGGACTGTCATGAGTTGATTTCACTGTGAGGCATGTCTGGACTCTGGACATGAAACTGATTGAAGTCTAGGGTTGAATCTCAGGCACGTGCAAACTTACATGCTCGGAATTCATCAACTCCAGGAATTCCTCCCACTCTATAAGCAGGGAGAGAGCGTTGGTGTTGTGTTCTGGTGGTCTGAATGTGAACCTTTACAAAACAGGAATGAAACAGTTTTATACCCCCACCAGTTCATCAGCTATTGTCACGGACTTACTACAGAAACAAAAGTGTGTCTGTGTCAGTATGTCAGAGGGTCTACCAGTAGAGTGCCAGCCATGTTTGATTAGTTCGCCTAAGAGAATACAAACATTAGACGACACAACTTCACTTTGTAAAAATACGCCAACTGCAATCCAATCAAATACAGAGATGCCCCACCCCCCTCCGACACCAAGTTACGATTTCCGAATCAGCTGTCAGTCAATTAAGGGACACTGCTGTCAAGTTTGTTTACGTCACTTAGACGACATGCAGTGATGTTAGCAAGCTAATCCAGCCTGCTAATAACAGAGCTAGACTCGCACTGGCCACAGAAAACAGCCAGGCCAAGAAAAGGCAGAAAACACTGTTTGAATGACAAAGCAGAGTTTTTTTTCATGAATGTAAATGACAAGTGTGTGTGCCTCATCTGTGATGCGAGTTTCAGTGGGTAAAAGATACAACGTGGAGAAGGACTGCCTGGTTGCAGCCTGCAGAATAGGATGGTGTTCAATTAGAACGGGACCGGGCCAAGTGCAAATGGTTTTCAATCCAGTGTAATGAGACAGTGGACTGGAGTGATACTGCCCAGCTGGCAGTTTTTGGTCGCTTCATGTTCGAGGACTTTTCAACCAAAGAGGAGTTTTTGACTTTGCTTCCTTTGAAAACAATAACCAGAGGAGTTAATATCCACAATGCTTTGAAGAACTACTTTGTGGAAATAGAGGTGCCTATTGAAATTCTTGTGTCTTTAAGAACAGACGGAGCCCCGGGTAGGACAGGGCACCTGTTTGAAGAATCACTGCATCATTCATTTGCGGGCTATGCTATATGTGTGAAGGTTATGGGATTTGATCATGTCATGGCACCTGTTGTTAAGGTTATCATCTCTACCTTAGCAGAGGCCAAAAAACACAGGAGCTTCAGACTGCTCCTCGACGAATATTCTGCTGAGTATGGTGATCTCCTCCACATAAAATTCAGGTAGCTTAGCAGGGGTAGGATACTACGGCATTTCTTTCCGTGCTGAATGGAATAAAGGCTTTCGTGGAATTGAGGGAGGAGAACACAACCTTGTTGTCTGATCCTAGATGGCTGCTTGATCATCCTGACAGATGTAACTGAGAAGCTGAATCACTTGAACCTACAGCCTCAGGGTAAAGATAAAAACATGTAATATGATCAGTGCTGTGAAAGCGATGAAAGCAAAAATTGTCATTTTACATTCAGCAGGTGAAAAACTAAAGATTTCAGCACTTCCCCTCAGTTGTAAAGATATAGGAAAGCCATCTAGGGGCAGCTGATGGTTTGAATATACATAAGTAGCATTGTGAGCTCCTGTCCAAGCTTTGGCAGATGTTTGCGGACATATTCAGGGACATTGAGAAACATGGGGCCTGTGTGACATTCAGTGCCAACCCCATCATGGAGGTAGGTATACAAGTAAGTAATATTTCAGGACACGTGACTGGACTGTTCAGCGTCAATCCTGTGGGGTTGGAGATGGAGGTCATAACCCTCCAAAACAATTTCCACCTAAAATCTCAACAAAATTCACATTTCTGGAACCTGGTAGACACAGAAAATATAAGAACCTTCACTAAGCAGTCGTGAAAGTTGGTCAACATACCTTCGTGAAGCAGCTTTTTCTGACATGAATGTTATTAAAACTAAATTCAGAACAAGATTGACAGATAAACATTTAAATGACTCCATAAGAGTGAACCTAAGTGGATACACTCCAGCATACACCTCTCTTGTTGCCTCCATGCAGTGCCTCATCAACCTCATTAACAAAAAGAAAGACTGAATGCATGATTCACATACATGTGAACTATTAAATGATGAGGTTTTGTTTTCGTACAGGGAGTTGATGTGTGATACTTACTGGGACACTTAGTGGAACTCAGCCATCGTTAATGCATTTGGTAACACCCATGCATTTCCTGCTATGACCAGTCAAAATGTCTGCTGTGAAAAAGGCCCACCAAGGGCGCTCCACTCAGTTTGAAGTTGGGCAGAACTATGCAGTGATGCGACCAAAACCTTCTTACTAGGGCAGAGTATCAAGTCCTCGGTTAGGGGGAAACAAATCTAACAAGAAAGGATATATTTGAAATAAAATGAAAAATAAGTTATAATGTTTTGAAAATAAAAGTCATCTACAAGAAAAAAGAACTAATGTGTAATAATATGGCATCAACAGTTTGTCAGCTTTTACATGTCAAATGTGGGATGTGAATGACCTGTTAATTAAGTTATAGGTTTCACCAATAAGCACCTAATTTGGTCTTTTCATGGGATTTGTTGTCATTAAGAAAACTACAGAATTTCACCAGTCTTTAATACGATGATTGGCTGTATAAAGAGCCTTTATGTGCAATTAGCTCTCGCAGAGTGTTGCTGTGTTTCAGATAGGAATCTTCTCTCAGTTGATGTTTGTCCAATTACAGGAGGAAAAAGGACACTGTGGAGAGGCAACCTAGCTGTGTGGACGACACGCGCATCGATGCAGATGACATTGTGGAGAAGATTGTCCAGAGCCAGAACTTTTCTGACAGCAGCAACAATGAAGGTTGGACAGAGTTTCAATTTTTGGGATTTAGTTTTGTGTGTGTATCACAACCTTAACTTCTCTTCTGGATTCCTTGTTTTCCTTCAGACAGCAACTTGAGACTGTTTGTTAGCAAAGATGGGACCACTGCCCTCAGTGGGACACTTGCCAACAGGTACATTGTACATACCTAATTTATTGTATAATTTTACCAAGATAGTTTCCTTCATCTAATTGATGGTGTGTTTCTGTGTTTTTCCCCAGAGGAACACCTGGTATTTTTGAGCCGGTGGTCATCGAGACACACTGAGAGATACATCAACACATCTCCAGCCCCATCAACTTGTTAATAATTCTGTGACATCTGATTGTCTGTGAATGTGTATATACATACTTATCTTTAGTGCAAACAGCTTGATATGAGACTACTATCATATAGATATTGAGCCTTTATAGTATATTTAATCAGGTGGTTGAAGGTGTGTATAACACAAGTACCGTATTTTCTCAAATAGTAGACAGGGCCTTGTTTTACGTTATATGAAGAAAGAACAGGGCCTTTATTTCTAATCTTAAATAGTTGCAGCCCCTGTTACTTGCTGTTAATGCAGATTCAACATGTCCTTTATCTGTTAAACACTTCCAGCATTCCAGGGGGAATAGTTCATCTTCTTTCCAAGGAAGCTTTTATTGTGGAACATCTGCAGGAGTTGTTGAATTTTATCACAGCAGCTCATAATGGCTAATTGCAGCAAGGTAGAATCAATGTGAATTAGTTCACCAATTAGTGAGGACTACAGAACCTGGCAAGTATTGGGATTAAACTTTTTTATACTCAGGACAGGAGTTAGTAATTCATGTTCTAAAAGTAGCTAATTTATGCGCACAAATAGAAATTCATGATCTTGAATTAATGTCAAGTGACTTACTTCACAATTAATTTGAAATTATATTTTGTTGTTACTCAGGAGCACCCAGAGTGTTAACATCAGGCTAGCTGCTGTGTTTTGGTACTGGGGTGCCCACAAATACTGAATTCATTCTTTTAGTTTAATGTTGTGTAGACAGTGCATTCATTTCATTGATCCTTATCCCCTCACCACTCTCTCTAGGGCAGCTGTGGGTCAGTAGGTAGAGTGGGTTGTCCACTAACCGGAAGGTCGTGTTTCGATTCCTTGCTCCTCCAGTCCATATGTTGAAGTGTCCTTGGGCAAGATACTGAACCCCAAATTGCTCCTGAAAACTGTGCCATCAGTGTGTGTGAGTGTGTGTGTGAATGGGAGAATGTGGCATGTAGTGTAAAGTGCTGTAAGTTTTCGATCACGCTGTATAAGTGCAGTCCATTTACGATGTTTTATACAGTTGTGATGCTATATTTCAACAATACTGACCACTTTTGGCAACTGTAATTTAGGTGCCTAATGCAGTGCAAACTCTACACTAATAAGTTGGGTAGAATTTAATTTTTTCTTGTTAAACCATCTTTGACATCCATAAAACCTTTGTTGAACAATATTGTTTAATTTATTTTCTGTCAATTCGTGTGCATACATTTTTTGTTTGACAGCGTTAATTGCTGACTTTGTTCACAAGTTAATTTTTCCTACCTGAGACTTAGACTTAGAAATGAGTATTTCTGTTAAAAGGAGAAACTCAGAGCAATAGACATGAGGAAGTTGTTATTAGAGCCTGATTGATACTGGATTTTTTGGGCTGATGACAATTTTAGGGGGTAAAAATTCCAATATCGATATATTGACCGATATTCTTTATATATACAGTGTGTGTGTGTGTGTGTGTGTGTGTGTGTGTGTGTGTGTGTGTGTGTGTGTGTGTGTGTGTGTGTGTGTGTGTGTGTGTGTGTGTGATTGTATGTATATGTGTGTTAATGTATATATATATATGTGTGTGTGTGTGTGCATATATTTTTGCTTCTGTACACCACAACAATGGATTTGAAGCGAAGCCATCAAGATGTGATTAAAGTGTAGACCTTCAGCTTTAATTCAAGGGGTTTAACGAAAATATTCCATTAACCGTTTAGGAATTACAGCCTTTTTTATACATAGTTCTTCATTTTTCAGGGGCTCAAAAGGAATTGGACAAAGCATAATTCAACATAATTATAAATATAAGAATTATTTTTAATACTTGGATGAAAATCCTTTGCAGTCAATGACTGCCTGAAGTCTGGAAGCCATGGGCATCACCAAATGCTGAGTTTCCTCCCTTGAGAGGCTTTGCCAGGCCTTTACCGCAGCCACCTTCAGTTGCTGCTTGGTTGTGGGTCTTTCCACCCTCTGTTTTGCTTTCAGTGAGTGAACAGCAGGCTCAGTTGGGTTGAGGTCTGGTGACTGACTTGGCCATTAAAGAATATTCCATTTCTTTGCCTTGAAAAGCTCTCGGGTTTCTATTGTAGTGTGTTTTGGGTCATTATCCATCTGTACTGTGAAGCTCTGTCCTATCAGTTTTGCATCATTTGGCTGAATCTGAGCAGATAGTATAGAACTATACATTTCAGAATTCATCCCGCTACTTCTATCAGCAGTCACATCATCAATAAACACCAGTGACCCAGTTCCTCTGGCAGCCATACATGCCAATGCCATAACACTGCCTCCACCATGTTGGACAGGTGATGTGGTGGCTTTGGATCATGAGCCGTTCCTTTCCTTCTCCATACTCTTCTCTTCCCATAATTCTGGTACAAGTTTATCTTGGTTTCATCTGTCCAAAGAGTCTTGTCCCAGAACTGGGCAGGTTCTTTTAGATGTTTTCTGGCAAAGTCTAATCTGGTCTTTCTGTTCTTGAGTCTTACCAGTTGTTTGTACCGAGAGTGTTCTGACCTGGATAGATGTTGTGAAGGGGTTTTATTTAACAAAGAATTCTGTGATCATCCACTTTAGTTGTCCTCCTTGGTCTTCCAGGCCTTTTGGTGTTGCTGAGCTCCCCAGTACATTCCTTCTGTTTTAAGAATGAACCACATTGTTGATTTGGCTACTCCTAAAGTTTCTGCCATTTGTCTGATAGGTTTGTTTTGTTTTTTCAGCCCATGATGGTCTCCTTCCTTTGCATTGACACAACTTTGGACCACATATTGAGAGTTGAACAGCTACAAAAATGCAAATTCAAAACTGCAAATCAACTGCAGCCCTTTTATCTGCTAAATTTGTCACGAAATAATGAAGGAACGGGCCATCAAACTTATCAATTGTCAATTGTCCACTTACTTTTGAGCCTCTGAAAATGAGGGACGATGTATAAATATTGCTGTAATTCCTAAACGGTTAATGAGCTATTTTTAAACCCTTTGAATTAAAACTAAAGTCTACACTTCAATCACATCTTGGTGGCTTTTTTTACACATACACATGTATAGTATGTTAGAGTTATAGTGAAAAGGGAAAATGATGGGGTCATTGTTTTTCCAGCAATGTATTTCACAAACTAGTTAGCAACCTACCATGAAGACTTTGCTTTACTTTGCTCTACTGTCTGCTCAGCTGTGATGCGTACTCTGCTACATGTGCTGCAGACAGTGCTGAGACTATTGTAAACAACTGAGTCAGAGCGGGCTCTGCTGGAAAAAACAATGTAATGATCTCTAAATTACCCAAAGCATCTTCTTTATGCATTATGTTCTGTAAAAAAACAAAGTTTTCATATTGACGCATATCAGACAACATATACAATGATACCAATATATCTGTGATAGGCCAATATCGGCCATTAAAATTGGCTATATATATTTTATCAGACGGACTGTAGTTGTTATACATAAAAATAATGCAGGTACTAGCTATACAGTACAGATACCAGTAATGTATGTCTCAGACCAGTCCCTGGAATAGTACGTTGAGCAAGTCAGTAGTTTTCTACAGTGGTTCCTGGAAAGTTTGCAGAATCATCTGTAAAAAGCAGTGAGAATCTTTGCTCACTGTCCTTACTGACTGGAAGTGACATTACCCCACTTCCAGCACAATCATAAACAGTGTCACAAAGGTAATAGGTCCTTTTCACATTAGACACATCTGAATTCCATTTACAGTAACTGCTTCAGTTTCAGGGTCCTGGTCTTGTACATGCTGGTTCCCTGTCACAATGTCCTGGCCTATTGGGACGCTTGAATAGAACAGAGCCATTCTTAATGTTATTAGTAACACGTGTGCTTTTCTTACTAAGACAAGTCAAATTGTCTGCTGTGAGTATTTTGTTGTCTTCAGTTGCCAAGCAATATTGCTCTCTCCACTTGAACATCAAATATGACAAAATTCACAAATTTAAAAAAATCCCTCCAGCCGGTTAAACACAGATGCAGCTGATAACGTTACTAATTAGTCAGATTGACAAAAAATGTGCTGGTAAGAAACCATTGACTAAAATAAATAACATGCTAAAATCAAACATCCCCATGCTGCACCAAACCTTTCTTTAAAAAAATCTACTGTACAGTAATTATTTTTCTAAGTACAGGTGTACAGTTTATTATTTTAGAACTGAGACAGGTCACTGACTCAGTGTCATAAATTTCAGTTCCCAGTGAAACTTTGACTAGGGTGGCTGTGGCTCAAGGGTGGGTTAGAGGGTTATCCACTAACCGAAAGGTCAGTGGTTCAATCCCTGGCTCCTCCAGTCGTGAGTCGAAGTGTCCTGAACCCCTAATTGACTTCAATGGTGTGTGAATGGTGTCTATATAGAGAGCGCTGTTTGTATAGAAAAAGCGCTTTATGAATGTGTGTGTGAATGGATGAATGTGGCAGAAGTGTAAAGCGCTTAGAGTAGTCAATAAGACTAGAAAAGCACTGTATAAGTGCAGTCCATTTACCATTTGACCAGTGCTTAGTGCAAAAGGACCCACCAGATATAGCACAAGAGCCATCAAAGGCTCTTACTGAGGACAGACATCCTAAAGACAGACTGAATCAAAATTAGCCCTGGAAAGGAAGCTCTTATTATATTTTAGGGCTATTTGATGACTGTGTACAGTACATATTTATACTATTTTGCACATGTGTACTCTCTGGGGAGGATTTTTAGAAACCACTGTAAGGAAATAGAGATGGCGCGGTCGTCTATAAAAGCATATGACGTTCTTTTTCTAAATTTTTCTTGATTCTTTTCCATATTTCATTTCACTGGTCTTGTAAGAGGACTATATGCTATTTGGTGAATCTGTCAAAAGCTGCTCTAATGAGATGCCTGCGTTCATATGGCTGGCCATATGTAACCGTCTATTCCCTGCACTTACTAAGTACTTACTCACTCTGTGAATCTGAATGCTCTTTTCAACTTATCAAGAATGTGACAGTTTTTTGTGATGTACTCACTTGCTGAACTCTAACTGCTATTCACCAGAAGTTTTCCAAACTTTGGTCAAATCTCAAATTCTTGTCACAACTCTATATGCACATTCATTACACATATGAACTAATCCAGGATTCCGGAATTTATTAATGGGCGAGTCGTTTAAAAGATTTTTACATTTCAAGAGGCTAAAGAGAAAAATTCCTTGAAGCTGCAGTAATTGATTTTTGAAGCAAGCAAGCTGTAAACACAGCACTGACATCACTTTATAAGGTTGTTATTGCTTACTTGTTGCAGTTGGGTATTTACACATCCAGCAGACACAGAGCAACATTTGCATTCATTTGGAATTGTGTCCAATATAGACTCAATTTTTTTGTTCTGTTTTGGTCTCCAACAACTCTGAGGTAAAAATCTGTTTTTTTAGCTGTTTAATGCTCCATTATGTTCACCAGCTAGTCTTTAACTTACTTATGTCTGCTACTTGGTGCTGCACAGGTATAGTGGGTTTATCAAAGCTTTTTAGCTGAGAAAAGCTGTCTGCTGCTGGAAAAAGGGTTGATGAGAGCAGGTTGTGTGGGATAGAAAAACCAAAACAATGAGCTAAAGAATATTTTACTTTTGATTCACCTTGGAAGCACAGCTATCACTGAGATAGACTTATAAGAATACTGGCCTCCCATACGCTGCCGCCCTGCCTACGTTCTTGCTTCACACTGACTGCACAATATTTACCAATAAGCCTAACCAGCCAGAATTCAATGCACTTTGTACTTTTAGGCAGTTTCTCTTTTGTGAGGGTGCTGCAGTATGGTGTAGGACTGTAACTCACAGTAGATTAACAAGAAGTTCCTATTTTTCATATCAGATGAATGGCTTGTATAATCTATGTAATCTGTCCCTGTCACTTTATGCATAGAGCTAACAGTGACGCTGTTAGGTGGGAGTTGGCTGTAGTGAGGTCAGTCCCACAGCTGCAGCAGCACAAAGCTGCTGTTGTACCAGTAGTGACAATATGCAAATAGATCCTCACCCCCGTTGGACTTGTATGTGTGTGTGTGTGTATCTGCAGTAGGTGTATGTTATTGTCTTTATCGATTCTGTACTGTAGGCGTGAGCATGCCTCTATATGTATGCCAGTCATGCATGTTTGACTGATCTGAAAGGTTGTATATCAGATCATGGAAAGCTTCCTTTTTATCTTTACTCTGGTCCATTAATACCTGGTGAATTCTGGGTAAATTCTGCATAAATACTGCATTAAAACTATACTAAGATTAATTGTAGGCAAATATCTGTAAACACGGGAAACTGTGGCTGACTTTTAACTGCTGTTTAATGCGTCATGTGATCCCTGCCACAGTAGAGTTTCTATTGCTGCCCACACTAAAGCACAAAAACTAGGAATGTATGTACAGTACAAATGTGCTGCTGCAGCCGTGAAATAGTAAAACCGGTAACTAGTTTTAATGTTGTGGCTGATCGGTGTAGTTCATGTATATGTACATGGGGTCAGTCCATGGACATATGGGATATATGGGGTTCCACTCAAAGAACCTTGGTTGCACATATAACCCTCCAATCTGTTTTCCTTTGATTTTCAGACCAGCAGGCTGGTCGGCAGATTTGTACAGAATTGAATGTTTAAAATGTTAAACGTTTAAATATCTTATGGTGTGATGGAACTGATAGGATAAACAATTATTATTTACGGTAAAGGGTGTGGTCATTAGAGAATACATACAGTAAAGGGAACTGTTGTGTTGGTGAATTGTCTCCAACTGTGATTTGTTCTAGAAATACTTATTTATTCCTTTGCACTTGACCATGTGTAGCCTGTGACATTAATACATTATTATACAACTAAATACTTTATATGCATGTGGTGAATGGGGTTTTTCTTTCTTGATTATTTGAAATTAAACTGAATCGTTGCATAATTACATTGGGATTACGTAGCATTTGTAGTTGTGGTACTGATATAATGTGCATAGGAAGGAGGCTATGGTAAATGGAATATAAAAACTATTCTAACTTTTGTAACTTATTAAATTCAAATTTGACTAAGGAAGTTGGACCTAAACTTGTCAATTTCAGAGGATATAAAGAAATATGTGCATATTAAACAGCAATAATATGTTAAACAAACACTGTGTGTTGTCACGTTCTGTCTAAATCTTTGGTACATTTTTGTTTTCTTCAAAAGTTAACTCACGAATGGAAAATCAGATTTTTATTTTCTTAACATATTGTAACTGCAAGCACAAGTATTTCTCTCCTTGTGTAAAACTGCTGTAAACAATGTCAGTGTTGAGGAGCAATTAATTATGATTTGCATAAACATGATAAAACATTAAAGCCTGGAATCATCAACATTCTATATTTGATAAGGTATATTTATTTGTCATATACACATGACTGGTGCTGATGCACCACACATTAATGTGACTATTGAAATATTAAGCCTAAACATAACAATATTAACAATGATAACATAAGACAGTGGATTCATTAAACAAGACTTATTAGACTTATTATTAAACAAGACAGTTAGGTGCATAAGTAGTTGGACAGTGACACAACTTTTGAAATTTTGCCTCTGTACACCACCAGAAGGAATTTGAAACAAAGCCATCAAGATGTGACTGAGGTGTAGACTTTCAGCTCTAATTCAAGGGGGCTTTACAAAAATATGTCATTAACCGTAAATTAACCAATTTTGTATAATCATAATATTTAGGAGATTGTCCAAAGTTATTGAACAACAACAAAAAATGCTTTAGTATAGTGAAATACAAAATAGACAAAGTGTATACCGGATACAATTACAGGCACCCTTTTTATGTATTTTAATTAGTTCCTTATGTAAAATAAAAAATAAAACTCACCTCTGCTTATTTATAGTGTTCACATGATGTGAGCCAGCTCATGATGGTTTTACTGCACTAAAGGGTTTTGTGCAGGATTGTTTCCAGTTTCTTCTTCACAATGGTGAAGACAAGAGAGCTGTCTGAGCATAGCTGATAGCATCAGAAATGCTATCATGAAAAAACATAACAATTTCAAAGGCTACAAGGCAATTGCCAAAGATTTTGAAATCCCTGTTTCGGCAGTTTGTAATGTTATTAAGCAGTAAAAAAAACTGTTGAGATGCTTCCAGGACATTGTGCTAAAAAAGAAACTCAGTGAGAGAAGACTGCAAAGGTTGATGAGGATTGTGGAAAAAAACCATGTAAGACATCTAAAGAGCTTCAGGTTGACCTGAGGCAATCTGGCGTGGTGGTTTCAGCCCATACCATACACAGCACACTAAACCAAGTAAGGCTCCATGGGCTAAGGCCAAGGAGGACACCACTACTGGAAAAGACACAAAAGGCAGTTTTAACAAAGGCTAGTGTTTGTTAAAACTTTCATAGATAAGCCACACTCAGTGGACAGATGAAACCAAAGTAGAGCTCTTTGTTTGTTTATAGGCAACGAAATGAGGCCCATAACGAAAAGAACACCCTACCTACAGTAAAACATGGTGGAGGTTCTATCATGTTGTTGGGCTGCTTTGCAGCCTCTAGTACTGGAGGCATTGAATGTAGGAATGATGAAAACAGAAGATTACCAAGGCATTTTAGAGCAAAATGTGTTACCCAGTATCAGAACACGAGGTTTGAAGGCCTTGGGGCTTTCAGCAGGACAATAACCCAAGGCACACATCCAGCAGCACAGAAGAATGGTTGAAAATGAAAAGAGGGACGGATTGAAGAGAGGCAGAAACTACCAGTTGACAGGTGCAAGAACCGTCTCGATGGCTACAAGAAATGTTTAGAGGCTGTAATTGTTGCCAAACGCTCTGCAACCAAATATTAGTGAAGGGTGCCAATAATTGTGTTCGGGGTTACATTTTATGTTTGTATCATTTCACTGTCATGCAAGTTTTGTTTTTTTAATTTTCCTATGTTCAGTAACCTTGAGCATTTTATTAAAATATTCCGGTTATACAAAATTGGTTAAGTTGCATTTATTTCTGAAGGTATTCTATATTCCGTGCTAAAAATTCACGGGTTCCAGTTATTTCAACCAGGATCTATACATAAAACTGCAGTACCTCAGTACATTATTACAGCTAATAGTTTTTGTGGATCAACCAGTAGGGGGCAGCAGAGACCCACTGATGGATCTGATTATACTTATTTAATACTAGGAAGAGGAAGAAGAAGAAGAAGCAGAAGCAGAAGAAGCAGAAGAAGCAGGAAACGTCAGCGTCCCTGTCAGAAATGGTAAGACAGAAAAACGGATAAAACTTAAACAGGTGAAGTAAAGACAGCTATTTAAAGCTATAGCTAACTCAGAAAATTAGAAAGCGTCCAGAAGTATTTGGACTCTTTTACCCGGCTATAAAGCTTATGTCGGCTAACGAATAGTTAATGTAGCTAATCCTCAGGGTTATGAGAAACATCTTAGTTTATAGCTAGATACTTGGCGTAAAGTCGATTGTAACCAGCTCCTCTAGCTGTTTTAGTTTATGGCCAATTTAATACTGCCTTACAAATGTATAAAACCCGTAAATAACCAAATCCCCCAACGACTCTAGTAAGTACTTTAGAACAGCTTAACCCACAAATGTTCCTGCACAAGTGATTCATAACTGATAAGAAGATAGAAAGAATCTTTCTCAGTTAAATCCCATTCCTCTTCAGTGGACGGTGAACAGCACTGACCTGGGTATTTGTATGGACAAAACACAGAGCGAAGCCTGAGAGTCCTTTTTGACTTGATAGGATAGTAAACAATTATTTAAATTGGGCTTAACTTAATTTAGTATAAGTTGTTCTTTTTTTTTCCCCGTAGACCTTTCTTAATGTCAACACATTAACAAAACACAATTCAAAATATAAAATAACATCTTTGCAATTTAATGCATTTCTTGAGTGTTCGGTGAAAAAGGAAGTGACTATTCCAAAAATTAGACCCTCAGCTACATTCATAAAGTAAGTGATGAAATGATTCTGCAGCAAGAGCAATTCTTATATTTTTTGCTGAACCGCAACAGTGGGGCCAGCCCTATAAACGTGAACGTCCGTGACTGAGGGACTGAGTGATAAAGTTACACCACTGGTCAGTTGAATGCCATGTGACTGAGTATTGGAGTTTCCCCATAGGTTGATGAAAAGGCAAAAACAGTGTCTGTTGCGTCACCAGGGGGTGTTTTTACAGGCAGTTTTGCCCATTTGGGGCCTTTGTTGCTAGATTTTCACACCCCTTTGAGGACTTTTCTTCACTAAAGCAACTAGTGACCATCTAGCAACTTTTTAGACAAACCTTAGTTACCCTCCGGAGAAGAGAGCCACCAGTATTGCCCCACGAGCGTGGGGTCAGACTTTCTCTCCGCAGGCACACCTCTCCATATGTCTCACTCATTTGACCGCACGGCAGCTGACGCATACATGAATGAGCTTCTAATTTCTCTCTGACTGATTGTTTTACCAGTAAATATAAAATTTCCCCCTTGGAGAAATTTTTTTCTTGTTATGGAACACACTTGTTATTTTTTTACATATAATAAGTTTACAGAATAAATACATACAGTGGTTAATATCTTGCATTGTTGCCAGCTATTTGGCTTCAGGACTCATCTAAATATATTTTCCTTTAACCAAAGTGCAGATATAAAAACCATATTTAGTGTGACTATAGATTCCTTCTTTAAATTCAACATATTTTCAATGTTTACTCTTTACCCCCAACATTAAATGGCTTGTTTGCTGTTGACTTATAGTTTCTGTTCTTTTTTTGCCCCATCTGACACCAGTTTGGGACATCATGGTGAAAGCGGATGAAGATGTGTTTCCTTAAAGAATTTCAATCTGTCAGCTCAGACACTTGTATTCTTCAGACAGAAACAGATGACTCAGAAAAGTCTTTAAGCCCTTTTGCTACTCTTATCATGTGCTACTTGACAAAAAGGATGAAATTTTATACAGAAATCCTTAAGCAAGCCTTGTTCATTTAAAGTTGCAAACAGTTTATGAAACATGAGGAGAACTACTCAGTCTTTTGTGGTCCTGGAGGAGCTTCCAAAAGTGTGAGAAAGGGTTATCTTGAAATAGGCTTAAGTATTAAATTATTTGACAGAAAACTTGCATTATGAAGTGGGGGTATGTAGTTTGAAAGATAAGGACATTTAACATGGAGGGAAGGTCAAATAGCTGCATAATGGGAAATGTAGGATCCAGCATTTTGAAGCTTGGCCCATACTAAAAGTCAGGATATCTCGTCCTCTGCTGCTTTGACCACTTTTTAATGTATCTGTCTCTCGCCCCCCAACTGTGTCCCAACTTAATGAAAGTGTAATACTACAGTATACTGCTGGTATATTCCTTTAAACCATGTATAGAAAAAAAAACATATCATGCTAAATGCACACTCTACTAAGTTCCTTTTGCACACACTTTGTGTTTCTTTATTTTCAGGCCACAGGAGTGGATCAAGCAGTTGGCGTGAGTCTTGTTGCCTTCAGCCTCCTGCTGTTTACATACTACTCAGTCTGGGTCATCATCTTGGTAGGTTGTGTCTGTGTCCCCTAAAATCCCAGTGAATGAGCCTCAATTTAGCAAAAGGCTTGTTTCAGCTGAAGAACTGTGCTGCTGGACTGAACTTAAATCACATGCAGGTGTTTGAAACCTTAAACTTTGTCTTCCAAAACCTTTCTGCAGTGAAAAAATAAAACAACCAATAGGAGGAGGCGGTTGCTAAAAGTTTGCATCATTCCTTCATTGTTCTGTTGCACATAATGGGGACATCATCCAAAATCTACTTGTGCAGACAGATTTGTTCTGGCATGTACGCAGTGGCACATCCAAATGATTTCCGAGAACTTGGGGCTTTTGACAATTTTCTCAAACACAGTTTAAATATGATACCAAATATCAACCAAAATAAACTAAAACAAACTTCCAAAATGAATATTATTTTTCACCATATCATCATCATCATGGCTTTTAGGTTTGGCATCAGGTTTTATGATTTTAATTGTCATATTTTGGCGTAGCAGCTACAAATAGCCAGAAATTATGCTAATGATCTAATTTCATGACTGCACACATTGTCATGAACAGGTGACAACAAGATTTAGAATAGAGGTCCATTGTTCAGTTAAATTGATTGTGAAAATCACCTAAGTGAACTAATTTTTACCCCTGCAGTGATTTGTCATTTTATAGAATGCAGCATTTGAATGGCCTGTATGCTTCTGCTATCCCACAACATATTATTACTGATAGGCTTAGCAAGAATTCAGTCTTTCAAACCCATGTTTAAGAAAACTTTTCCCATTAAATATACTGATCAGTCATAACAGTAAAACAACCACTTGTTTTAAAACATTATAACTGTTAACATTAGTGTTTTAATGTTTTGGCTGAGTGGTGTATATATACACCATTGGGTGTATATGATGGGCTATTTTGAGTATATGATGTGCTATTTTTTTCCCTTTCCAGCCTTTTGTTGACAGTGATCAGGTACTGCACAAGTATTTTCTTCCTCGGGAGTACTCAGTCATTCTGCCTGGCATCGCAGCAGTAATACTGCTCCTCTGTATAGGTGAGTAGACACAGCACACACTCAAGTATTCTCACTGAACTATGGGCTCCACAGACAACCCCTCTAAATGATCTACATATAGAATTAAATGAAGTTTGAGGATTTGTGTCATTTCTTTGTCAAAGCTAATACCATACTTATCCATTCCACAGGGGCCTTCACTGCAGTTCTCACGTGGAAAAATCGCAAGCCAAAGAAACTGGAATAATTTCAAGATGTTAGAGTGACTGCTGTAGATTTAAATACTAACTAAAATCCTACCTTTATTCTGTAATAATGGCTCCTGAAATATGAGCTTCGTGCTTACAAAGTTAGATTTGTTAAATAGAAAGTTTCCTAAACTTTATTTTATAATTTGGTCATATTTTCAGTTCAGTTAGAGTTGATATGTAGAAATCAGCTTCCGTATTTCAAGCCATTTTAAATCTTTATCTTGGCGCCCCCAAGTGGCAGTATAAATAAAGACACTGATTGTCTGAAAACAACACATAAACTGGTCCAATTTTCACTGGGATTACTATTCTTCTACATACCAAAATGTATGTCATGAGAGTAACTAGAAAGGTCACACAAAAAACTGAGACATAGTGGCTTGTAAATTTGTCAGCGGATCACTTTTACAAAGAGTTCTTAGATCAGTCACTATATTCTCTGCCCTTGTAGGCACTAGACACTGTTAACAGGAATTCATTTAGCTGAAGACTTTATGGCATATTATCATATTTAATAGACCAACATACTTAAACGTCCCTCCACTCTGTAGGATTTCATGGGGAGCTAGTAGATCTCAGACAACTACTGCAAAGGGAGAACCTAAGACGACCCTGATTACAAGGGCTATTGTAAAAGTGAAACATGAAATACTTCCATGAAGGCAGAATGTAAATGCATCATTTGTGTAACGTGTTGCATGTTTGCAAGTATAGCTGACTCAATCTGTTTATCATACTTACACTCTTTTTCCTTTCTGAAGGATTTTCTCTGTTCGCATTTTTCATTGTTTAGCTCCTCATCATGACATTCTTTGACAGCAGTAATGTTTAGCTGTTTGACAGATAATTCAGTTCGAAGTTCATTTTTTGCAGTACAGATTTTGGGAGATGCTTTCCACTCATCTTGACCCATTAGGAATTATTTTCCTCTGAGGAAGTAAAACATAAGCTGCTGACACTCCTGCAGGTCAAAGTGAACTGACTAATTCTATAAAACACTATAAACTGACTTTAGGAAACTT